>NW_020897691.1:26651793-27175284 GCF_003984885.1 Neopelma chrysocephalum
TCTTCTTCTTCTTCTTCTTCTTCTTCTTCTTCTTCTTCTTCTTCTTCCTTCTTTCTTCTTCTCCTTCTTCTTCTTCTTCCTTCTTTCTTCTGTCTTCTTCTCCTTCTTCTTCTCCTTCTCCTCCTCCTCCTTCTTCTTCTCCTCATTATTAAGTGGAGAAACCATTTCTGACAAGGCAGGAAAAACACTGTCCTTTCACCACATATATACTTACTGCATTGGCATATTCAATGTTCTCCCATTTCTCTCAACTAACCATGCTCTATATCCAAAAAGCTGCAAAATCAGTTATGACCACAATGTTTGCTTTCTATTAGTAATTGAGAGCTGAAGTTTACACACTCTGGGAAATAGATGTCAAAGATGTCAGAAACTTACAATTTCCATAGAAATGTTCAATTTGTAAATACTAAAGCCTAAACCTGAAATTGACAACCACTGATACATAATTTTAAGATCGAGTATATGGAGACAAAAATGGGGTTTTTTAATAAGGTCTGAATTCACAAGATGAAAAAAAATCAGCCCAAAACCCCCCACTATCATCCTGTGGTCTATGTTAGATACTGAATTAAATTATTTGATATGAGCAATGGCAAGGAGATGTTAAAAGTTGGAATTATTTTATGCTCTGATTAAATTAACAATTAAGCATGGAAAAGCAGATACCTGTGGTCAGGACTGTAAATGGCTGTCTAAAGCAATAACCTCTCTCAAAGTCTTCTGTTTTGGTTTAGGTTGAGACTAGTCGTATAAATGTTAATAGACTAAATTCAGCAGGGGAGAAGCCATTGTGTGGGCAAGGCCCATGCTGACACTTACATGCAGTTTGATTATACAGTGACCCTTTGGGTCAGCAGATACCATTTTAAGTCCCAGTTGCAGGTTAAGCAGCAAAATAATAATGCTGTGAGTATAGAACAAATGAGATAAGCTTTATACAGACTGCAAGGAACTGAGAAAACATCATTGTTCTTATGTTAATATGGAAGATGACTCTATGGTTTTATCTTCCTGATTTTTTCATAGATTTGGTTTATTTGTGATGCTTTTAAAATCTATCTGTTATGTCAATGTTTCCCAAGGATTGTTTTCATAGGAAAGAAACCAAGTTCAGTTCTTTAGGCAGCTATCTAACTACTTACCAGTCAGTGAAAGCCATGATTAAAAATGGCATATCAAAAGCTGCTGTTACATATGTGCTATCTGCAGTCTAGATACAGCCAGATATCTAATCTTTTTATGAAAGTAGACTGTTAGATGGCAGAAATGGTAGAATTTTGAACAATTCTGTGAAGTTCATGTACATAAGAAATGCTAATTACACTTCAAGCTAATTGGGTCATGAGACCTGTATTAGAATTGAGCAGAGAGATTTGGGTGACTAAATACCACAAGCTTAATAGCTGAACATCCCAACTTCTAAATGAAATAGCATATGTGACTTACATAAAACAAATGCCATAAATGAAGTCATGGAAAACAATGAGGAAAATACCTAGTCAATAACTTTATTATTATATCAGTAATAATAACTGAAGTACTTCTATTTCAAAACATAAAGGCATAGACCTTTTTAAGTGAAATTTACTAAGGCCTATATTTAATACAATTTTTCCAGCTCTAAGTCAGCTAAAAGCTGAAGATATCTGCATCTAGAGTGAAGCCTGGTAAATTAGGCAATGATGCTCTTTCATATGATGGGCACTCCATTTTTTTCATAGACTTAGAGAAGAAACACTGCTCTGATTCAAGGACTTCAAATCTTTCTTTTCTGGTTAATGTTCATCTCACAATCTGCCCGAAAAGGACTGCTATTTTGTGTCTGGAAAAGAAGGATAATACTTTCTTATACATTAATGATTATTTAGTGTTTGAAAAATTGCCTCTCTTCAGAGCCCTCCTAATGGATCAGGTGTGGAAGTACTTGTATCACTTAGAAGTGGGGTGCTAGGTATAAGCCCTATAAAGCTGAGACAAGTGCCTGCCTTCTTGATGAGCTCCATCAGATCTGGGCTCCTACACGGCCTTCACAGAAACTGTTTGATGGGTATAAAACCGAAAAGAGTTGATAGAAAATACCAAAGCCAGAAGAATGCCTGAAACTCTAGTCCCCCACTAGGCCTCGAGCTCATGATTGTAGATGGAAAAGTCTGAAATTAAGATGCAGACCACTAAACTCACCTCTTCTGCTTTGGCTACAATCAGTAGCATTATCCACTCAAGATGTGAGAGAAGAGTCTCCCCTTCTGTGAGAAGATCTGTTTCTGTCAGGGATTCATAGGTGTTGCAGAGCAGATGGGGTTGCTCCAGTTTGGTCAGAAATAGAGTCTAGATGGGTTTGATCCAAATCAAGTCCTTCTGTCAGACCAGAATAGCAAATGTGAGCACAAATGCTCAGATTTCATCATGTTATGGGTGTGGTAAGAAATATTGAAGCAAAAATTTCTGCAGAACTAGTTAATTGTATTTTGTTTCCTCACTATCTTTTTCAGTCATCTTGCACAAAAATGCCTGACCAGTGTGACTAATGTGCATTTCTTAATTTCAGTTTTGTAGTATAAAAAGAGAAATGTCACAGAGGCACCTTTCTTAAATTGGATCTTTTTATCAATAACTATCATTGAAGGGTTTTTGGGTTTTGTTCTGATGGAAAAAACACATAAAAGTGTAATTTGTCCTTTAATACAAAGAAGAAAGGGAGAAAAAGACAAAGAAATGCACACAGCATTCTGTGAAACTGGAATGCCACGTTGTTGGTTTTTTTTCCACTGGATAGAACAAGTAAAACTATGTTCCTTTCAGAAACTGTTTAGAGAAAAAAAAAGTCTATATGTCTTACATGTGTTTTTAAACACCCAAAGAAGTTTACACTTCTAGACAAAGAAGTCTAGAATCTCAGCTTTGAGAAAAATCACTTTAGCAGTGGACTTAGCAAGAGCAAAGGCTGCATGACGAAAACAGAAGCTGCAGAGGAAACACAAGTTTAGTCTGATGCACTCTAATGCCACTTTCTCTCTAGAGGTCTGCTAACAAGTTTTAGGCTAAGGACAATTGTCATTACTGGATCTATCTACACTGCTTTTTTTAATTGGAATGAAACTCACACAGATGATGCTACAGATGTTTAATTTTACTTGTATTGAACCTGTTTCATTAATATGTACGTTGACTGAATAACTAACTATGAACCTTCTTAAATGTGCTTCTAATCACACCAGCATTAAATATTAACTGGAAACCTGACTCTATCAGTCAGTCACATTCTCTTTTTCCCAGCTTATCATTACGTGTGCTTTGATAGAAGCAGTTATTCTTGCTGATAATTTCATTTCTCATAAATAAACACATTTCTCATGATTGTTGCTTACTTAGCTGAATGTAGCAGTACTTACAGCATGCAATTAGGTGAAAACAATGTTCAGTGGAGGAGAGGTTTGGGAGTGCAGCTTCTAGTAAACATTTTGCCTCGGGGGTTATGTGCTTTTTTTCTCTTTTTCCTTTTCAGGGAATATTTGTCCTAGGATTGCCGTATGCTCTCCTCCACAGTGGATACAGTGGCCTACTTCTTATTGTCTTGGCTGCAGCATTATGCTGTTACACAGGCAAAATTCTAATTGTTTGCTTGTATGAAGAAAATGAAGATGGGCAACTGATAAGAGTGAGAGACACGTATGAAGATATTGCAAATGCCTGCTGCAAAAAGCTATCTCCCAAACTAGGTGGCATAGTTGTCAATGTGACCCAAGTGGTGGAACTGATCATGACATGTATTTTGTATCTGATTGTTAGTGGGAACTTGCTGTCACAGAGTTTTCCATATGTAGCATTGACTGAGAAAACTTGGTCTGTAATTGCATTTGTTACTCTGTTACCTTGTGTATTTGTCAGAACTCTCAAAATTGTTTCCAAACTCAGCCAGCTTTGCTCCTTGGTTCACTTTGTTATCCTCCTTGTAGTGATGACTTACTGTCTCACACAAATACACCAGTGGTCCTGGGCAAAATTCAGACTCTCCATTGAGTTTGAGGACTTTTTGGTTTCCATAGGAGTGATTATTTTCAGTTACACTTCACAAATATTTCTTCCCACACTTGAAGGTAACATGAAAAACCCAGAGGAATTTAGGTGTATGCTGAATTGGACTCACTTTTTTGCCTGTGTCTTGAAAACAACCTTTGCACTGACTGCTTTCTTGACCTGGGGTGAAGAAACAAAGGAAGTTATTACAGACAACCTGCCATCATTTCTTAAAACACTTGTGAATTTATGTCTCTTAGCCAAGGCTCTTCTCTCTTACCCTTTGCCCTTTTTTGCAGCCACAGAAATTGTGTATTCCTGTATTTCTAAAGGCAACCATTCCAATTACAGGTCTTCATTACTTTCTCTGGGTGTAAGAGGCTCATTTCTCTTGTTAACTCTGCTGATGGCCATGTTTACACCACATTTTGCCCTGTTGATGGGTTTATCAGGCAGTGTAACAGGTGCTGCTATGACTTTTCTCCTTCCTTCTCTCTTCCATTTAAAACTTAAATGGAAAAAACTGTTCTTTTTAGAGAAATGTGCAGATATCTCTGTTTTTATTTTGGGCTTCCTTTGTAGCCTCGCAGGCATAGTTTGCTCAATAAAAGGGCTGCTTCAAGTATTTGGAGGAGTGTAAAAGATTTCCTGAAAGACAAATAAAGATCAAATCTTATTAATGCTTTTTACTCTGTTAGTCAGTATATAAGAGATTTTGTCACTAGGTAGAATTAAGCATATGCTTAAATGTCTGCAGAATCAAGGCTTCAACTGGAAAAGTATGTGGGTCTAAGCAAATTAGAAAATAACCTTCAGAACCAAAGAAGTACAAAACTAGGCCTTTTTAAAATCTTGAGAATAAAGATGTTGGAGATGGTTTAGCACGAAAGTAATTTTAAAGTAATACTATATGATTTTATTCATACATGACAGGCACATCCTAAAATTACTACTGCAACTGATCCCACCAATTGAACCAGAATTCTTCATAGGATTACGTGCTGTTCAGTCTCAAAGCTATCAAAACTAGCTTACAGGAAGTGAGTTAGAGAGTGCTATTATTGCAAATGGATGAAATATGATTTCACATTACTGGCAGAATGCAATTCAATGTGTGAACAGAACTAATCAGTCAATTTTGGTTTATATGTAAAAGACAAATTCTACTACTTGTTTTTTAAATGAATAGGCAAAAAGAGAGCTCAGTTTAGAACAGCTTTGAAAGCCTGCTTTTATCATGAGTTCAAATGGGAATGCAGTCAAAGTAAAAGGGGCATTCTAACGGCTCAAAGTCATGGAAAAGAGAACTTGTTCTGAAATAAGCTATAGCCAGTGACTGCAGCATTTCTGCAAGTCTAACTCCCAAGATTCTTACCTCTGCAATGCACTTATTCTATTGGTTGGGTTACCAGAAGTCTCGCTGTAGCATGAAAAAGTTAACATGCAGTTCACTCTCCCTTTTAGGCAGGAAATTTCTTTGATCTGTGTATTTTATCTGATTCTACTAAAAGCTCAATGGAGTAAATCAAGTTCAATAAACAGTAACACAGTTAACTTCTTTTATAATTTGATAGATCTTTAGATTTAAAAGATATTGGCTTAATAAAAATATCAAAATTGCAATGTATTTTACATTAATGATAAAACATTATGACAAGAAGAAACCCAATCAGAGTGCTCTAATGAATACACATTATCTTATTGCACTAAATCTCTGTTATATTAGGTAATTAAAGTAATAATTTGGAAGAAGAAAGTGTGCATTTTTGTTATGAACAATTTCACACAATCTTCTACTGTGTTATGTGGAAAAGTCTTTACATGCCAACACAAGACTGGATGATAAACAGCCTAGGAGCAACCGCTTAACCAAACCATCTTGCTGTGCAGTATCTTAATATTAATGCTTCTGTTCTGTTTGAGTGACAGTTTCCTCTCAAAGCTAATTTGTTGAATGATAAATAACATCCAATTAAACAAAACAGAGGAGTTTTGAAAAGCCTTGTATGTCACCCTGTTCCTTCCTTGTCTGCTAATGTATGATTGTTATGTGGAATAGTGACAAAAAGTTTATTAAAACAGATTAGTTGCGTAATCATAATGTTATGAAGAAAACTGTGGAAGTAACTAGTCTCTTAGAATTTTATTACTTCTTTTGTACAATGGGTCAAATCTGCATTCAAATCCACAACAATTTTATTGATATTAAAATTTGTGCTAGAGCAAATAGAAGGTATGTATTTCTAAAGAGACTTTTTATTTTTGTGTAAAATGTCAAAAATACATTACTCATTGAAATAGTTGAAAGTTTATTATTACTCCTGTGATGCAGTCAGAAGGATATTATTACTTGGATGATATTAATCGAAGGGTATAATTACTTTTTGTGTGGTGAAGCTTCATAGATAAACAAACATGCAGAGATGCTATTTGTTGTATTTATCCTGTATAAATCTCTGAGGACAGAGGGAGGTTGTCCAAAGAGTTTTGCAAAAATTCTTTCAGTTACTTTGCTTAAAAACTCTCTCTCAAAAAAAAGGCAAAAAGCGCCCTTTTCCCCATCTCCTACTTTTATTAAATGTGTTTTTTCTCTAACTCTTCGGAAAATCTTGGGATTATCTCAGTGCATTTGCTGATGAGAAAAGATTGAAAATGGGAAAAGCAATTTATTTGTATGGCAGTTTTAGGAATTCCCTGCCTCATCAGTGTGATTCAAAACTGGCTTTGGCTGGACTTTCTTCTCTCAGACTTTTCAAGAAGCCCATGCCAATTACTTTTGAGCTAAAGATGGCCATTCGCCACTTAAACATGATCTTACTTATGTAAGATCTTTTCTACAAGGGTAAATAATTTCTGTTTTATAAGATATGTACTATTATTGTCCTTATTTAATCATTTATATAATTCCTGTTAGCATCAGGGAACAGCAAGGGCTATGATTAACAAGTAGATGCAACTGTAAAGGTGCAAAAGAGAAAGTCATCCAAGTGCAAGGCCTCCAGAAGTCACTTACAGAGGCCACTAGACTAAGAGAGAAAATATAGTTTTATATTCCCTTTTTGTAGCCAATATTTGTCAATTTTGAAGAGTGCCATTGTTTGAGGAACACAAAAGCTGTGTGAGCTTCCCTTTAAAGCTATGGCCAGATATCTTGATGAGAAACTGTCTTCTGGGGTCAAGATTAAATGAAGCTCTCAACTTGGAAAGGCAGAGATACACATACATATCCTACAGACCCAGCCTGAAAGTAGTACTCAGCACACTACAGAGACAAAAATAAATATTCATGATGTAAGGCTAACTCATTGGATTTCATTTCCTAAAACACACAATTGCATATATTTATATAAAAACTTATTTCTGAATATATTCCAATGGCAAAATTCTATTAATAGTATACATAAAATATTTGCAACTTTCTATATTAGAAACTAAAATACCATCAATAGAATATGTTCAGAGCACCTGGAAAGGTAGTATTACCAGCAATTATGAACCAGGAAGAACTGCATTTATCTCTGTAATGTCTATTAGGAATTTTTGTCGCCAAATTTACACTACCAATCATTAGAATCATTGAAGCTAGGAAAGTAAATGACTGATTAAACATTAATCTATTATTTTGGGCCACTCCTTGATTATTCTTTGTAATATGATGGTGCTTTATCAAAATTAATTCTGAAAGCAAACAACCAACAGTAGTAAACATGAAGAAAATGCTAAGTAACAAATTATGTGTTGAAATAAAGCATTTGCTAACAGTCTTACTATATTTGTTTTGCCAGTAGAAGTAAGAGTAAAGGAACCTGTTTCCTTTCAGCGACAGTAACACAGGCACTGCCCAAAATGCTTCTCCCATTTTGTAGGGATTGCAGTGTAAACACCAAACCCTGCATTCCTACTTCTGACAGTAGTCATGAGGATTTAAGTGAATCAGATTACTCTAAAATAAAAATATAGGTTCAGCTAAGGCATCTGAGGAACTTCAAGTGTTTATTTATTAAGTCTTTTCAAAGCTTAAGTCTGAAATTAGAATGAAAACCTCACTCCCACTGACTCAGTGGGAATATAATCATTTACTTCAGTGTACCAAGGCTCTAACATCTATGGTCCATTAACAATACTTAATTTACACTAAAGCTTGGTCATCACTTTACTTCATCACTGTAGTTTCTTTTTCACATTATTCCATCTTTTCTCTTTTTCCAGCAGTGAGATAAATGTTTTGTCTGCCAATGCTACTAAAATGTTACAGAGATGTCAGAAGAGGTATTGAAAGAGGCTCTTGAAGCTAACGCTGTTTCATTTACTCTTCACCCTTGATTGCTCACTTTATTTTTATTTTGTGAATTTTGAACTGCAAGTACAAAATTCACTTCACAGTAACTGGTTATTCTGAAAAATGATTGTATAAAAATAGAACAAATAAGATATCCTGCAAATGTTTCATTAAATCAAGTTACAATTTTCATATTTCTTTTCAGAATTACAACATTTTAAAAACTGAAAGCTGATTTATAGAAATAATTTATCCATTTCTTCTGCATTATTATTAATTATCTGGATGATATATTGGTGTTTGAAAACATTCATCTTCCAAAATTGAGTTGAAAATGGAATGTATCTCAAAAATATTTTGATAGTACGATGATATTTAGTTGTCTCGAGAGCTCATATGGGAAATAAAATGTTGGAAAATTTATTGTGTTCTTTAGCAGCTGACAATAAATTTGAAAATATACAGTCTAAAATCCACTTAAATATTTTGTCAACAGCTTAAGTGTTTGTCAAGCTGTTGCCACTTTGAAGTTAGCTGTTCTTCATTTTTGCATGATGTCATTACCTTTTTATGTGGTCACCCCTCAAACTTCTAATATATTTGTCTTCACATTGCCTCTTTGAGGGATGGAAGTGCCAAAATCTTCATTTTACAGTTTTGAAACCAATACTCAGAACAGAGATGAAACCAAAAGGGAATCCCAAGGAATATCTAGGTTAATACTTGTCATTATACCATGCCTTCATGGTGATCCTGACAGTCAACACTTCTTTTTTTTTTTTTTCCTCATTCATCCTTCATTTTATTTCCTTTGTCAGTTTGTGCCAGGATAACAAGAAGGTATATAACACAGCAAGCAGCCCGTTATGCAGCTTTAATATTTAACTGCCTTTCCCATTTAACTTTTTTGTCTTTTAAGACAAAAAAATATAAAGTGATTCAGGAAAATTAAATATCTAAATAATTATATATAGAGAGGCACAGCAAGTGATACAAAAGAAAAAAGGCACATGAGAGACAAATTATAGACAGAGTAAATGCAACACAAAAGGCAAAAGGGGAGATGAGGGAAAAAATGTATTGACTGGAAAGGTAAAACTGAAAACTGGCAAAAAGTCGAGAACAACTAAAAAAGAAGAAAGAACACAGAAGGGAAAGAGCTCAGAAGTAAAGAAGGGGAAGACGAAGTGGCGGAAATGGTTTGATGTGTTAGTAATATCATCTGTAAATATTTTCTACAATTTTGAACAAGCAGTAATTCGAGCTTTTCTAGTTAATGCAAGTCAATATATTCTGTGTGTTTTCATTTCTTTCACTTCCCCAAACCTCTTATGAATTCAAATCATTCTCATTTGTCTGGAATTACCTCTATGTTTAATGTTTTCTGTTACCTGAAGGAATTTGAAAAAATGCTAAATAAATACTGTCATAAACAAACTCTCTTTCTGTGTGTGTTATCTATTCCTCTTCCTGACCTCTCCTAGAGCATTGATTCACAGATATGCACTGCTTCTAAGCAGTGATGCCTTGCAGCCCCAAAGCCAGGTCAAAAAGACATTAAAATTGGAAAAAATTCTTACAATGACCACCTCAGAGGCTCTTTTGCACTTCGGGCCAGAAACAAAGCTAATATCCCTGCAGAATTCCCTGTCTGGAAATGGCTTAGATCCACTTATGTGCCTGGTAGCAAATTCCAGAGAGGCAAGAGTGGGAAAAAGCCAGCGCTGAGATGGCACTGTAGTGTATGTCTGTTGTTCCTCAGGTGACTCAAGCAGTAAAATGGCAATTTCTACCAGCATACAAATTAAAGTATCCTTGTGAGCTCCTTCATGCATTAATAGAGACCTAATTAGCCTGTCAGTTCCCCCAAAACTGTGAATGTGGGGGAGCAAGATCCAGTTCCCTCCAGAAGCATGTAATACACCAGTGGGAGATCAGGCTGCCTTTGGATGCAACACAACTACTAATCCAAATTCTGCATGGATGCTTCAGAGAAAAAGATTTGCTCCAACATCGAGAGGAGTTTTACTGTATGCTTTCTGTGCTAATGCCAAAGTGCTAATGATGACACAGAGAATGATAAGAGATCAAGAATTTATTAATAGCTAATCAAATAAATAAATGCAAAGGCGGATGGGATAACGGCCTTGAGGAACAAATTTGAAAGTGACTGGTGTCTATCTCGTATTGGCCTCATTAGCCACCAGCATGCTTGTAAAATATGTGGATAGAGCCTTTCCCAAATCTTTGTTCGCGAAGCCCAGCCATGATGATGATGATGATGATGATGATGATGATGATGATGATGGAGAAACAAAGTAGAGGAAGAAAAAAATTGAGTGAAGTGGAAATGAATTTGAAAGGTATAAGGTTAATCTAAATTTCCTTCTGTGCAAAATTCATAATCTAAACATAATTTAAATCATAGCTGAAATTTAAGTACTTCATCAAGGTTATATTTTACCCTGATCTTCTGGCTTTGGTGATAGATTCAAAAGAAACTATGTTCAATAATTAGGTCTTGCATCATGTTCTTGTGCCATGGGCTACCATTTACAATGATATTTACCCTTCCTACACAAAGCTCTTGACACCCACAAATCATGTCTACTCAAAGTGGAAAGAAAAGCAAGAAACAAAACAAAAAAAAAAGTCAAGAAAAATAATAATTAGCAATGAATGCTGAGTGTGGCCTACCTTAGACCAGGAACCTGGAGAACACAGAACATAGGGCTAAGCCAACTGGTGGCCATATTGTTAGCACTTTAGCAATAATAATAATTTGCAATAATAATGTAATGAACAAAGATAGGGTGAAGGCAGAAGGATTAAAGGAGAGCACTCAGCATACATAAGCCATGCTGCATCTACTAAATTCCCAGTGCAGCTGCTTCAGGGACGCTAAGCCTCATGCAGACAGCTGCAACCCCTTGTTGCCATCTGTGGCTTCCATCTCTGGTGCTACTGCTCCTGACAACTTGCACAGTTGCAAAGGTCTAACCTTCCATCAGCAGAAAATATCTGTTCCCACACCTGCTTGCAGGGAGCATAGCTACCACCTGATCCATAGGATACAAGGGCTTTCCTGAGATTTCGTCAGCTGTTAACTAATCCTAGGAGTGATGGCTAGAGAGAGGAATGTCTTGCTAGCTGAGACATCAGAGGGAAACACAGAGAAGGCATTAAGTTATCAGTTTTATTAGACAACACTAATCTCATTGGTACGGACTTGCTAATTACACTTCAGGAGAAAGTTTTATTATGAATGATGCAATAGGAATCTGAAATAGGTCAATTTTTAAAGGTGGATCAGTGTAAAACCATCCAAATTAAAGTAGGTGAACATTTCTGTGTTTCCAGAACTTCTGAAGCACTGATTTCCAAACAAACAGTGAAATAGATCAGAAACAGATGATTTATAAACACAACTCCCCTTCCTTCAGTCTCACCCTCAGTCCCACAAATTAAAGACTTACTGTCTTGAAATGAATTCAACTGTCTCCCCTTGCTCCCCAGAAAAAGACTTTCCCATCACAGTTAAGGCCCAGTGCAAGGTCTACTCCCCATTCTTCTTGGATAGACCCTCTTTCTCTGCTTGAACTCTTTGTCCCTGTCTCTCTCACTTACACATCACAAGCAACTCATCTCTTGTCCATTCTTAGCACCTTTCAGAAAAGAAACCACTTTCCCAAACCTTTGCATGCTGCTCATGACCTCGTGTAGCAGCCAGGGCAAAGGAAATATAAGCAGTCAATCTTCTCTACTAGTTCAGTATTTCTGGTTCAATGTACTGCTTTTACATGATAATCTGCAAACAGGTAACTAAACTAGTGGGAGGGCTAATGCAAGTGGTTGTTTGAATTAAAAAAAAAAAAGAGTGCTCCCATCATCTGTCTAATAATATCAGTCACACACCTTGCTATTGTTGGCACAGCCTTAATCCTCTATGAATTGAAGACATGCAAAACAAGATAAGGTACTAACATATAAAATATTCCTGCTTTAGTTATTGTGGGTAAACCCAATTTGAGCTTGGCAATTTACGTCACAGTGGCTCTGTGCGTGAAACGTGAGACCATCAGGCCCTAAAATACCAGTTCAAATCAGTTAAGCATCATGCTTTCTCATGCTCTCAAACTCTGTTAGTCCCAAATAAAAATTTAAAAAAATTAACATAATGGAAGTCATATTATTAATCTTGCCATAATACAGCCATACAGAATGCTCTAGGCCAGTGCATAGTGTATCAATTGGGTCTGGAGTACAGTACAGCTCTTTTCAGAGCCCTGAAGCAGCATCAAACAGGATGAGAGGATGCAAATTGCAGCAGTTTTGAGAGTTGTTAAGGCCACAAATCTCAAAGAGTGAAGGGCTGGATCAGAAGTTGTAAAGAAGTCCTATACTCCTAGGACGAACAATGTGAGCAGCTCTGAAGGACGCTTCTTAAACGTCTAATGCAAAGCATTATCCCTGATTGTTGTTCATCCAGGCTCAACTCGAAGATCCAACACCTCAAATATGTGTCAAGGCTACAATCTAAGATTTACTTGCAGGCCCAACTTGTTTACTTCCCCGGAAACAAAAGACTGACCCTGATTTTCAATGACACTTCATCTATTTTAACTCGAGAATTTGGAAATGTGATTATTTGACAAGGTCATTGGTGGAAGGAAATGCAACACCCAACTTGCTGTTCAGCTTTTCCGTTAATGCAGCATTTTAGCCTAAGGCCTGATTAGGATTCTTTTAGGGTGATTGGACATGGTAAGCTCCTGGAATAGCACTAAGCCAGTATAATTGGAAGAGGTTCTTAGAAGAGATCTAGCCTCTTAATGACATATGGTCAAAAGGTTACTTTGAAAACCAAGAAGTCTTTCTGACTTCATTTTTCAGGTCTGCAGTTTCTTCTTGACTGAACCTGGAGATGTGGCTCTGAGACTTTCTTCTAAAGATAGAATAAGGGAAGTAATGATTTGCATACTGAATTTGTGTGGTAGAAATAGCATATTGGAGCAATGAACCTAGTGTTTTAATATCTGGAACCACAGTATTTTACTGCCTAATGTTATTAAAAATACTGAAAAAAAAATGCTTTCTATCAATGGTTAATTTCTAATACGTAATATATTATATATAGGAACCATAATTGCATTCACCATTGAACTGAAGTATAGAATATATAACATTAAATACAGAATGAAGATAAGACAAAATAGGTTAAGAAAAAATAATTTTATATCTTCCTGAAAGAAGACACCTTCAATATTTTAGGGAGGGGCAGTTGTAAGACTGAGAATTACTAATATTGAGCACATTTAAAGGTATGAAAGGTGTAATTGAATTACAATATGGTCAGAATCTTGCTTTCATGTAGAAATTCTGACCAAGTACAGCATCATCTACTTAAAAATTATAGACCTAAGTCACATTTATTTCAGCGAAGATTTCCCCCCCCAAATTAAATAGCAGAAGCAGGGAGCTCTGGAGGGAGATAGGTACAGCCAATCCATAAACCAAGACAGAGGTCTTTGAGAAAATATGGAATTACCCTGACTACAATATAAATCATTATCTTTGAAAACCTTAGCTGTACAGAAAAATACTATTTCAATTCATTTCATATAAGAAGCCTACAACATATTCATCTTAAAAGCTCTTGACAGAAATAGGTGACAGAATCATCCAGAGCTGGTTTATAAAGCAGTCTATTGCATGAAAGGCAAAACAGAGAGCAATCTGCTGTTTTAATTACATGTTCAGAGCAAATGTAATATCTCTAGCTTTATTAAACATTGACCCTTTAACTGAATACTCCCTACAAACACATTATTTCCCATCTGGGAAATAATCCAATGAAATAATCCAATCATACCTACAGGGAATGACTGTGAGATTGGCAAGTGAGGGCTCATACACTTTGGGCTGGAGCACAGTGTTCCTATTAGCTTGTTGCCAGAGCTGTGTACCTTTCACAGAATATTTTTCCTCTAAAATCAACTTGAAAATCCTGTTGTTATGAAATGAATCAAACTAGCATCACTGTGAAATTAAGCCCTCTTAGGTTACACAGACACTGGTAGGCAAAAAAAAATGTAAACGGAATTTCTCTTTGGTAGCTTCAACCCTTGCTTTACAGAGGTGCTTTTTTCACAGCAGAAAGGAGCTGATGATGCCATTTTTGCTTTCTTAAGTCTGCTGAATTTGGGCTGTGGTTAGAGAACAAAAATAAATTCAAGACTCTTCAGAAAATTGGTTATATCCAGAAAATCTCCCAACCGCCTGGAAGCACCCCATTCAGTCTCAGAAGCAAAGGCTACCAGCTTGTCACCTTTGAGACTCAGAAAATATGATGTGCAACAAACAGAAATGAAAATTTTCTTCCCATTACCACACTGACGTTTACTGCCACCAGTTATTCCTAAACCACAAGGAAAGATTCAAATCTCTAATTTTGATGTTGCAATGGACTATAAAGTTGTAACTGGCTAATGTCTCACAGCTGCGTAAAATCTCTCTGAACCAGTGAGTTCCAGCCAACTGATATTGATTATTGTATTAATTTAGAGCCACTGCGTCCTGATAGTTATCAGGAAGTTTTGAAGTGCAGAGAAGGAATTACAATGCTGGCAATATACCTCTGCTGGCATAAATATAAAGCTGGTGAAAGAAAGTAAGTGAAAAGGAGAGGAAGAGATGAGTGATTTGACCATGACTGGAGAAAGAAATCTTGTTTTTCTGTTTCCTGCCCAGTTATTCTATTCACTCTTCCTATAATGTAATGATTTTAAGTTGCGTATATAAGTCCGTATCTATTGGTCAATGAAACTTTTTTTCTAAGTGGATTTTGTCCAAAGAGAAAAAGTGAGATCAGACTGCAGTCATTTTTTTCACAGCAATTGAGAGCTGCTAGCGAGGTTTCCATTAATGTTAGACTTTTTGTTTGTTGGTTTGAATGTTGATTCTAGAAACAAAAAAGCATTCAATTCATTTCCCTAGTACCATGAGCAACAAGCAGAAGGTAATAACTCGCATTCATTTCTACCCTTAAAAAGCAAGGGTTTTCATTAAAGTCAAATAGTCATCAGAAAAGTGCAAACTCTAAAGGAGCATTTTATTCCTACTACCTTCATCAGAAACTGTGGAAAACGGTCACACTGAAGACACTGAGAACTTCTTTCTAATTTAAAATTCCAGCTCTAATTTGGCAACAGAGTTGCACTGACAAATCTATTTTCGGTTGGAATTCATAACTGTGTAATGTTTACAGATACTAAGCCTGAAAGGAGACCTAATTTTGCTGTATGTTGAAAAACAATTCAACTACAGGGAGCTTCAAAATTTTTTACGTCTTTTTATTTTTCACCCTCACTCAAATGATTCCTCTTGGATATTTTGGAATATTTTGTTTCTGCTTTATCCTCTCTTCAAGATGATTGCACAGAATTTCACACACTTCCTCAGAGGCATGCTGTTGTGTGCAGTTACTAGAAACCAGTAATTTATTACTTCAGAGCAACATTTTTCTTTTTGTTAGTTTTCTCAAGGTCTGATGAAGTACTTTGCATTCTTGGCAGGCCAAATATTAGTAGCAGCCATGCTATTCCCTTTGTACCTAAAATCTAGCTGCATTTATGCCTAAGACAAACAGAAGGTAGATTCTAATTGAGCGTCAACCCACATAACTGTGCATAAGGGACTTCAGAAATTAACCTTGATAGCCCTTATAACCTTGCATGGGGTATTCCTGTATGCAAATGATGGATTATAAGTATATCTTACAGTATAAAGTCACAAGTCCATCAAGTGCAACACCTCTTTCTCAGTGGCAAATTACAGATATCTTGGTAACAGTGTAAAAACAAAGCCTGAATATGCCAATATTTCTCCACAATACTTTTTCAATCTCCAGTAATTAGGGGTTCAGTAAATTTCTGAAGGAGAGGTATTATATATATTTGTGTACTATCTGGTGGGTTTTTCTTCCATTAATTAGCTTTCTGAGAAGCTGTACAATTTTAATATCAAAATATCCTGTGGGAAAGGGTTCCACAGTATAACTAATTTTGTTCATTTTCAACCTACTCCTCAAAAATATCATTTGAACGCTCACTCACTTCTGAAGGAAAAAAAGTGGTTGACTGTCTTCTCCAGGCCATGATGGCTGAACAGTCCTAAAAAATTTAGTTGTACCTCTTATGGAAGCTATTTAATCTCTTTGATCACTGTTATTGTCCTTCCTTGAACTTTTTTCTAGTTCTGCCCTGTCCCTTCTGGGCATGAGAGACATGAGAAAAGACCAGCTATGCAACACGGTATTTTAAAAGTGGACATAACTTGACTTGCTGTTTTGCTCTCTATTTGTGTAGTAATCATTTATTGGTAGCATTGCTCCTGCTGTGGTTACCCAAGGACATATCAAAACAAGTAGCTTGGAAATGGAGGTAATACGTTTATCAGAACAAATAATAATAATAAAAAAGATACTTTTGGCATGTGCTTCACAAAGGGGCTCATGCTGAAGGACAAATGTAATACCTAAAATTGCTAGTTTATTTTGTAGTTGCTTCTTTGACTTTTACTGAACATGAAACATATCCAAGACTTTTTTTTTCCCTGAACGGCAGAAGAAAGTACAAAGTTTATCACCCTGCAGGTAAGTTAGGATTATTTTTTCCACATTGTGTTTTACTTCCCAGAAATCAAAATCATAGAATTATAGAATATGTTAAGTTGGAAGGGACCATCAGGATCGAGTCTAACTCCTGGCCCCACACAGGACACACCACGAATCACACCATGTGCCTGAGAGCATTGTCCAAATGTTTCTTGAACTCTGGCAGGCTTGGTAATGTGACCACTTCTCTAGGGAGCCTGTTCCAGTGCCCAATCGCACTCTCTGGATAAAAAAACCTTTTCCTGATATCTAACCTAAACCTCCCCTGACTCAGTTTCATGCCTGTCACTGGTCATAACAGTGAAGAGATCGGTACCTGCCCCTCCACTTCCCCTCCTGGGGAAGTTGAAGACTACAATGAGATCTCCCCTCAGCCTCCTCTTCTCCAGGTTGAACAGACCAAGCCGCTCAGCGCTCATCATACAGTTTCCCCTCAAGGCCCTTTACCGTTTCTTTGCCCTTCTTTGGATGCTGTCTAATGGCTTAACATCTTTCTTATATTGCAGTGCCCCAAATTGCACGCAATATTCAAGGTGGGACCGCCCCTGTGCAGAGCAGAGCAGGACAATCCCCTCCCTCGACAGCTGGCGATGCTTTGCCTGATGAGCTCCAGGACACGGTTGGCCCTCCTACCTGCCAGGGCACTGCTGACTCCTATTCAACTTGCCTGGGTCCCTTTTTTGTGGCACTGCTCTCCAGTGTTTCATTCCCCCTTCTATACATACAATCAGGGTTGCCTCGTCTGGGTGCAGAATTTGGCATTTGTCCTTGTTAAACTTCATATGGTTGGTGATTGTCCACCTCTCTGACTTGTCTAGGTCTCTCTACAGGGCCTCTTTGCCCTCGAGGGAGACGACAGCTATTCCCAATTTCACGTCGTTGGCAAATTTACTTAGTATTCCTTAGAGAATAACCGGTCTGTAATCCCAGAATCCCTAAATGAAATGATTGCAAAAATTTATTGTCTTAGTTGCTACCTTCCTTACCTTTAGTACAGGAATAGTTTTCAGGAACTTAATGTTCAACTATTTCATCCTCAATTTTTTTTAGACCTCCTGGGTAAATACCATATGATCTGGCAGTTTGGTCCCCGGGGGAAAGTGTGGTGCTGACTTGCAGGCTGGGATTAAACTACCACAGTTTGTTCCACAGTCTCTTCCACAGACATTTCAGTTTAAAACAGATCTTCTGATACGTCCTTGTAAAGATGACTTCTGAAGTGTGAGTCTCTTAGATCTTCCGGCTGAGGAAACCTGTATGACTCCCTTTGGATTTTCTGCTGTAACTCCTTCTGTCATTAATATGTCAATTGACCTTAATGACTTCAAGGCAGGCTCCCCACGCTCCAGGCCTTTGAGGAACAGTTTGCTGTTAGCTTTTACGCCTTTAGCAAATAGTCCCTAAAACATTCATTTTTGACGTGTAACTTGCCACTTTTCACATTTTGCTTCCCTTTCGCTTGCTTGGACATGCTTTGTTTTTTTTTAAGGATACTTTACCTTTTTCAGCATTTTTTAAATTCACTTTCTGTCCAAATCAAGATTGTAAAACTGCATATTTAAGGGGGGGAAAAGGAGAAGAGCATTTTGTGTGTCATTCTTTTAAAAAATCCTTTAAAAATCCCAAGCAACATAACTGTTTCTTTTATTGTCTTTCTTCACTACTTTTTAAAGGCTGTTTTATTACAGAATTAGTTGCTTTCCTTTTTGCCATGTCATATACTCACACTCAGTTCATTTATTGTTCTGCTCCTGCTTTTCTGACCTCTGAAAATGTCCTGCTCATAATTTGGTATTAATTACTGCATTTCTTTGCTCTTTGACTTATTTTTTTTTCTGTTAGCTGGAATACATGGAGCACATTTTTAGGTTCATCTATGACACATGCTGATTGCAAATGCTAAAAGTCAGATAATTGTGATTGACATGCAATCATTTCATCAGAAAAAGAAGGTGTTGTGGAAGTAAGAATTTTTCTGAGCTGATGCACAGAGTTAAAGTGTATACTGTGATCTACACACTTAAATGAAAATCAATAGGTAGCTATGGAATGAAAATACCTTGGGGAGATTCAGGTTCTTCCAAGAGCATTCACTTGGGGGAGCGCAAACATTTTAGACACAAACAGAAGCCATTGATTGAGAGCTGAAGAGGAACAGAAGTACCAAATTTCTCTTTAGAAGACTTATCCTGTCCTGTATACTGAGCACCCTACAGATAAGCATCAGGTAAGCTTAATGTTTTTCTTCAACTGGTTTAGCCACAGAAGAATAATTGCTATCCTAAGAGGATATGTGTGAAACACCCAGCCTAAGATGACTCACGTACTTAGAAGACCTATAGATCTTACCTTTATCAGAGACAGAAAACAAATTTTCGAAGGATAGAGTGTCTGAAATGACTGATGTAATGAAGCACCTAATCAATTTTCTACTGAAGGACAAGGCAATTTCCTGTCTAGACTGTATTGTAGAAGTGCTTGATACTAATTTTCAGCAAGCAGAAGAATAGCTGTCTGTGACTATTTTCTGTTCACACAAAGCCTGCAGAAAACTGCAAGTTTTTAAAATAATACTGAGCTTACTAAAAGGCAGGACACACAATAAAACATAACATCCTGCTCTCCTTAGTGTTTCTGTTAAAAGCAGGCAGTGTTTATTTCCAACTTATCAATTGAAAAAATTGTCATACTAAAGCTAACCTTGCCTCAGGTTATAATCTCAAGGCTGTGTGACTGAACTGTGATACTCTCCTATCTGTTATACCAAATTAACAGAACTATTTATGAAATAAAATGCTTTTTGAAAGCAAAAGTATCACAATTTGACTGATAGGTTGCTTCCCCTCCTCAGCCACTTTTGTCTCTATTATTAAACTACAATTCAAAGGACAAATAGAAACAATTCATTTTGTTTCTAGACTGTATTTGACTCAGTAAATGTACTATTACTTTGGAAACAATTTCATATCTTTGGTTATTTGTCACACACTAGTTGCCACTGTATGCATCTTTACTGGGTAATTGCTGCATCTCTGGTACAGGGGAATCACATCTTTAATGTTATGCTTAGTAGTTCCTTGGAACAATTAATTCTTAAGTTGCAGCACTTCTACATATCTTTATTGGTCACACATATTCTGCTAATGGCGTAACAGAAAAAATGGCTTTAAAATTACACAAGTGACTTAGGAACACTGTGGTCTTGCTTAAGCACATTCATACTTCATTTTATTCAGACATCAGGAGCTGATTTCCATCTATCAATACAGTAAGAAGATTTTCAGAGGCAAAGACAAAAGAGAAATATTTACCATCAATCTAAAGCTGAAGAACTGAGTGGTAGAAATGCTCTGAAATTTCTTTTGAATGCTGAGAGTGTCCCATAACTCTAAATAAATTCTACATGAAAAATCACTCATGCTTTTCAAATTAATCACACTACAAATCAGGTGTTAGGGTGTTTTCTTTTGGGGGGGAAGGCAGGGGGCAGGTGTTGGGTTGGGATTTTTTTCATAAAAGCACAAAGCTATAAACAGCCTAAGCTGAAATGGGCCTGTGGGAGGTCATCCTGTCCAATCTCCTACTCAAAGAAGAGCCAACTCAGAAGTGAGGTACAAAGTAGATTTGCATCTATCTTGCCTGCGTCCTGAGGCTGAGGTCCTCAGCTCTTCACCGCATCTGCCCTTCTGGCTTCCCAGCTCAGTTCTCTGAAAGGCAGAGCCTGTTGCAGAGAAGCACTGAACTAGGGATCGTTAATTGAGGGAGAAGAACCAGACAGGATGGAAGATCCCATACTCCTTTGCAGTCCTGGGGACTGCCATGGTCTGAAGGGAAAGGGAGTAGGGATGCGACACTGCACAAAGGGTTCTGACACAGTAGAAGGTCAGGGTGCAATGGCCAATTTATTAAGGAGAACAGGGACTTAATATAAGGTTTGGGTAAGGGGAGGTCTGATAACCGGGGTGAAGCATGGGATTGACACCTCAGGGTAGAATAGGATTGGGGAACACAGAAAAGATGGGTGGAATTTAGGAATATCTAGGGAAAGGGACCAATGAGAGCTTGCTCTGCACTGCGGCACCCGCCAGACAATCAGTGAGAGATGAGCGGGAAAACAGGAGAGTAAGGGAGTAAACAACTTTTGGTGGGAAAACGTGACGGCAAGTCCAGGCAAGCCCTGAAAAATATAAACCAAGGGGATTAACATAGGAATATTTGTGAGGGTACATTGAACATGGTGAAAACTGGGGGATAACAGAAAAGTCCATGAATTGTCAGTTCCTTCAGGCTCCATACAAGTCCCTCCAGGCCTTAAATCTCTCCCAATGACTTTGGTGTTCCTCCTCCTTCCTCTTTGTCTCAGGAGCCAAAGAAACCTGCCCTGGAGTTGTGTCAGAGCTGTGCTGGAGACCCCTCTGCAACACAAAAGGTGATAAGGAGGTCACTTCACTGTTTCAGGGATCTTTTTTTCTACCATATTGCTTTATTTAAATCCTTAGTAGTACAATGTTGAATATCCTTTAATAAGTGAACTTCATATGAGATAAACCAAGAGGTTTATAATTTAGCTTCTGGGCTCCATTTCCATAGGAAGGGATTTTTTTGGCTATTCAGTAGGTCCTGAATTTCAGCTTGTACATCTTTGCCTCTGTAATAATTTAATTTTGCAATTACAAAAAAAACCCCAAAACAACAAAACACCTAATTCCACATAATTGTAGGACAAGGGAAAAAAAAAGGAAAGAAAGAAAACGTCACTTGTTCACGAAGGTTTTGAAATCCTATAACAAATTACAGTTATTTCTATGACACCATGGAAAAACTGAAAAAGTTTTATTTCAAAAAATGTGGAGTTGAGTTAGTCTGTAAATGCTAGAGTACATAAAGCATTTTAAATGCCTGTGGTAGAAACAGTTATACACCTAACAGTATTGAACACATAGTACTAAATTAATACAGATCTAATTTCTGACATGTTTAATCAGTCCCATTCAGAAAAAAATCTTTTGACTTTAGAGATAACTGTGCTGTAATAACAGGCATATATGGACTTCAGGGTGTAAGTTTATATTAACTAATAGATAAAATTTTCACTGTGTTGCCACTGGTACACTAGGATAAAGCTGGAAGGCCAGTAGTTCTCTACTATCTCATCACAAGCAAAGAAGATGGATTTCTGACTGTAAAAGTATTTTCAGAAGCTCTAAAGATCAAATAAAAAGAGTATTTGAGGTTTTCCAAACTTAGTTACTTTGTTTCATGATGACAGAAGGAGTAACATAGGCTGTCAGCATACATCTCAAAATTAAATCTGCATGCTATGCAAAATAATACTATTCTGCTTCCATGGCACTACTGTGGTCTTCTTGAAATGAGATACCACAGGAATAGCACAGTTAATCATATTCTGATGTCAGAATATGATTAACTTCTTCTTCAGAAGAAGAGATTTAAAGAATCAGACTTTCAACACCACATTCCTAGTGAAAATCCTTCCCTAGTTATAACCTTCCTTTCAAAAAGAGTCAGTTCACACTAAAGAACGACCTGTCTCACCCTTGTATCACAGGTTCAGGAATGCTGGTTGCTTAGTGCCAGAATGAGTGTGACTGCAAGTACCTGTGGAGCTAAAGCCAAACTATGGTCAACTAGTACAGTTCAGATTTCTACCCATCTTTAGGCCAAATCTATTCAAGGGAAATTAATTTCAAATTTTGGAGTTTGCCTGCTTACAAGTCTTTCAAATATTATGTTAAAATGCATGCCTGCTAACACAGAGGTGACACAGCCATTTTAAAATGCATGCCAGAACACACCGCACATGCTGAACGGTGGCAGAAGTGTTAAAAATATGGTGCTGTGTACACAGTAGGGAAATTGACTGGCAACTCAGTTCCAATGACATCTCTGCATTTAGCTCATCAAAAGGCTGCCCGGGCTTGAAGGCAGTGCTAGGGTAGCTCCAGTATTCCAGCGGCAATGGTGTATCTTGCAGATTAAATTCTGTTTTGTCTGGTGCCTTATGCAGTTGTTTGAATTTGGTTTATTGATCACAAACATGAATTAAAGTAACAGTGGTGGAAGTACACATGGGTGCGCTGGGGCTGGGCAATGGGCAAGTTTGCATCAGCTGAGCCACTTTAAGAAGCTACCACCCTTTCTTCCCCAGACACTTGCTCCCAATCCCTTGACTTTCCCACCACCATGCTGGCACAGGTATTTCTTCAGCTATTCATATAGCCAGCACAGATTCCAACTGAAAAAAAATAGGCCTTTGATGCTGGAGTGGGATATTTTTTTAATCCAGGTCAGTTCCCCATATAGTTCCCATGCAGAGCTGTGCAGACTCAAGTATTAGCTCAGGAGCTGAGGCAGCAGAGCTGCTGCAGACCTCACATCACAGTCTGAGGGACAGTACCTTGTTCCAGCAAAAGGTGCATCCAGTAGCCAAATACCAATTACAGAAAAACCTGTCAAAACTGGAATTACATACGACATTTCCCATAACAGCGGGGAAAATTACTGGAATCTCTCACCTCAGGCAGTAGTTATGTGGTTTGTATCCTCGCACTCCACATCTCCAGACCTTCGTTCCTGCAGACTGGCACTGTTGAACTTACATCCACAGGTCAAAGTTTTGTAAAACTCCTTTAGGAGAATAGGCATGCATGTGTGCACACATCTCACAGGCGCACACACACATGCTTTCCACAAGAGAAAAACACTATACAAAACCTCTTTGAGATCCATGAAGCTCTATGAGAGTGTTGGCAAAATGTTGCAACATAAGCCTCAGTCACTTTAGCCTTTGCCTTCTGACTGACTGGTTGAAAATTTTTTGATTGCTAAATAAGAAGAAGCATAACATTTTTTGTTGTCAAAACCCAGTGCAATGATCACACTTGACTGCCATTTCCCTGACTGCATCATATTTTCTCTGCATTAAACAGTAGCACTACATTAGGTATGTTACTGCAACATCTGCCTTCTGCAGGAGGGAATATGCTCTTTAACTGTATAGGAAAAGTCTATAAAAAAAGTTAATATAAATATCATCCAGTTTGAAGACAACACTTCCTAAATAAATATAAACAGAAACTAAAGAGTAAACAGTGCAATATTATGTATATGGAATTTTTCAGCCATGGGTACTCATTTTATTCTGGACTAGTTATTTTTCTCTTCTATGTTAGCACAGTTCTCTGTCCTTGTCAGAGTCAGATGCAAAGCTATATGCAGACATGTACATTTTTATCCTGTTGCCAGTGTAGAAGATACTACATGATACCAGTATAGATAACAGTAGATGATATCTCTGGACCAGATCAGAAGTTGAAGGAAATTGGCTTCCATGCATCCCTGACAGTTTATACCAGCTGAGAAACAAGATTGCTCTCTCTATGTGAAATGGAATTTCAAAGGCACATCAAAGCACTTTTATAAAATGACTTCAGTTTCTTCAGCAAAGAATTATCTTTATACTCCCCAACTCTGCAATAGGTGGTTTCCTACTTTTTCTTTCACTTATTCTAACAGTTTGTTGTGTTGATCTTTCTCTCTTGGATTTTTGCTATATGGAGTTGACTTGCCATGCTAAGAAGGTTAGTTCAGGCTGTTAGAAATAGATACAAAATTTGATTCAGACATGTGCAAATAACACACATATATCTAGAATTGCACTCCCTATAGCCTACAGGATCATTATACACCCCAAATGATTATTAAGAACTGTCATACATTGAATATGGAATTGCTTAAACACCAAAAACCACTGAGTATCTGAAACACACACCTGTCTAATGTTCAGGATCTAACCAGGACTCACAGTGTCAAAACCTTCACAGGAAGAAGCACTTACTTGTAGGTTTTTTAAATAACTCCTCTCAGGAAATGGACACATTTGGTTCAACGCTTCCTCAGTTAGAGGTTTTAGACTTCTATCTCCCACCACTCATGCAAACACTCTGACCAGAGAGGTGCAGCTATGATGGCTGGGTGTCCACTGTACTACTGGTGGAAGTGGGGTGCTGTGCAAAGGGGTACATAGTTCCTATGGGGCCGGGGCACATTCTTCTGCAGTTGGGATGTAAAAGCATGCAATGGCAGGAGAGACTCTGGGGGAGTTTCTTCCTTTCTGAATCAGTGATTCTGCATTTTGTGGGAGACTCACAGCCTTGTCAGAGCATACCAATATCATGGGGTACCTCAAGGCAGCCTCTGTTCTGGAGCCTGGCTCACTCTGCATGGTGCAGAGCATGGATGCTCCAGAGCAGATGTACAGGACTCCATGCTATTTCCATCCCTAAAAAAATCCAGAAAGGCACACTCTATCAGATACCTTCAAGACTAGGATGCATTCTGCACAGGACTTTTTCTGAAACAGGATTTTCAACTTGAGCTTTCTTATTTGAGCCTTATTCACTTTCCATAGTTATCTTCATTCATTATCCAGATACCTCCATGTAAAAGGAGTCTGAAAGACTTTTTTTACGGTCTAGATTCATTCAAGATTATTCTTTGTTCATCACACAAAATCTTACAACCCTTGATACCACATTTCAGAATAAATATTAGTTTTTTACTTTTTATTGTTCTGTGTTTGTTACATGAGAGAGCCATTTTTCAAACATGATTAATTAATTGCCTGAATCATTATAATTTCTGGATTCCTGATGAAATTATTTAAATTCTTTATAATACTAAAGTTCCCCAAACTACTTGAGCACATATTGAACCTTAAGCATGGTCTCAAGGCAATCTCTCTGCAGAAGGACTGTTAAGCAACGTGGTATAAGGACACATTAAAAACTGGTTTGCTGACAAGAGGATATACTACATCAGATCCCGTTCTGATCTGGTTGAAGCCACTATAAGAGGATATTATCAAAAGCAGTGACTGTTGGATTAGGCTGTTAACCTCAATGCTTTGAGACTAATCTGGGAAAAAGTCCGACCTGCTTAATTCTACAGTAAGTCTTTAGAAACTCATAAAACTTTTTCCATTCATGTTAAAATACAAGATATTTTATATTATGAAAAATAATTTGTACCCTCTTTTTCTTTAATGCAATTTCATTATTAAAAACCAACAACAATCTACAAGGAACCTTCTTGCACTTAGGAGACCTAAAGTCGCATAAAATAATTAATAATATGAATTTATGTCATCTATGTCATTCAAGCAAATATATTAGAACAAATTTTGTGCCATAGTCTGTTTGGAACAGAATGATTAATCCCAGGTACACTGGCTGAGATCACCCAACACAATCTACTCTGACAGTACAGAACCACTTATGACTTGACTACTTTTAGAGGCTTCTGATAAATAAATGGGGTGTTAAATTAACTAATATTTGTGAAGTATTCTGACTTCCTAAGATGAACTCTGCCAAAATGCACATGCTTATTTCTTATTATTTTGCACTAATGAAAAGCAAAGACATTCACAGAATTGCAAACAAGTGCTTGTTAAGTAAGTGCTTTAATTAATGCAAAATAACAGGATTTTTCTGCACTATGTCTGGAAATATCTGCAGACAAAACAAATGTTTTCGGTTTTATGCACAGTTGTAGATCTCTGACTGGTACTTGACAAGCACAGGGATGGAAGACAAACTCAGAGGGAACAGAGCCTAGTGAGGAGGCTGCTGCCCTGATACAGGACGCTGAGCCTGGATCCTGCACCATGGACTCTGATGCTACCAAAGGTATTATGGGCATCTTAGCTCGACTCTCGCTTTTCCTCAGCTGCAGCCAATTTTTGAGATGAGGTGTAAAAAGTTCTAAGTCTGGTCCGTTAGAATTAAAGAGACTGACCTTCATGTGAATGTGCTCCTTTTACCACTGGGTATACATATCTGTTTAATGTATGGAATTTACAGTCATTTACCTGTTTTCTATGGCCAAGTCCAAAGAACTGTTTTTGTTAGTCTGTTAGTCTGCTTGATGCATTCATCATTTCTGTTCTATTCTATAAAAGATCAGGTTTCCTCTGCAAACCATGTTTTCCTATGTTCTTTTTCCCTCTCACCATTCATTTCAAGGTTCAGACAGTTGGCTTCACCTGAGAGTGACAGTTCTGTACACACTTTTACTGAAAAGATAATGGACCATCACATCATATCATGTCATTTTCTCACCATTCTTTGAATTCTTCAGGATGAAGGTGAGTATGACTGTAGAGTAGGCTCCTGTAAACCCGCAGTCCATCTCAGAATGGATCATCTGTGCACCTGGATTGAGACAGATGTTTTTATTTTCATTTTTTAAGTTCTTCTAGATTATACCAGAGATTTAGCATTATAACTTCAACACTGGCTCTCTGTGAGCTAACCCATGTGTGTTGTGGCAACACCCTGACACCACATATCACTAATGTGATCTCTCTTTTTTTACTGTGATATGTATGAGATGCAATAGAGATTGTAGCCACTGAGAGAAAGCAAACCTTGCTTTTGTCCTATTATGCATGGTCTTCCAACAGTGGTGCAGGTTATTACACTGAGTTTAAACTGTAAGAGATTTTTTTTTCTAGAATTCAGACAGCTAACAGTTGGCCAGTGCAGCCTACTAGACAGCGCACAGTTTTCTTGCTCTGGACACAATCTACCTCCTAACTGCAGCAGTCTGAGGAAGATCAAAATAAAGGTGAAAAATTCCTAACATACATTGGGAGGAAGAAAAAGTTCTACAACCACTTTTCTCAAAATACCACAGATACCTTTTTATCTCTGTTAGTTAGGAAGAGGGAAGAATTTGGCAAGCTAGCGCACAATGGTCTGCAAAGCATTTTACTGCCTGTACAGAAAATTTCCCACAGGGAAAGTTCAGGCTTTCAAGAAGAAATCCTGCAGGAAATAGTTCCTTATCCAGCCACAAGCACCACTCAGAGTGAAGCTTTGTTGCCAAAGGGATCCAACAGTAGAAAGAAATTTATCTATTACAGAGATTTTCTTACCTCTTACTGTTTTCTGCAGATCTGTGCAATTTTTATTGTATCTGTGGGTTAAAGGAACTTGGCACTTGCTGTATCAACAACCAAAATCTCAAGCTCCAGCTCTGTTATCTAAAACCCATTTCCTAACTGTAACCTTGCTATTTTTATATATATATTGATCCTATATGGAAAGAAAAATGGCCAGCATAGTTTCAAACAGTGAAAGTGCTCCTTTCTTTTGATAGATTAGTCAACAGAAAAATAGATTGCAATGTAGGATTTTTTTCCCCCATGGGTTAATTTCACTCAGTTTTGTTCAATATTATTAGAATTGTTACCACTGCATCTGATGTATGGTCTGTGATATGTCACTAACAGAGTGCTGTCATATGTGTACATGTGCATGAAGACTGGCTATTTTATCTACTGTTTCAAATAAGCTTAAAAAATACACATGGAGCATTGCTTCCCTTGCAGCTGTGGAGATCACAGACTCTAATTTAGTCCTGAAATCTTTAGAAAAGTGAATTCAACAGAAAGTTTAATCTTCTGAAGTTAGGAGTTTTGGTTTCACAGGCTCTTTGTTTATTGTCCTAGTTAGAACAGCTGGGACCAGTTCATCACTTTATGGGTGTAACCCAAAACTGTGTATTCTATAACCTTCCATGCTTTTTCCCAGAAACTGTTATCAATAGAGCATTTACACCCTCTACCCAGAGCAGCCCTGACTCCTCAGGCTATAAACTGGGTGTTAAGAGGCCTGCGAGATAAGAGGATGCTCCTGTCCTCACCCCCATTGTGGAACTCCCCGCCTTGAGGGAGGTACTGGGCATTCCTGCCTAAACTGGAGGATATATAATCTTGGAGTCTTGGGACTTTTTTAACCACTCGTGGGATCCAGAGGAAGACTGCAGACCACCACTCTCAACCAGACTGCAACCACCACTCTCGACAGGACTGCAATTACCACTCTTGACCAGACTGCAACAGCACTCTCACCAACAGGTTTTTCCCTCTCCTTTTACTTTGGACTCAGGGGGCCCAAAGAACACCTGTTCATGCCCCAGGGTGCTGGGTTATACATTTGGGTTTTGTGGGTTAAAACCAACTGTTTGTCTGTATAATCGTATTTATTGTATTATTTTATTACATTGTTATTCTGACTTATAATCTCTCCTTTGAGTTGAGTTCATTTCCCCTGCTAGTTTACCTTTAAACCAGCACACTTATAAACTTGGTCTGAAACATATAGGATTGCACTCTGAACCATGTTACAATGCTACTATTCAGATTATATGAGGGTTTGGTGAGCACAAGTTTCATTCCAAAAATCTTTCAGCAGCCTCTGACTCTAGTAAGACACGGCAAGCTTAGCAGTGACTTTCCAACGTTATGTTGGAAGTAGATTCTCTCTTGTGTGCCTTATTAAAATAATTTACAACCAAAACCAGCCTCACTTGACCTTCATTTCCATCTTGTTCATGCCTTCGCTTGTCAGTCCTTGTTTTTCCTCACACCGCTTCAACACATTACTTATATTTTTTAAAACAGTTTGAGTGTTTGTGAGATGAGACACACTTCGCGTTTTGAGTGGGAAATTAATTAATTAAGGATATTTTGCTTTTCAAAAAACCACTACTTTTTAATCTTTTTTTATGTCCATGTTTTAGACTGTCATCTCTTTTGTAACCTAATGATTAAGACCTGAGGCTGTCACCTTAGTTCAACATTCTCTCAAACTATCCACTTAATGTCTTTGGCAACAGTCTTTGTTTTCCACAAAACTCAGTAGAATCTGAAAGTTAGGTGTTCTCTACCCCTAATTATGGCTTTTACAAACTTCATAATGTTTGTTTTCTGGAATTGTGTCTAATGCAAGCAAAAGGCAAAGAAGAGACAGAAGGATCCTTCTAATTACATCATCAGCACCATTACAGTATTTACCTGGAAGGTAGGCACAGGCCTGGGTACACTCTTGATCTGCATGGGGAACTGGCAGCTATGACTGCACTTGGCAATGCCAGAATATATACCACACCCCTGGCAGAAACAGAAGAAGCTATTTCCCATTACTAACTCCTTCGCTTGTGCCCAGTAAGACAACATACTTAAGATGCATAGGAAACTTTCATTCTTACTTGCCTGTTGGTCTCTTAATTTATGACTAAGCATATTTTTCACTAGGCTGTGGGAGTTTTGGTCTCTCCTGCTCTCTTCTTTGAAGATTTTCTCTTTTGCACAGATGTGGAAATGTGCTGGGTCAGAATCATCCTGCCTAATAGAGCACCCATAGATCTCCTAGTCTTGGGAGGCTTCCAGATGCTCTTTAGTTTACCTCATAGCCCGCGGTTAACATATTTATGAGAAACCCAAATCACCTTCAAATTCCTGCTTTAGTTCAGGTGAAGGATTGATCTATACCTTGTATGATGTCCCCAGTGATTACTTTCACCACTGAACCATCAGCTATCAGAAGCAGTGAAGATGGAAATGGCATACCTCTGCTTTCTCTGACTTAGAAAGAGAAGGGCTTGATTCCTAGGTCACTATCTTTTAGAAAGATTTGTGGCTGGGAAAAATGCTCATCTCTGTGAAAGGAGAAAAGAATAAATCCTATTTATATCCTTGAGATTTTGTTCCAATTAAGTTTTGTGACTCTACAGAGAGACAAGGCATCTTAAAGCTGCTGCTTTCCCTAGGTTACAGGCATGTCACCTTTATTGCAGGTGCCCACCAAGCACCACTCAGCACCTGTGCTCCTCTAGTACCTCTGTGAGCAGGGCTCTCAATCTATCCAATTCTCTACTGTGTTGAAAGTCACGGAAAATTACAGACTTCAAATTTCTCCAGAAGTTATGAAATGTTTTGGATGTCATGTTACTCATCATAAGCAAAACCTTTGGGACCCAAAACAGAGTAGCAATAAAAATGATGTTTTATGTTCCACATTCTCTAATAAAAATGAGGTAATATCTACTTTGGAAGGAAGGATTCAGAGGAGTAACCTGTGACCCTTTGTTCATGAGATCAGATAGAAATATGCTGCTATTTGGTAAGGTCCAGTTTAAGGCTCTAGAGCAGTCTCACCACTGCAACGATTTCCAATGTGAATAAGCTTCCTGAGAGAGAATGGGTGAGGCCATAAGACTAACCATCTGCTGTCTCTCCACAACCCAGTTTACAAACCCTTTGTGGAGTCCTGGACTCCTTGAAGGCACACTTACACTGCTTCTGACCTGCAGAAAGCCTCAGCGGAATATATTTGAGGCCTGACTGGCCTAAATTTTTCTCTGTTGCTTTCACTGTATGATTTTGTCTCAAATGTAATTAATGAGAAAATGACCTATACTCCTTTTCCCCTTCTGTCTGTCTGAGATAATATCCAGGCCTATTTCCTTTAGCAAATACCTTTACAGAAGGAGTTCAACTTCCTTGTTTTTCAGATTAGCTCAGGTTAATTAATAACAAATTCTTAGTCATTAAACTAAGGATAATTCCTTAGGGGAAAATTCCCTTTTGTTTCATCTTATTCTTTTATCATTGTCCAAAGAGAATTTTTATTTCATAATGACAAACCCCAAAAAATCCCCTTTCTATAAAACCCCAAAAGTCTTACCATACTTCTTCTCATAGTTTTGCCATTCCTGCAAAGCTCTGTACATACCAAAAACAACCCCCAAAACAGCCCCAGTCCCAATAAACAGAAAGTGAAATTTGCCCCTTTTGCCTCCCCCTTCTCTCTTTGCACAGACTGAGGATTGCTTTTATCTGGCATTTTGGAGCAATCTATGAGTCAGGCACTGAGAGATCTGAATCTGTATTTTGGATTCAGAGGCAACCAGTTAAGGGAATCAGGACGTTTCATTCAAAACCATATATTTTACCCTACAGTACTTTTGGAAGACCACAGTCAGGTAGTACTTGTGGAGTATTTCAAGTGAGGATGAGCATCACAAGTTGCTTGTTTGTGATTTCAGTTCAATAGATTTAGTGACATTTTGGCAGTGACTGACAATCTAGGTATTTAACCTGTCTAGATATAACACAGACAAGGTTCTATTAATCAGCAAGGTAAATAGTGAATTTGATGTACTAGAGGGGCTGCAAGGGTGTTATTGACTAAAAGATGCCAGTCTTAGTTTAAGTTACTCCAATTCCAGGAATCTCCAACAACAGGGATATGACTGTACATGTGATGGGTAAAACTGTGTGTTTGACAGAAGATCATAATCTTACGTTAAAGCAGTCTGTTTCTCACCACAGTATACCTTAATGTTCAGAAGTATACAAAACAGAGCCCTGTTCCTAATGGCTCTATCCACAAAAAAAAAATTCAATCACTTTGTGTTGATTGCTTGCTCTGGACACCAAAACTCCCTTTAAAAAGAGGTAATTAAAGCTTTTGATTTTTGTGTTTCCTATCAAGGCGCTGAGGGAGGTGAGTGAGGTTTGGGACTGCAAATACTTTCAGCTGTCTGAAAGCTTGTTACATAGGAAGCGAGGCAATTCACAGGGCAGAATACTTTGTACTCCTGGCAGCTGTATCTTTCCTTGTTTAAAGCTGCATTGTTTGCAGAAGGGCTACACATGGGTGTACATGAAAGCAACTAAAGCTGTTGTTCACAAGGCTCCTTAAATACATTAACCTTGCCTTGGAATGGGGCAGGGATTTAGTTTAATGGTTACAACAGTGGCAATGAGATTCTTGAATGGAACTCTTGCTTGCATCAATATTTAACTTTGAGGAAGGCTAGAATTCAGAGAAATGTTTTAATTGGTATCATTCTCCTCTCCCAAGACATCTGAAGGTTGTAACAAGAAATATTTAGATTCCTCTTTCCATATTCTTGAATATACTGATATTATATTTTATTAAAGAGTCTCAAATAGCTTACATTCTGCTCTTAATAACCCTATGCATTACAAGCTTCTGTTTCCTCAAGCTACAGACAAATCCTATTACAGGGAGTAGATTAAACCGGGCCTTGACAGATCTTTGCAATTCACTGACAAAAAAGGACAAGTTGTCTTACTAATAAGACGACATCATGATCACACTAATATTATGCATCTCAGTGCTCTCAGATGCAAAAACTTTTATGCACACCCCCTCCAGCAGGCACATTACCCAAATAAAACCCAAGCAATTTTCTTCAAACAATAAGCTAAACCATATAGTAGAAAGAATTACTTCAGTTTCACATTGTGCAGGAGGAAGCCATCAGTCAACAGCTGCATGTTTGATCATGCCCTCTGGCTCCACATCCGCAAGGGACTCAGCTCATCCAGATTTGCTTCTGCCACTATGAATGATGTGTATACTCTTGTGTACAAACATGAGCCCGGAACAGAGGGCAGAGACAGGGCTGAAGGGAGGGAGCACAAAGAAGTATTTTGTTTTACTTTCTCTTAGACTCCACAGTGTAGCAGAGGATAGATTTCAGATTATGAATGCAAGGGAAAAGAATCAGAGTGCATAGAAAAACAGTTGTATCCCTTTAAAATTATCTGAGCTCTCTAATAATCCCTAATTTACAACCATTTCTTTTTAATCAACAGAAACTAGCCTGAGTGATCAGGTGCTTGTAATAAGATTTCAAAAGTGGCCATGTGATTTCTTCACATTATTTTGATGTGTGCAAGTGTAAAGAAACTGGTGGCACCACCAAGAGAGTAGCAGACAACTTTTAGAGCAGCAGTCTGAGAAGAACCTCCAGCAGCAGTCCTGTTACTCAGAATTTCATACTCCTGGAGAACACCCATAATTAGTAATCCTTGATTCACTGAATATCACTGCAGAAAAGTTAATAAAACCATAAATAGGATATACTGAACTGGGAGACTGGAATTTTTGCCATTTTCTCAAAGATATACTTATCAATAGACATATTAAAGAGTACCTGCAAATGTTTCTTCCCTGTTTCTCCATAAAGGTAGTTTGCAGCAAAACCTTAAATGTTATGCTGTCCAAAGAGAAAAGCAACAGTAACAAAACATATCAATCACAAGTGACTTGGAAGAGGAATTTAAAATCTTGCCCAGTTTTTTTTAAGCCCAGTTCTAGATGTTATTTATGCATTATTTATATACTCAACCTACAATAAAATAGATATGTGATGCCACTAATGAAACTCAGGTCCCAGTATCTATTTTAAGTGGCCTAAACTCTTAAGGAGAGTGTTTTGTAGAGGTATGCAATGTCCACATATTGTCCCAGATACTATTTTGATACTAATAAACTGTTATCCAGAAAGATGCTATAATGGATCTTTGAGTTTTGTAAACAGAACATGCATATTTGCCAGTAACTTTTTTGTATCCTTGTATATTAAAGGTTGTGCTTACCCTCACCAAGGATGTTCTTTAGTGACATTGCCATCCAATAAAGCCCAGAAGTAATAAAGCTCTGGTATTCTGTGGCCTGCCAATTATATCCATACACTATATGAGATCAAACTAGTATGTATCTAATAGTTTATAAATGTCTTATTAACTGTAAATAGTTATTCACTGTTTCAGAAACTCATAGAAACCAGTCAAAAGATAATAGGCATAGCAAAGTTTAGGCATGTTCATCCAATGTTTGTAAATAACATCTTCGAAACTACCTAGTCAGACTTTCTTCACGTTGCTGTTAACTGAATAGGGCAGCACATTCACACAGGAGTTATGTCAGGCAGGGATTATGACTGGATGGAAATCAAAGGCACAGCAGTGAACCCTCTCCATCAGTATCAGCCCCTTCCTTTGGAGAGATCAGAGACAAATTATAGGTCTCAGGTACTTTTTCCCTGGAACCCACAGGATAGTTATGAAAATTCCATTTTCCAGGTAGTCTGAATATGCAGCTGAAAGAATAATGTCCTCCTTATTGAGCACAATAAGTTTAAAAGTTTCTATTAACATATCTACTGCTGTGTCTTTATCTTTCTAGAGTTATGAAATGGTACATAACACTGGTGGTCATAGCACTTTCTTTACAGGCTGCACAGAGCAGACTGTGCAATGAAGGCAGAATAGAACTGCCTCGGGATAAATATGTTTTGCTAGAGAAAAAAATAATTAAAAAAATTAACATATATGAAAAATTATCTCTTTACCATGTTCAACAAGTAGGGTTGAATCTCCACGCAGGAGTATAGTTCCATTTTTTCTGTTTCTTTTGATAGCTATTTGTTTTTGTTTTGCAACAGAATGGCAGAAAAAAGATCATGTTCAGGGTCTAGTTCAAAAAAATTTGGGGCAAATACATAAAATCAGAGACATATATACTCAATCATATGGAATTCTGTTGCCAGATCCATCTAGTTGTATTCAAACTCATCATGTTTAGCCAATTATAATTATGTTTACTATTTAAGACTGACAGTATTTTAGGTTTGTTATTCTCCCAGTCATGTTAATCATACTCGTGTACCACTGACGAGTTCTGTCCAATATTTTTTGTCCATGATCTTTCTGTACACTTTTTGTTTTTTATAAAACATCATATTAAAAAAATGAGGAATTCAAAGTCATGGTTCCCATGGCAACATTAAGTCCCTCATGTTGCATTGTACATGCACTAAAAGTAAACATGTAATGAAATACCATATTTTTTATGTCCAGGGGACCAAGTGAACAAGGCCAAGTGCAAGGTCCTGAATGTGGGTCAGGGCAATCCCAAATACAGGCTGGGTGGAGAACGGATTGAGAGCAGCTCTGAGGAGAAGGACTTGGGGTGTTGTTGACAAGAAGCTCAACATGAGCCAGCAATGTGCTCTTGCAGCCCAGAAAGCCAACCATATCCTGGCCTGCATCAAAAGAAGTGTGAAGGGAGATGGTTTTCTCCCCCTACTCTACCCTCGTTAGACTCCACTTGGAGTACTGCATCCACTTCTGAGGCCCTCAACATAAGAAGCATGTGGACTTGTTGGAGCAGGTCCAGAGGAGGGCCATGAGGATGATCAGAAGGATGGAATGTGTCTCCTACGAAGACAGCCTGAGAGAGTTGGCATTGTTCAGCCTAGAGAAGAGAAGGCTTTGAGGTACTTTACAGAAGCCTTCCAGTACCTAAAATGGGCTTACAAGAGAGATGGAAAGGGACTTTTTGCAAGGGCATGTAATTGCAGGACAAGGGGGATCAGCTTTAAACTGAAAGAGGGTAGATTTAGATTGCATATTAGGAAGAAATTCTTTAATGTGAGGATGGTGAGGCACTGGAACAGGTTGTCCAGAGAAGTTGTGGATGCCCCATCCCTGGAAGTGTTCAAGGCCATGTTGGATGGGGCTCTGAGCAACCTGGTCTAGTGGAAGGTGTCCCTGCCCACAAAAGGAGTGGATCTCTAAGTTCTCTTCCAACCCAAACCATGCTATGATTCTGTGAAGTGATTGGAATTTTAATCTTACTTGCCTGAGTTTTATAGATTTAAAAATGTGATATTGCACTGACACAGACCTATAACACACAGCATCTATTTACAGTAAGTACATGCAGTCTGCTGGATGGGCAACTCTTATTTACACTGGCTGAGCTGGGGACCATCTGTGTGTATACATTTGTGTGAGGGTGTGCTGAGTCTGCAAAGAGGCAGGGACAGCATGCTCCTGTGCAGCACACAGGCATTCTGGGGAGGTCCCTTACAGCTTCAGCAGTGCCAGGAAGAGGGGGCAGGGGCACTACAGGCCTTACCCAATCTGTCATTGGCATCTCATCACAAATACCAGCAGGAGCAGCAATAAACTGATACACTAACCTGCTCTTCTCTGCAATTTGAAGCCCCTTGGTAATTTGAAGGTATTTCTATATGGAAAAATATATTTAAAAAGTAATTATAAAGTCCATACAAATAGAGACCTAAAGTGTCTGGGAGTGCAAAATAAGGAATAGCAGCATATGCAAAGAGCTTCCTTTCATTTCATTAGGAAAGGAAGAAGTGATTTTTCTGTATATATTTCTGGTCTTCAAAGGGACTAAAATACAATCAAGAACTTGTGGGCACAGAGAAATCTGCTTCCAAGCCATTTTTCCTCTCCAGAGGATGTGGAAACCAGAACTCAAAGTACGTAAGCAGTTTCAATATTTCTTTTGTATGAAGGTATCCTCAAAAGCATCTGGGTATCTGATGTTCAGTCACTGAGACATTATTTCCTTTTACAGGTAGAACTGTTTGTACATGTTTGGTGTCCTTCATCCTAGACCACCTCATCTTTGGAGGAGGGATTGTTTTCCCATGCACTGAGGATGTAGCATGAGACACCACATAGCTCTAACTCATGACAAGTCTCTGAGATGCTATGATACTACTAACGCATCCCATTAACCACACTAATACAGTTTTGTTTGACCTGCAGTTACAAAATAAATAATATCCCTAGCATAGCTCCATTTAATAAATGGATATCTGAATAGTAACTGCGGCACAAGGTGAATTTAGCTTAAGAAAAAATAACTAATTGTGTTTGAGGTTGTTTTTCATTTGTTTGGTTGTTTTGTTTTCTTTTCTTTTGAATTATCCTAAAAAACAGCATGCAAAGAAAGACATATAAACATGCATGGCATAACTGCTTTTGTCCTAGTTAGAGCAGTCGGGACCAGTTCATTACTGTGTGGGTGTAACCCAAACTGGGTATTCTACACCCTCTGTGTCATTTCCCAGAAACTGTTAACAATAGACCATTTGCACAGCTGACCCCTAAAGCTATAAACTGGATGTCAGGAAGCCTGTGAGATAGGAGGATGTTCCTCTCCTCACACAAATGACTCAGGTGTAATGACTCCCCTCTGGGAGTAATGACTCCCTCTGGGGAGTCATTAGCACCTCCAAACACAGCCTAAGGGGTCATGTCTGCTAACGGGCCATCAAGGATCCCAAAAATATCTCAGATTTCACAATCACCCATTGTGGAACCCCCTGCCCTGGGGGAGGTACTGGGCATTCCCACTCGAACCTGAGTGTATATAATCTTGGGGTCTTGGGACTTCTGGGTCCACTTGTTGGATCCAGAGGAGGATCAGAACCTCAACCGGACCGCAACCACCACTCTTGACCAGACTGTGACCAGCACTCTCACCAACAGGTTTTCCTTTCCTTTTACTTTGGACTCAGGGGACTACATGGGGCTCAGCATGGGGGCCAACAAACATCATTCTGTTCCTGCCCCAGGCTGCTGGGTTATACATCTGGGTTTTGTGCGTTAAAACCAATTGTTTGTCCGTATAATTGTATTTATTGTATTATTTTTATTAAATTGTAATTCTGACATATCTTTTTTGAGTTGCGTTCATTTCTCCTACTGGTTTACCTTTAAACCAGCACAGTTTGCAATAAGGATCATGGGCAGTAAGCAGAAAAACTGGATATGTTTTTTCTGGAAGAGGACAGAGGAGCAGTGGCTCTCTTACTGCACCTTTTGGAAAGAGGAACTCCAGGCATACCTCTGACTTTTCTACTGCTCATAGTTTATGAAATGAGTTTAATGTAATGACTTAAAAATATATCTTAAAAATGTGATTCCAGTCCTACAGGGTAAAAGCACTTTCTGAATATTTCCATGTGAACTATATGAGTTTTGGACTTAGTTAAATACATTTTGACTCTGAAAGCAGGTATGAGTCCATTAGCTACAAATCTAACACGGGACAAAGGACATCTTGTACATTTTAATGTCCAGATAATTTAGGAACCTCTGAATTTTTGAATCTGTGAAATTCAGATATGCGAAATTTGGGTGTGTGAAATCATTTGCTATGAGTCACCAGAAAAGAGAATTGAGCTTGGAACTCTTCTTTGATAATGCAATAATGATGATGTGTGAGCCTCTGTCAAAATGTTATGTTGAAATGGCACATTTGTGAAAAAACACATGTAAAAAAAAAAACCCACCAAACCAACAAAACCACTGAAATCCTGTGAACAGCTCAACCACAGAGCTATGGCACCTACCTCTGAGGTAATTCTAACACTACTCCCTATGATACATAATACATAATAATATTTTTATTCTCAGTATAAAAACCTCGGGTTTGGAAAGGTCATGACTTTTCACAATCTTTTTCAGTTAATTGACTTACTAAAGAATTTTCTCCTTTCTATGAAACCACAAAATTCACTAGTCAGTTTTATGCAACAGTAAATATTCAATTTATTTTTTTCATAGAAAGCCTGCACCAAATATTTAACACAATGACATTCTATATAACAAGCTCTACTGGTAAATCTGAAGTCTTACTTGTGATTGGCATAAGTTTTCAGGAAACATAATGCTAGAACTGGCCCCCCCGGAGTGTATACATCAAATGAACTCAGATGTAGAAACATTTTCCCTTTTCCAAAGACAAAACTGTGATGGCAGCTGGATAGCAGAGCTGTTTCACACAGATGTTGTTGAAGGCAAGGTTTGCATCCTAGCTGCAAATCAGCATATGGCATACTATGTACAATTTTATTCTTCTATCTTTACTAGTACTGTCTAAAGTTATGTATTACTCACTGTTGCAAGACTGAAAGAGGAACAAGGCAGAAAATATTCCACCACTGCAAGTCCTGTGTAAGACACAGAGATACACTCACTCGAAAATGGATGAAGTATTTTAAGACACCTCATGGCCCTCTACAGGTCTAGTAGTGTGGATCACGGGGACATGCCTCGCTTGCGTCCCTGCAAACTTGGCCTGCTTCAGGTGACTATTAGATAAGACTTACCTACATATACTACGGTGAAGTAAAGAACACACAGTTATCTTCTATTAGTATTCAGAAGCAGGTAGTGAGAAGTGCTGATATCTTTCTGCTCCAGTTAGCTATGTCCATGCAAACGGTCAGTCACTTAAGGAGAATAAAACCCCAAAAAACATGAGAATATTTTGTGTTTATCTGTTGGATTTTTTTAATGCTATGACTTCTATCAGGCTAACTGTAACTGTAAATGCAGTGTAATTAGAGGCATTTTAACACTTCTCACCTAATGCTTTTACCTCCTCTGGACCAAGGATATCCCCAGTTGGGGGTGAACACGAACACAAAAGCCAGTCAGGAAGTTTCTGTGGGTTAAGGCAGTGCAAACACTTGACATACAGAGTCAGGCTTGCAATTCCCTTGATTAACCATACATAAATATTATCTTAACAAACTCTTTACATAGTGCTTTAGAAGGGCAATTCTTCATCCAGGGCTCTCCCACCACTATAGTGTTCACCTCAGCTATTGTCTGCATGTCCTATTCTGCTCCTAAAGTACTCTGTCAGAACAGGTCTTTTCAACTGTTTGCCTTCCTTTTTTATCCCAGGTGAAATTCTCCAGACCTTGCCCCTTGGGACTGATCTCATTCCTGTCTTCTTTGTTCTGAGGTCTTCAATCCTCACTGGACACCCATCTCCACAGTAGAAAAAAGCCAGAGGCTGTTGCCCTGCCCTCATCTTCTTCCACCCTTCCCAACTTCTGCTGTTTGCTGCTGTTTCATTTTCTCCCAACCATCTGGAAAACCTGGTAAGCTGTTTTCTTTTCTTTCAGTTCTCAGATTTTTATAATGGCCAGTCTTCGCGAATGAAGATTTTGGGAAAGGTCTTTTACCTTTCCAGCCTGCGCAATGGATTTTTTAGGTGAGACACAGCATGCGCTGAACTGAGCCCACCCTTTAATCCTAAGGTTCATCTGCCGGGGCCAAGCAAGCTTGGACAATGGCAGTGAGGTCCTCAGGACGTAGGTTTTGTTTAGAGTGACCTTCTCATAGATGGATGGCCTCACAGGGCTAACGAGCTCCATCTGCCCGGGGAACTGGGATTCGAACCTGGGTTGCAGCGGTGAGAGTCCTGCATGCTAACCACTAGGCCACCAGGGGTCCCCTCAGATTTTTATGGTGACCTATCTATTTACATCCTTCAGAAGACTCTTGCAAACATCTCAATTTCTTACTCCCAAGTGTCTCAAAATTCCTAGGAAGAAAATGTGTGTATGAGAACATATACTTATTCATTCACTGATACTTGTACACTTTTAATTCTTCTGTATGTTTAATTCCTTCTTTCTTTATATATAACTCTTTTCTCTGTAGTTCCTGGGGAATATTTCATTTTTCATGAGATCCATACCAAGAACTACTTATTCTAGTTCAGATCATCTGATTTTTGCTAAGTACTTATGGGAAAATGATCACGTAAGAAAAACTTGGAAAGAAGCAGAAATGAACTACTGGACCTCAAATGAATATTTCAGAATATTATAACTGAGCAATGTACATTTGTGACATATCAAATCTAGTAATTTGTAAGTGCTGAAGTTAGATCCTTTTACACAAAGAAAGACTACTACAAATGTTATACTTGTTTCATTTAAAAATATTTGAGGAAATACATATTCTTTGAACCAGATATAGAGAATGAGAAACATCTAAGTAAGAGGTAAGTTGCAGAAACAAAATTCCAGTGTTGAGAATCACCTGCTGTTACAGAGATTCAAACTGGAGTAATGAGGTCATTAATTCTATCTTTCTTTAGCTTCTATGCTTTGTGGGTTTGTGTTTTTATACATATTTGCACAGTACCTAGCTGTAAGTGGGTACTTCTATAAAACAGTTTACTATTAATAATGGATATCTGAGGTTAAGCTAATGTAGAGAGAAGAAATTACAAACAACTCATGCAGCTAATAAGTTGACTATTAATTAATGTGATTCATTCAGTGGTGTATCCGACATGAAGCCAGACTGAAAGATGAAAGGACAATTTAGAAAAAGACTATAACTTACACAGTTATCAGCTGCAGTATCTAAGACCTCAAATAATGGCCTAATTACTGTTCATCTGAAAAGTATCAGAGCATTATCATCTACAGGAAGTATTATTGGAAAATTACTTGCCTTTCAAAGCCAGTAAACCCATCTGCAGGTCCCATATCAGCTCCCGCCAGACATATATCTTTTTACACATGGGTGGTCTGTCACATGATGATTGACTCAATCTTGACAAGAAAAGGGATAGAAAAATTATCACTTTGTGCAGATATGACCACTTGTGACTTTGGCAGGTGAATCAGTCTGGATTGCCCAACACTGACTCAATTGCAAAAGATAACATTTTACTCAGTTCTTCCATTTTAATAAGCACCAGCCAACACATTTATCCTTTCTGTGTTAAGTAATTGCCTCTTAGATTATGATTTCTGCCATATTTTGTCCATTGGGACCAGCCATATAAGTAACATTAACATTCAGTGGTACTGAATGTTACTGAGCATACCTTTGCATAGCAAAGTAGAGCTGAGTTGCACTTTGCTACATGAATGCAGCTACTTGCAGCTAAGATATTTCTCATTGTAAGTAAGTACATCACATTTCTGCCCTTTTACTAAGGTGATATGTGTATTCAAAGACAAATGAAAGACTGTTCTGTCAGGATACTGGCACTCTGGATTATGAAAGCAAATAGTGATGAGGAGATAGTTAGGAGATAGTTAGACTTGACCAAGTTTAAAAAAAAAAAAAGAAAGAAAATTAAGATTTTTGCCCAGGATTAGGATGTTGACAAAGTTATGTAGGTGATAGTCCTTGGGATCCAATCCAATTCGGAACTGAGTCTCTAAGATATTCAAATCTCATCAAAAAGTAATTTCGATAGTGTTCTTCCTCCTCTCACATAGGCTGGCCATTGGCTATTTGATTGAGGTGCTCGACACGGTGTTGTAGCTGGCCACAATGATTATTTCCGAACTTGGTCATCTTGATTCTCTTGCAAAGGAAAAAAATCTCTCCTCGTGTCTTACGAACACAGAATTCATCTCAAAACAAAAACTGGAGGTACTGTTACACCAAACGGGGCCAATGCTTACTCACATTTATTTACAAAACAGATGCTTTGCAAACATAAGGTATGAGAAGGAATACAAACATCTAGTTACCAGATCAGTCTCTAGGCTATATTTTAAAATAACCTTTCAGTGCACCTGAATGTCACTGAAGAAAAAAAAAAGAAATCAACCACTACAACCTCACTGGAACAGTAAAGTACTGGCAGATGTGGAATCTGAATATTATAACTACTAAGCAGAAACAGTAAGTCTCTCAGTGTGGGACATTTTTTTGTTTGTGTTAATTATACTAATCAGAATTAGAACTTCCACCACTCCAATTTGGTGCAGCTGTGTGGTGCTGGCTGCTATTGTTAGCACTCACAAATAATACTGCAACAGAGGGCACCAAGAAAATTACTTACAATCCGAACACCCACACAATCCTGTCACGTTGGAAAGACTGCAGACAGCATAACTAACAAAGTTATTGTGCTATTTTGAAAGAATAATAGCATGTTTGAAGAGACCGTATTAACCCTGTTGTAAAGTATTGATTGTACTCCATAGTAAAGAAAATGAAACAACAAAGACATAGTGTTTTAATTCTTTTCCTGTTTGCTCTTGCTAGTTTTACTCTGTTTCAATTTACACCTATATTTGAGAGCACAAAAAAATGTATCACCTGTGGTACACAAAGGCAGTTTTATTTTCATAGACACTCTTTCAGCAACTTGATGCTTTTAAGATTGTAGTTCAATTCAAGCAAATGGTTGTGAATATGAAAGAAATTCCTGTCTAAAGCTGCTTGAATCCTGTTTGTCACATTAACTTCTCTGTAAAAAAAAGAAAAAAAAAATCAATAAAAATGTCAAAATATGTCAGCTGACTGGCTCTGGACATTTCGGTTTAGACGTATTTGCAAATAAGGGTATAATTATCATTTCAGTCTCTAAGGAAATGCTTTAATTCCATACCAGTGCATTACAAATGAGCAAAACAAGTAGCGTGCCTTTTTCAACAATTTGCTGTTGTTTTGAAAGCACATCTCCATGCCTATATCTAAAATACAATGCCACAGTATAAAACTGTTTTAGATGAGGCTAAGGCAAATATTTAGGATGATTTTAAGATTTCACATTTTCACAGCATTTAAAGCACTGGTCCTCTCATTAAAATATTCATGTTCAGTTACTTCTACTAGATTTGTTTAAACTTGATAAAAGCTGTTTTCTTATTCTGTTCTAAACTGTGAGTTTTAAGGCAAGAGGACAGCTGAATTAGCAGAGAATGACGGACATTTCAAACATCATCTACATGACTACATAAAAATCAGTTATCACTCTTTTACACTGTGAAGGAACATAATTTGTAATCAATCTCTGAGGTGATTTCATACATATAAAATCACTTTACCTTGGTTTTTTTTCTCCTTAAATGGTGTTTTTAAAAGCTTGATTCTGTAATTGTATTTCCTTCCTTTTCTATGAGAGTATCTGTAAAGATATTTGGCATCTCATCAGCAAAAACAGCAGATGGAGAAAGGCCTTCCTATGTGCTTTGTCAAGGGAATTGCAAGTTTAGGGTTTTAATAGACATCAAGGATTTAGTGACATGCCAAAGATTGCATACCTTCTCTGTACCTATTATTTGTGCCTTTCTCTTTTAATAGAAATAAAAACAATTACTGTGTAGAAAACACTTAGCTTCTCTCTGAAAGTATCATACCATATGGTATGGGGGATATATAGCTGACAAAATGAATGTAAAAATCAAGTACATACACTTCAGATGATGCTAGTTGAACTAAATTTGTTTCTGAATTTTTAAATGAACCAATAGAAAAGTTTGCAAATAACAAAACACTTTGTATGCTAAAAGCAATTCAAATAAAGCATTAAAATACTTGTTACTGAGTTTGGCTTTATTTAAAAATGGCCTTGGGGACCAAAGAACGTTTAAACAGACAACTAAGTAAGCACTGCAATTCTAAAAATGAAAATGAACAGAGTTTTTCCAAATAACAGTCTTGTTATCACATGATAGTACATGAAATTGCAAACAGATCAAATACTTTTCTCAGTTACTGGGAGAAGAGATTTTCTGATAGGATATGGTGTTCATAGATGAGGCATGAAGATACTTGTACTGGCCATCCAAGAAGTTAAAAAACTCCTTTTGGTAGGAGAGAAAACTTACAGCCTGTATCTTGCATATTTCTCAGGGAAACATTAAAAAAACTGTATCTGATGAGTTAAACCCTCAGCAAACTTACAAAAAAAACCCCAAACCCCAAGGTATCCTGAATTTGCACTTTTTGCAAATTACTAAATGTGCTTTCAGGAAGCTCATCAGTGTTCTTGAAATCCAACAGGACACAAAAGCAGAGTTAAAATTCTTCATCAGGCATATATGTGAAATGCTTGGGCTTGTACAGATTCTAGAGCTGGGGTGAAAAGATTTTGTAAAGGGCCTTCAATGGCCCAAACTCTTTCAATCTTTCATGGTATTAGTTCCCTCCTTGTCTCGTAGAACTGAGGGAATTGCTGTCATGCTCTAGAATTCAGAGGGGAAATACAGAAATGAGAGCTCAGCATTAGGCAGACCTTCACTGACATGGAGAGAATATTCACATCCTTGAAGAAAATGTTATTTCTAGAAAGTGGAAAAACAGAAAGAAAAAAAAGATGAAATAAGATTTGGGAACTTTGGGAATAGCATAGCATTGAAATATTAGTTACAGTGTTATAAAAGCACAGGGGACTTGTACCAAGAACACTGCAGCTGCAGCAAGATCTCTTGAATCAAGTTTCAGACAGCTCAGTGTCTGGGTTCACAGGGGAGAAACATGAGATATTAATTGCAATATTAATCATATACTACCATTGTAGTAGTGCAAGGTAGCACTTCACTGCATGTTCACAAAGACCAAATGTCCCCTCAGTAACTTCTGCAACTGCTGAATTCCTTGCACCAGGCTGCAACAGAACCTTATTTTCAGTGGAAAAAAAAAGAAAAGGTGTATTTCAGTTGGGCTGCCTGAGCAGATCCCTGACCAAAATTCATGACAGTCTCGTAATTTTAAACTCAGTTTCTGAGTACTAAGCGCCAGGCATAGGACATTAAGAAAAGTCTGGAGGTGTTTTTCTGGTCACCTTTCTTCTGCGGGTTCTTTTCTCCCTCACCAATGCCTGCTGTCCTAGGACAGCCATATATCTAGCCAATGTGTTCCTTTTCCTGTCCCCACCACAGAATGATGATTTAACTTTGGCTTCCTTGAAACAGGAATGTGCTAAGAAACCAATAATTTTCATCTCTGGCATACCACTTCCCAAAATGGTACTAAGGCATTTTACGATCTATAAATCTCCTAATATGCAACTGTAGAAATCTTTTGCAATAATCACTGTGTAAATAATCTCTTATTCACACTCATACGTTCAGGTTGCTCTGCCTGCAATTCCTTCCAAACTCACTTAATTTTATAGCTGTGCAAGAAGAGTCACTCATGGTACATTCCCATCAGTTTCAAAGAGGCACCAAAGTACTGAAATGAATGTGATCAGCCAAGATTCCCCTCCCCATTCAAAAAAATGCAAAAAATAACCTCTCTTTCTTTTCCTTTTAAGGGAAGGGACACTCAGAGTAGCTGAAAGGCTCACATGACTGGATACAAGACATTAAGGTATTTGTCTATGAAATATGGTTCAAATTCAGACCAAATCAGTCTTAAATGAAAGTTGCTACAGTGTGATGACTGTTCAAATAAAGCAAATGTTCTCAGTCATCCAGATCACAGAAACTGCCATTGCTGTGGTCAGTAGCTTTGGCAAAGACAAAGCATCGCATAAGCTGAATAACTACAGTGACTTCTAGAATTCTGAATGTTTCCCTGGCTATGTAGACTACTGCTGAAATACATTGATAGGATATCTTATGGAAAGTTGCATTTTTGCTAGTTGTGCTGTATCTGTACTGGGGATAAACAGGGGGCTTTCAGTCTCCCAGGGCTGTCAATCTTCTGTTTTCCATACACACAGAGAACAGGTTTTGCCTTTTAAAAGAAAGAACACTGTGAACAGAAACTCATCATTAATCAAGGCTTATTTCTTCATGTGAAGGGAAAAAAAAGCAGAGTCAAGTCACCATCTCTCCATTTGGAACTCTATTCCACTTCAGAAGCTCTGGACAAAGAATATAAAGTAGAATTAGAAAGTTTGTCCTTAGAGAGAGGAAAAAGAAACCCTTAGGTCTCTGTGTGGGATATGCTGGTCTGTGGAAGTTGAATTAACTTGTACAATACACAATGCGATGACTCACAGTGCCGGATGGAGGAGCACTGTATGCTATCCATCAAACATGTGCTTCAAGACAATCCTTGAAACTTTGAACACAGCAGGATAAGAAGATCACAAGCCTCTCTGGAATCCCTGCATGCTGCTAGGCACTCTACCTGCCTTACATCAACTGTGGTTATAAAAAATCCTTCATGTGCATACCTGAAATAAATTAATGAGACTGCTTATAATTTATGGCTGGGTAGGTAGGCTTCCACTTCATAATCCCAAAGACTTGTTGGAGTACTCTTCGTTAGCGTAAGCTAACAGAATACCCTATCTCCTTCGGGAGTTAGAAATGCAGATTTCATTGTAAATCATGCATGACTCAAATCACTGACAGTTGATGATTAAAAAATTACAGTAAAAATAATTTTAACCTAAGTGCTTGCTAACAATATATTTTTAATAATTTTATTACTGACAACTCTCTCTGAGTTCTATAGTATATAGATAAAACAGTAATTAGTGTAGGCAAAAGCAAAGACTAATTTAGAGAGATATTGTCAAGAGCAATTTTTGGAACTTAAAGCTTGACGCATTTTCAAGATTAAGTTGATTAGTCATTGAAATCCATTATGAGGTAATGTGTTAGTTGAAGACTCACACTCTTCAAAAATTAAAGAACTTAATGTTTTTTCAGACCTTTAATTTAGTTGAACACAAGTGTTGTCACTTAACAGAGGGTATCATTGAATGGCACTATTACTGATGGTGTTATACATAAAGTCCACGAATGATCCCTTCTAGTGTCCTTAAAAGCTAAATCCTGACATATGAACAATTTTTAACATTCTGAGAGATTTAATATATATTTTTCTCTTCCAAATGGTTTTAAAACACCCTTAGGAAGTGGGGAGGGCCAAGGGGGCATGGTGGAGAGTTATGAGGTCTGGCCCGATCTACCAAACCATGATCACCAAGCATGATGAATGAGGCTCTGATTTCAGTGAGACTATTCACAGTACTGCGTGAAGACTCTCTGTTGCTGGACAGAACTCTCATTGATTATATAAAAGATAACAACCAAATAACCAGACCTGAAGTGCTACAAAATGCGTCATCTGAGCACACTGAAAAATAGGGGGAGCATGTATTTTTTTATATTTGTAGGTATTAATTGTAACCATAAACGCAAAATATATGTGAAAGAGAGATTTTAAGTAGAAATATACTTCTTAATAAATGAAATATTTAGCACTCAGGAATTATCAATTCTAATCATAAATGTCAGGCAACCACTTTTGAACTGCTACCATAGCTAATTACTCCAGTGGGAAAGGAAACAGGAGAAAGGGCATATCAGCTGTGCAAGGACAGGGTCTCTCCGAGTCTATATTTTTTCCAAATAAAACCTGTAGTTAGGTAGAGTTCATGGGTATTTTAACCCTTCATCCTCAGGCACTGAAAGGTTTCTGATAATTGCTGTTTTTTCTTCCTACTGAATAAACAAGTGATATTCTCCAAGACTAATGTAATTTATATTTATAGTTTCCTTTTTTTCACTTTATCGTTGTCTATTATCTCCTCTGGGAAAATGATTTAACGATATTGTTGTTTTAGTGGTGTTATTGCTAAGATTGTCATTACAGTGGTGCCACATAGTGAGTAATCATTAAGTGTTGGCACTCAGGTGGGCACTGTAAAAGGAGTAAACAACTAGCTACTTACTCTCATTGGGACATCAAAAATTAGACCAGTGGCAATTATTCTGAGCAGAAGTTAAAAAGTATTATGGTTTTTCCTGGAGGCTGAATATTGCTGACTTAGAAAACCTCAAGTTCAGGTCTACTAGAAGTTACTATGAAACATTTTTTGGGGTTGGATTCATTCATGATCCTCTCCTTTGAGGTATCTGAGACTAGAAGAGGACCCTGCTCTTCTCTGGAGTATAAGCAGTCAAGAGGGGAGAGGAATAGACTGGAATATGGAGAAAACCAGGCTGAGATCCTACAGATTGCTTCAAGTCTCCTAAAACAGTTTTGAGTTAGGAAGATAATAAACCACCCAAACCAAAGCTCAAGGTAAAAAATGGCTAATCCTTTGTACAGGAACAGCTGTATCAATGCTACTACTGCCATCAGCACTATAAAGATGGAGGATTCCTGTTTGTATCCAGAATGTCCCTACCCAGAAGAGATAGATGGCAATTCAAGAAAAGGATGGGATAAAGCAGAGTGCAACAGTAAAATACATCGATCCGGTCATTGAACCTAGTTGTAGGCTACAGTAAGATCCATAAGCACATTTCAATCTGCAAATATTGCTGAGAACCTGAGGACTGTGGTTTTTTCCCACTTGAGGGAAGTGGTATCTCGAAGGAGTTAGGCAAAACAGAGGATGTGGGTTTATTTACAGCACATAAAAGGTTGGTAGTGTAGTACTGCATATTTGTCACAGCTGATGAAGGTTGGCATTGCATTTGCCATAGGTATTCTTGAACTGTTCTTCCATCCTCTAGTCTGTCATTTTTGAGATAAAACAGACAGTAATACAACTCAGTTGAGTGAGTGATATCTATGTTAATATAGAATCACTCCAGCACAGACAGAAAAAAAAGCATCCAAGTTCATTATAAAATCCTCTAGATTATTCTATATTCATAAAATGTAAAGTCATTTTCCTTCAACTTGCATTGAAATGAATTTCAGAATCCAGTGGAGATACATTTTCAAAACTAAAATAAACAGTTGGGCCAGGTAAAATAATTTTCTCACATAAATGTCTGCATGAACCTTCTTTTCAGGAAACAACAAATACTGTAACAAGTTTCCAGGTAAACACGCCTATTTTTGCTCTACAAATTTTTTACTTTTCAACACTGTCTAGACTCTAGTAAAGTTATTATTAAATGTTTCACAGTATTCTGTTTCAGGTAGCATGGTCTTCCACAATGCTGTCCTCTCCAGCTTTCCTGAATTATTCCTATAAAGTTTTTCTAGAGAAAGAAGAAATATTCCAAGTATTACACAACTAAAATTGGATATAAGAAATGCAAGTTTTAAATTTAGAACAAAAAAAAATGGACAGAACTGAAGAATAGAACAACTTTACACACAGCTCCAACATCCTGATGTACAGTAATTCAGAGTGAGTCACTTGCCATCCAGCAAAGAGAGAGTGTGGTAATTCAAATGCCAATAAACTCTTTGGGTAGAAGTTAACCTACTTTGGATAAGATATATACACATCTATTCTTGGAGTAGGTAGCCTTTTCCGTTTTAGTAGCTTATTTTAAAAACTGGGAACTGAAGAGAATACTTCAGCTCTAAAATGAAGAAACATAAAAGTGGAAACTTAGGGCTTTATGGTGGATATCTGAAAGTCACACTGAAATCTTGGAGTTAAAGTACACAGAATTGAAGTAGTAATATTCTAAGAACAACCAGAAAACAGCTGTCAGACCCCAGAGACAAAGTCTCTATGACCGGTAAGATTTATCCTATGAGACTTTCCACTTTTGAGGAGAAGTTTAGTAGTGGCTTAAGAAAGACTGTTCTAACAGAGAAAGCTTTTGTGGAATGACATGAGCGATCACTTTACCAGATGTCAGTGTGTCTTCTGAGTATGTATTAATGTGGCTTGATTAATTTCCCTTGGGGATGAAATCTTCCCAAAACTATAGAAATGGCAACCAAGAATTTTTATCAATTGTTTCTGCAAAAGTATCTTCAGAGCTTTAACAATTCCTCAGGTTTATATGTGATGAAGAAATAATTCAATATCTATTCCTCCTTCGAGAGGTCATATAGCCCTACCCCAGCTGACAACTTACATGGCAGATTCAAGTACAGAGGGCTATATTTTGTTTAGGATCTTTTCCTACTCAGGTCTTCTTTTCCCTGCAGGTAATTCAGAAAACCTCTGCCAGATGGGAACTTTCCTTTTCTGATGGGTTGTCACTGATAAGCAGCAGAGCCGCAATTATGGAGGGCACATAGCTGGGGCCTAGTTTTGCTTTTGGTTGGTAGCCAGTGAGACTGTAAAAATAAATGTGTGTATAGTCCTGGACTTGAAATGATTTTAATCATATTCTTGTTCCCTTGAGTATGGACTGACTGATTGCAGATTCCAATTTTCATTCCTGGCTATCATTAATATTTGTGAAGGTAAGGTTGAATCATATACTGGGCTTGTTCAAATCTCTTTCTTATTCAAATCTTAGCCATCTCTTGTTTAACAGAAAGAACCTGAATATATTCCTTTTTAATGGATAAATGTGCCACAGCCAGACAGTGTTTTTTATATTGTCACTTACTCATGGTTGTTTATGCTCAGGGTAGTATTCTTTAGATCATTTTAAATCCAGGCAGACTTCTCAGCACCCTTATATGTATCAATTTCCAATTAACAAGAAGAGCTGGAAACACGTAAGAATTTGGATCTCATAGAAGTTTGGAACATACCACTGTACCACCAACAGTCATTACAGGGAGCGTAATTGCTCTCCTCCAAGCCAAGCCTAGCTTTCTTTTGTTTCAGTAACATGTTTTACAGTAATCTGTGTTGGACATTTATGCCTGGATAAGCCAATCAAAGTCACTACCAATAGACCTGCTCAACACTACAGAGTTCTGCATTACTGTCGTGATTTACTGCTGCTACAAAGACCACGAGCCACTCCCCTCCCCCTCCAACTGAAAGCACAAAAGGCAAAGGTCATGGGTTGAGATTAAAAAAATTACTGGAAACAGCAATGAGATTAAAAAAATGAACAGTAACAGTGACAACAATATTAATAACAAAAGAGTACAAAAGAGAGAGTGTGGAGGTTGGCCTGACTGCAGCCATGCCATCCAAACTGCTCCCTCCAGCCAGGACCAGTGTCGCCCACTGCTCTGTCCACTACGCTTGCTCCACCTGAAGGAAAGCCCTTCTTCTCAGAAGAGACAGAGCCCCTTTCCCTCACATGAGATGGTATCAAATAACATTAGGGTCTTGGTCATGCTCCCATGGCTCCAGGCTCCCTCATGGCAAAAAATTAACCCTGTCCTTGGCTGAAACAAGGACAATTACTTAAAAGTAATTTGTGATTTATAAGCTTTATTTATTTCAATTTAAGGTTTTCTGAAACACATCTTTCAGATAAGAGTTTGACAATATCTGGTATTGAGGATCCAATGGTAATCACAAGAACATTATATCTATTAAGGGAGGGAAGACTGAATTCTCAATTTATTGTAATTTTAAATAATTAATTTATCTCCAAGCCCCCTTAATAAACTGATCACTGGATGTAGCACAACTGGACATACCAGCACTGTGAGAAGTCTTGAGGCTATGGACAACTTGCATGTCATTACTCTCCCTAGACGAATCACACCATTCAAATGAAATTGTTGAATTTTTTGTCACTAATGGGGCCAGGGTTTGACATTTACAAATGCATTTCAGATGTCTGTTTTCTATGAAATGTCTCCTCTGGGACCTCTGAATCACTCTAACTATGCTAAAAAAAAAAAGCCTAGAAAAAGAGATATCATAGAATGATGGAATGGCCTGGGTTGGAAGGGACCTTAAAGATCACCTAATTCTAAACCCCCTGCTACAGGCAGGGATACCATCCATTAGACCAGGTTTCTCAGGGCCCCATTCAACCTGCTCTTGAACACTTCCAAGGATGAGTCATCCACAACTTCTCTGGGCAACTGGTTCCAGTGCTTCACCACCCTCATGTAAAGTATTTCTTCCAATATCTAATCTAAACCTACTCTCTATCAGTTTGAAGCCACCAGCATCCCCAGAATTATATTTAAGTATTTTGAGGCCTATCACTTGTCAATTCACAAACTGCATGTTCTTCAAAAGTTCTCAATAGGAAACTACCCAGCTCTGCATTTCTTTTTATGTACAAAATATTGTCATGTTGCTTGTGCCAATCAGAACCTGCTAAGCCTGGATAAAACAGGATGAAAAGTGCAATGTTATTTTATATCACATTGATTTTACTTTGGGTTGGTTCTTTCACCTATTAGCTTCTTACAAACATTCTACTCTCTGAATTTTAAATGTGCATGTTTACTCAATTAAGCTACGAATATATTACCTAATATGTGAACAGAAGCAATACTGTGTGATTTATCCTGCTGATCGCAAGCAACTATTTAGCCTGAAAAGCTGCTGCTAAAATGATATCTCTAGATGGCCCATCTGTATATTATCTTTTTACATTCATTTTTCTATCAGCTTCTCATTTTCATTGCATCAGATTAACACCTGCAACACCTCATCCAGCTAATCTCTATTATTGGATATCTTGGTCTGCTGTACTTCAGTGGCAACACATGCTCTAATGCCATCTGTTCATTTGGCCTCCCAAGTTCCCATGAACCTTTGAATGGCATATTGAGTGCCTTTTCAGAGCTGTTCCAAAACCTGAATGAATACCTTCAACTGAGTTCAAGCTCAGCTTTAGTGTTGCAGACTTTAGCTCTTTGTGCTTTCAAACAATTGCAAGCAGCAGGTACAGGTAGAATAATCTAAAAAGAATTGGGCAATTAGTACAGAAGTGCAATGTACTTTTGCAAGTCCTCAGAAACTTCTAAAGTCTTTTTGGTATCTTCCCCAATGGCACAAAATAGTGTCTCCTCCTATGTTTCTAATGAGGAATACAAGCATGCAACTGGGGTGGATGGCAGGGGGGTAGAAGACAACTAGTAAAAGGCTTCTCAGTAACGTGGAAACTTACATACATACAGAAAATGTGTTGCAAGAACTTATTTAAAACTAAATGGTTCTGAGGATTTTAATGCATTTATAATCACCAATAGATACACTGTGTTTTACCTATTAGCTGTCTCCCAGAGACCAGATCTCGATATACCTTGCTTTAACCGAATAGTGTCTTACACAATAAGACCATACTCAGATAGAGACTTTTACAGAACAATTTATTTGATGTTTAGACAAACTCAGGAACCAGTTTGTTTCTGGGCTGGACCCTGGCATGAGGAATGCACAGTACAATCTAACTTTGAAGGGATGGAACTCAGTAAAACAATTTATATGAGAACAAGCTCATGCCTCACTCCTTCTTGAAGGCTATTCCCATGCTATATTTCAGTTGTGAACTATTTTGTCTGCTTAAAAAAAATAAGGCAGGATTTGGTCAATAACAGGTGATTGAGGCTATGGACTCTTTTTAAAATTGAGGCTATGAACTCTTTTTAAAAAATCAAATGTTATTTTATCAAAACTGCAGAAATGACAAGCAGACCAAAGTAATATTCCATCTCTGGGTAAAGAATGGAAAGTTCTACCCTGAAAGGTGGACATTGCTGAGAATGGTGGTCAGGTGAGAACAGGAGGCTCAGGATGAGAAATCATAGAATGATGGAATAGAATATTAGAATAATTTAGGTTGGAAAAGACTTCCAAGATCATTGAGTACACCCTTTGGCTGAACAAAATGCCACACAGCTCTCTGTAATTGCACAAGCTTGTCACTAGCTCTGGTGACATTGGGACTGAAGAATGTGAGCAAGAGCTGTAGAGGTACCCCTCTCAAAGGGTACTTCACTTGTTGCATGCCCTATTCTCCCCATGTACCACAAGTAGCTGGGTGAATGTGGGGAAGCTATTATCCAGGTCCACCTGTGCACACATCATATGCATCAGTGAATCACCATCCTTTTAGACCTCTGCCTGCCCTGCATTTACATCAAAAAAGCAACTGGGAGACTGTTCAAAGGCATCAGTAAGACTCAGCATTGTCTCCTTCTCTTCAGTTCATACGTCCATAGTTTGACAAGAGCATTGGCTGTTGGTTCTCTGTGGAATTAGTATGCTCTAAAAAAGCCTCTGTGAGAACTAGGGAGCAAAATATCACATTTAATTGAAATTTGCAGTACATTTTATTGAGGTATTTTTTTCAGAAGACAAAATACAATGAAAACCCTGACATGGGCATTATTGGATAACACCAAGAAAACCTCAGTCAATACAAGTCTCAATTTTCTCTAGGATCTTCAACCTCCAAGAGCCAGAACTTCAAGGCCTTGGATCTTGTTAAGACTCACAAAATAAATGAGCAGTTTTTCACAAAGGAAACAAAAGTGTAGAGGGATGGAAAGTCGAATAAGAGCAGCAGGATAATGAGAATCCTTGACTATCTGATTTTTTGAAAAATTTCATTTAAATCTCTCCAAATCCGCTTGTGCTCTAGGTTAAAGGAGAAGAGTGAAGAGGGTACTATCTTTCCTGATTAGGAATATGTAACTTACTATAACATATCTAAACTTTATATACTATTCATATGCCATGGGGAAATACCATCTTCGATGAGGATTCTATCATATAGCACTGGAATATTGCTAATTTAATGTATTTTACTGTGAGATGATATATTATGCTCGACATCTGTCAGTCATTAATTAAATGATAGCCTGTATTAAAAAATATGTTATGATGGGCTTAACAACACCCAAAACTATAATGGGGAAGTTTTAACAGGGAATGCAAAGCGAGTAGAGGCATCTAGTCGAGTTTCAGAACCAAACTTTCTTGAATTTGACAGAGATTTATCAAGGAATTTATTTAGAGGTTGTAATTATCACAATAAACAGTACCTTCCTTAAGTTCCAAATACCCCTTAGGCTGGAGGAAAAGATGTTGCTATATTTGGCTTGCATTTAGCATACAAGTTGTTTGCTCAGACAGTTCATAAAAGATGTGCAAAAGGTAATATAGATACACTGGCTATTAATTTGAAATGTAAAAACCATAAAACATTTAAAGCTCTAAAACTGTAAAAGCTGGAACAAAAAAAAAATCCATTCATGTTATGTAACATAAAAATGATCTCAAACCTGACATTGAAGTATTTTTCAGGATGCCAAGTACAGTAGAAAGACACAAAGAGCGAACTACACATAATAGTTCAACAGATGTACGCACATCTGAGGGAAAAGTGAGGTCACAAGCACATCTCACCCATACCTCTCAAGCTTGAACTCTCCAGTCAAAGAAAGAAGAGCAATCAAAATCCTTTTTATTGCTTTTTAATAGCAATGTGAATAATGGGAAAGGATGAAATCCCAAGAGACTCCTACTGGAAGATATGTAAACTACCTGGATAAAGCACATATGACTGTACATTAGTGGGATTCATCATCTCACAGCAATGAAATGGAATAGTGACCTGGACCTGCACATTCACCGTCACCTACCAACCGCTCCCACACTCTGGATCTCTAGATGTGGCAATCTGCAGTACTGGACACCAGAGATACACGCAAACCTGCCATGATGGTAAAGGGGAAGCAGACATTTAGTCTTCCTCTGTTCTGCTTCCCAAACCATTCACAAGTTATCCGGCTTGAAGCCACTTTTACAGTGTTAATTCTATAGCTGTCAGGATAAAGGCTGGCATCAGATACCCATGTACTCCTCCACAACTATATCTATATGACTTGGAACTTTTTTTCATTAAAAGTTTTTACCTAACAACAGAAATAGTGTTGTAGCCTTGTGCATCAGAAACTGGGCTGGCACACTGCTTTCCTTCCCCTTGCTCAGAACAATTTCCCATGTTTACTTGGACCTAGTATGTGGCCCATCCTTACTGAAACACTGGGTGTCATGAGATCATCTCACACAGCTCCCATTCTTCTCGAAGTTCAAACAAAGAGCCAGTGTTCACTGAAGCACATCATGCAAGTTGGTTTTCAGCCACTCCACCCAAATGAAGGACAGGGGGTTCCAGGTGTACAGGTTTTTTTAGTGTTAGGCTTTTTTTTCTGGGGGTGTGTGAAGTACATGCAGTAGTTCGTATAACAAAGCAAACTGTTGTGTTTCATCTGTTTTTTAATTTTTTCTGCTGTGAAAACCTTGCGGGGTTTAAAGGTAAACCCCAGTTGCCAGACATTGGTTGGAAATGATTTTGAATCACAGCAAACCTTTGATGAGCCTGGATTGAATTTCGAGTTTGCAATAAAACCTGTGAGTTTCCAGTGGTTTCAGGTTCATTTGTAATCATTATACAACGTCTCTAATTACAACCTGTCACGAAAAAAGAAAATCTAATAAAAAATAGGTTAAAAAAATTGGAGGAAATTATGCCTATTAAAACAGAAATTCCAGCACTGGCGGTTTGATCTGTTGTTCTAAATGCTTTTTGGGGTCTTTTCAGAGACAGAAAACGAGGCTGTTATTATAGGGCATACCTGGGAGAGAGTATTCTGCTGCTCAAAACACGGGTGTCAGTCTCACAGCTGCACACAGACCTGTCTGAAAGGTCGAATTTCGATTACACGTGGAAATGACAGCATTAATGGCAATACTCTTTATTACCATTCCAATTCCGATCAATGAGCATTAGAAACCAGACAAGTGTTGCCAAAAAAAGCAAAAACATGAACCCTGGCTCGAGGATACAGCCAGGCTGCTTGATGCGCGCTGATAACTCCACGCTTGCCACCCGATCGATATCGCGTTTCCAAAAGCGGGATCAGCCAGCATATCCCGCTCGGGGCGGGGGGACTTTCCCCCGTAACCAGCACCCGGGACCCTCCGCCCCCGGCCGCGCTCCCTGCCCTGACCTCCCGCCCCACCAGCTCAGCCGGCGCGCTCTCCCTTCCGCCCTTCTGCGCCTCCTCCTTCTCCTCCAGAATCGGCAGGTTCTCCCCAGGCGGGGGGACGAGAGCGAGGGGCTCGCAAAGCCACCGGTAGCGGTTCCTGTGCCGTGCTGAGCCGAGCCGAGGCAAGCCGAGCCAGGCTGTGCCATGCCAGAGTGACCGGAGAAGAGTCGGGCCGAACCGTGCCAGAGAAAGCGGAGCCGTGTCGAGCCGAGCCGTGCCAGTGAAAGCAGAGCCGTTCCGAGCCGAGCCGTGCCAAGGAAAGCAGAGCCGTTCCGAGCCGAGCCGTGCCAAGGAAAGCAGAGCCAAGCCGAGCGGGGCCGGGCAGCACTGAGCCGATCCGGGCAGCGCCGATCCCATCCGAGCCGGTGCTGCCCCCGCGCCTGCAGCAGGAGGCGCTGCCGGGCGCCGCTGCGCCCGCGCCGGGCTGCGGGCCGGAGTCCCACATTCCCCATGCCAAGTGCCGGGGAGCGGGGGTTGGACGTGCGCTCTCGGCTCCTCCCTCCCGCCCCGCTCTCCCAGCAGCAAAGTAACTCCAGAGTACGAGAGGAGTCGGTGCTTCTGCCGCCGCGCTCGTCGCGCCGCAGACGGCTGCCCCAGCGGGCGGCCCCGGGGCCAGCGGGCGCCCCTCGGCGCGGGGGTCTCCTGGCGAGGCGCGGCGGCGAAAGGGGCGGCCGAGGCGCGCTCCGCCCGCCGCCGCGGGCCGGGGCAGCCCCGGCCTCTTTCAGAAACTTCTCAAGTCGGCATGGGCAGGGGGGCCGGCGCCGCCGCCTCGCTGCCGCTGCTGGCGGCGCTCGCCCTGCTGGCCGGCCGCTCGCCCGCCTTGCTCGGGGCGGCCCGGGCCCAGTTCTCCGCAGGTGAGTTGTTGCTCGGCGCCCAGGTAAGGGCGGGCGGCGCGGTTGGGTCGCGCCGTGCCCAGGGTGCGCGCCGGCAAAGGAAGGAGAGAGGCTTGCGGGGGGTCGCGGGTGGCACTGCTCCGGGTTCCCGCCCCGAGGAGCGGCGGAGGGGCGGCAGAAGGGCCGCCCCACACCTCCATCCCCTCCGCGCTGCGGGGCGCGGTGCGGCGGGGTGGGCAACCCACGCGTGTGCTGCCGGCGTGGGGCTTGCAGGGGCGGGCAGGGCGCGGGCTTCGGTCACCTCACAAACTCCCCTTCCTCCCCTCCTCCTCCTTCTCCCCCCCCGGCCAGCCTCCCAAGTGCCGGCGGTGCTGGCGGCGGGGCCGGAGCTGCTCTCTCCCCTTTCCCTGCTCAAACTTTTCCCGGCGTCTCCCTGCTCAGCGCAGGGGGCGCAGCCCGCGGGGCGCCCCGGCCGCTCCCCTCGCCCCGAGGCGTGGAGCGGGAAGACTAGGGCTGCCACTGGCCAGCGGGATCCCCCCTTCCCACACGAAAAAAGATTGGTGGGCGAGAAAGGGGAGGGAAAGCACTATGTAGGACCGGCGTCTGTTTTGTTTGAAAGCCGAGAATTTCTTGCCCCTTCCCCCGCCCGGCCCAAGGCACGGGGTTTTGCGGAATTAAAGCCCTTGGGGCCGGGCGGTGGGAGCTGCGGCCGGTGCGGCAGTGAGTGAGTTGTTGGCCCCAGGAGAGCCTCGGGGCAGAGAGCCCGGGGCTGAAGCGGTCGCTCCGGGCGGAGAGGGAGGCAGCATCTCCTGTGCTGTGCCGGGGCGATGCGAGGCAATGGGGGGTCGTTTGCGGGACCCTCACCCCCACCTCCTCCTTTATGAAGCACCCTTCGTTTGCTTGGGGTGAAGCTTTATCGTGAACGGGTTCTTCTTATTTTTTACGGTGCGAAGTATCACGCGAATGACCAGCTGACTAGCTGAAATAGACTTCAGGCTCTTATTTTTCTTTTTCTGGTTTCCCGCTCTCTCCCCCCCTCCCCCCCTTTTAAATAGTACTTGCAATTGCACCGGGTGCATTAATTCGACAGGCATTTGAAGCCTTTATCATAGGATACTGATTTGAAAACTGCCATTAATAAAAGTATCTGCACTCATGAGACTTCGAAGCATGGTTTTCATAAGGATTGATGTGTAGTTAGGGGGCTTTTTTTCTTTTCCTCTTGATTCTCCTATAAATTAGTTTTTAATTGAGACATGTAAGATGTGTCGTTTATTAAGATATGTGCTGAAGCAGTGCTGGTCTGAACAGATTACATGCCTCCTTGTGTGTCTGACTTTGTGTATAATTTAATGTCTGAGTATCAGAATTGTAAAATTATGTAAGCACCTACAAGCCCTTTACCACAGGAAGGGAAATGTGCTATATAGCAGCTGGTATGTTATAGGAACAGCTAAAACAAAATATTCCCAAGCATAATATCTTTTCATTCAAAACCACAGTGAAATCAGACCAGTGATTTTTGCTTTACTCTAACTCGTCAGACTAATGTTAACACCAAAGGTAACACTTACGTAAAGATTTTTTTATGAGCTTGTTCACTGGTGTAAGAACAGTAGGAAGTTCTGATAACTTATATGGTCCGTGGTGTTTTATGCTGAAAATGTGGCATGCAGCCCATTTTAGAATTGCAAGTGCAAGCATTCAGGTTGGTACTGTGGGGTATGTGTTAGGTAAGTGGAGAAGAATGTTGAATATCCTTCTGACCAGAGCAGGTGAAGCTTGTCGAAGAGTTGAAGAATTGTATCTAGGAAACATGAGATTTTGTGTGTGTGTGTAGCATGTCAGCAGATAGAGACACTAGTTTCTATTGCCAAGTATCAAAAATACTGGTGTATTGTACCAGCTGGAGGTTTGTTAGTTGGAGACATAGACTTTTTTGAAGCTTTAGCGAAATAGACTTGTCAGTAGCTGGTTCTTTCAGTGTACTCAGCTTAAGGTATGGTTCTTGGGCTTTTATGAGATACATTTGATATCTGCAAGTAGAGCTGTGCCCTACTGAATTTGATAACTAACACAAACTTTGGTTTTGTTCCTTATTCTAAGCCAGTCCCTGAGGGGCGCGCGTGTGTGTGTGCATGTGTTTGTGATCCTGTTGATGAGACATCTTTATCCTGGTGTTAGTGAATGCAGAACACAAAGGTTTGGATTCATATGTCTGTTCCAGTGAGAGGCATTCTGTAGCCTACAATGAGATGTTTCTGTGTTTAGTGCACACTGGAGCATCTGTTTTCTTCCTAGTCATCTCTGCTGTTTAACATGAGTACTGTTTTTCAATCATCTTTTTTTGACTGCCTTTCCCACTCCTCACTTTAATATTACAGCCTGTACTTTTCCAGGTTAAATTACATCTAACTAGTTGTCAGCTTCCTTTTTATTATTAGTCTTCTTGTCTGAATTGTAAGAATTTTAAACTGTTAATTTTTCTTTGTCATTTATGAAGCTGTTAATTCAGTCTGGACCTTTCACAAATCTCTCTCATTGTAATTTGATTTTTATTTCCTCTTTATGATGCTCTGTACTACTTCTGAGCATGAACGATTGCCAGATACAGAATTCTTCATTAAAATTTTGACATATTTATTAAGGGTCTAATCAAATTACAGAGTATGAATTTCTTGGCCTTTTTCAGGAGCTGTGTGGGATAGTTTGTTGTCCGTTCTTCCTCCTAACATATTCCTTGAAAACGACGAGAAGGAGCAGCAGCAAGTTAGGAAAAGGAACAAGATACATCTTGTAATTTGTTGCAGTCTTAGAAATTGTGCTTGTATATCTTCTCTGGCCCTTAGCACATAATTGAAATATTGTATCTTTTGTCTTTCTCCACAGATTTTGATTGAAAAAATGCAAGCAAACAAAACCCCAAACAGTTTCTATCTGCATGTCCCCCCTCTCTCCACCTACCTCCTCCCCGCCCCAACACAGCCATAATCCTCAGTGTAATGTTTTCTGGTCTCTGTAGATTGTTTCTTTACACTGCTGCTTTCCATGACCCTTCAACTTGGGTGCGTGCCTGTCAGAATCTAGGCCAAAATGTTTTGGCAGTGTGTTCTCTGTTGAAGTCTAGCTATTCCTTATATAGCACCTCCTTTCATCTACAACTCCTACAGTTTGATAAAGAACAAGTTCAGCTTGTTTTCACAACTCAATCACTTTAAACTTATATTTCTTGAATATTATTTTTAGCAATTTGCATGTTTTTAAATTTGGAAAAAAAACCCCAAGGAAATATTTAAAAAAATTTTTTGAAGAATGCTGCTGGCTTGTCAACTACCTGATAGAAATATGCATTGCACTGCCTCTGATGGTGTCTGTGCAAGTGTGTGGGGGTTTTTAATACTAAATAAAAGTTATGAGGATAAAAATTGTAGAAATGCATGAGCTTACCTGAAGCTATTTAACCATGATATTTCAGATCATAGGGATAGTTAAGCATAAAAAGAACTGTATGTTTTAAAAGTTCAAGTCATTTATTAGAGTAGGTATTCCTCAGACTTTCTCATGCAAAGTCATTATTGTCACAAATAAACAGGCAAGAGTAAATATTTCTAGGGTAATATTTTTCCCTTCCCCTGATAAAATAGTTAGATTCTCTCCCAAAGGCTGACTATAACTCAGAAATTTGACATGAGAAAGTAGAAGGTATTATTTGTTTTATAAAAATTTGTCATTAAATATACTTAGAGAAATATATGAAAATCATAGCAAGCATATCTATTATTTGTAATCATGTAGTAGGAGAAAGTGAGGGCTTTTTGAAAATGTTTAAAAATACTTGAAAGAAATTAAACTCAAATTAGCCCTTTGCTGCCAGAACAGCAAAAGTTGCTTCAGTCTTATTTTTTCCTTGAATGTGCTACAATTTGCATGTGATATACAGGAGGCACTGGTGTAAGTAGGCGTGTATGTATAAGAGACTTCTCAGTAGCTTTTTTTTTTCCCCCCAACAAGCTGCTAAAATGTATTGACAAATTATATGGAAAATGAGTGAAATTAAAAATGAAATTGCTTTCTTGCTTTCACCCCCTCCTTCCCAAATATTTTCCTTTCCTTTATATATTCAGCTCCTTCCATGGCACTGTTGGTTCACAGATCACTTGTCTATCTGTATTTTCAGATGCAATATTACATTTAAAAAATCAATATAAATTTTCTAAGTGGAACTTAACTGATTCAGATGAAATTGAAAGCACCCAGAACATGACTCCAGAAGTCTTGTTTAGTCCCTTTTCTCTGAGAAATCACACTACTGCTTAAGAAGTTTGGTAGTGATGTACACAGTGCATCTTAAACCGGGCAGATGTCATGCAATTGTTTAAGATCTACTTACGATAATTAAAAATAAAAAATAAAAGAATCATAATGAGGGTGAGGTAAGAAATCTGCACGTGATCAGGTGAGAGGTCCACCTAGCCTAGTATCCAGTCTCTGATGGTGGGCACTCAGGGAAAGGGGTTTTTGGCAAGGTGAGTGACTTCTTTGGAGTACTGTCTGTCCACAGGGACAATGTGTTGGCGTTTTATACTGTAAGTGGATTCTTGTAACCATGATTGTGCCTAATGACGTATTCAGCCTGAATTGTTTTTAGCATTTGCCTCACTTTGTGGCAAGGAATCTATAGGTTGTGTGGAAAAAGCTTTGGTTTTAAAATTGCTGGTTGTATTTCACATATCCTAGCTTTTTTATTAAAAGATGATTAATCATTTCTTCCATTTTACCTTCTTCATGCCACACATGGTTTTTTCTACCCTGTCTCAACTATTCTAGTCAGAAAAGTCCAGTTGTAGCCACTTGCTATGAAGGTACCATTCCATGTCTTCTTTTTATCCTTTATCAGCTTTCTCTTCTCTTTCTGTTCCAGTTTTACATTCTACATTGCTCAGAGTATCCAAGACACAGCTGCCTGATGGATTTATATAGCACTTAATAATGATTTCTGTTCTGTTCCCTATCTATAGGGATAGTGATCATTCCTGTCATATGCTTGACTTTTTTGACCATTTATCTCGCTTCTGGTTCTGAGCTGACACTTTTATGGAACTACCCATTTCATTACTGAAGAGTTGAGATATTGCAGTTAAATGATGGACTCTGTGGGATGTCTGTGTCAGTGGACTGCAGGACGCTTGGGAAGGAGAGAGTCTTTAAAAGAGTCTGCCCTTTTGGAGAGTGGAGAACTTTTAAGCAAGGCTCTTGAAGGACCTGTGACCTCACGTTGGATGTTTGGGAGAGGTACCTGGTTAATGCTTACCACTGTGGTTTGCCTCTTTCTCTTTTTGAAATGCTCTTGTTAATACAAGTGAGTTAAAAAGAGTTTATCCTTTTCCATGTAAAGATTGACAGTATCTGGATTAACACGCAGAGAGATCTGCAGCACTGCTGTCGAGTTTCTTCTTGCTCTGGAGTCTTTATGGTATCTTTGTATGACTGCTTTAGCTGGTAGACCTTTAGGTCATCTTACCTCCCAGGAGTTGGATATGTGACTGTCAGCTTTGCTTTACATTAGCATCTATTTTGGTGAAATCTCTACTCTTCCTTTTGCAACAAACATCCTGTTGAATGTGTAATAGGAAGCTTCCAAAAAAATCACTTTAGTCCTGATAGCTGAGTCAGTCAGGACACACCTTGTGTTTTCATGTGCTGATGGAATCCCATCTATCATAGCTTAGCATTGTCATGAAAAGATGCCTTTGTAGTGCTGTTCCCAGAAGTGTGCACTCAGATTTGCAGCTTCAGTTGCAATCTGCCAATGCTATTAAGTTAATTTAAATTATGCTGCTACAGAGGGGGGCATTTCTATCACTCTGGTCTTTGCCTGTGCTAGATCTGGCCACCATGTGGCCTGTGGATGAGTGGGTATAGCTTTGTGTGAATCTTCTTGAAGGAAACGTGGGGGCTTGGGATTAGTTCCCTTTTAGCTGATGTGGAGCCATTTAAGTTTGATGTATGGGAGGATGAGGGCTTATGGTGGGAAGGCTTGGTTTGACAGCTGTAATTGCAGTGCAGCTCATGTAAGGTGAACGTGGCACTGTTTTGATCATACTAGCTGTGTGCTCTTCTCACCATGCCAGCACTCTGTTCACCCAGGGAAGCACAAGGAGCACGCAGGAGGGCATGGATTGGGATGTGAAGAGAGACCCAGTGCTCCCCCCTGGAGCTGGAGGGATTAGACTGGATGAAGGTGGTTGAGGCTGCATTCTGGCTGACTGTACACCAACTGATGGCAGGGTGCTAGTGTTTCTGACATGCATCTTTGAGTAAACTGGACTTAACTGTGTTCTTTTGTTATAATAGATAGCTAAGGCATTTATTACATAAGTGTATAAATAAGGATTATGAGGTTGTTGTGACACCCTGTTTGGGGTACAGCGGGAATTGGTTTAAAGCTGTGTTCGGAATCACATTTTTCCATGCATGATCTGTCCTTCCCCATCCTGTGGGGTGTTTAAATATGTCATAAGACATGTGGATATGGGTAGAAGAAGAAAAATGGCCATGGTTTCAAAAGGCCAGGATGAGCCAGTTGAGGAGCGGTAAATGGCATTGGTAAAAATTTTGTATCGTCTGGCTGATGATAAAGTCCTGCTGTACCTAATTTTGTAGGTCAGATAGGCCATTACCTTGTGCTGCTTCCTGGTAAGCCTTGACTACAAGTGGCTTTAAACTAGTAGTTTAAAACTATGCAAATGACCCAATCTGAAGTCACCTATAGTGCATTGCTAATGTGTAGTTTTGAGTCACAGTCTGCTCTTACCAGCTATATAGTTGAAAGCTGTGTTTGCATTTTCTAGTCATTTTGTAAATATTAGAAGCTAATGGAAACATACTGAAGTGTTTTTCTGAACAAGAAGTTATTAGTATCTCTGTCAACTCAATGCTCTGTTTAAACAAACAAGCAAAAAGCTACTTGCCTTCTTTTAGTTGACTTAATGTCTGACACATTTCTCTGTAAATAATCTGCATTTGTCCTTTGAAAGGTAAAAGCTGAGTATTGATCAGTGAATGTGAAACAAGTCTTTAGGTTTGCTTTTTGTTAGTGAAATTTAATTACTGTGGAAGTTAGTTTTTATTCACAAATATCTACATGTATTTCAGTTAAGAACCATTTATTTGTTGATCTAACCAGATCTATTTTGTGATTTGTCATCGCCAAATCTTTACCTTAACAGCCTTTGCACTGTTTAGTTTTAAACAGTCTCAAATATCTAACAGGATCTAATATATTTCTTAGTAGTGAAACAGTGAAGTTATGTCAGAGTGGTGCAATTTGATTTTTTTATGGAAGACTGCACATGAAAAGTTCTGTGAAGTTGTTAACCAAGATAATTTCTACTGTTGACAGATAAAGTGGTTGTAGAATTGAGACTGTAGAATTGAGCCTCAACAGAGGCAATGTATCCTTAAAGCACTGAGTGGACGATAAGGAATTTGATCAGGAAAATTTGTTGCAACATCTGTAAAATGTACCTGTACTATAGGCTAGGAACATAGCATAAGCATATGGCAGGAAGACCCACTGTAGAGTAATAAATGGCATGTAAGTGATACAATAGTCTTTGGTTAAAAACATCTGCGTATCCTTATAAAACAGGGAACAATGCTGGCCACTGCCAAAAGGAGGGAGGTCCTCCCAAAAGTCACAGCAAATGTTACAGCAATGGGGCATCTTTGTACTGATAACTTGACTCACTTTCTCAAGCAGAATAGGCTGCAATTATAAACTTATTTTCCTGTAGTTTTAAAATCTGGAACTGCATTAGGGTTTTTTGCTGGCATAGCAAAAATATATTTCCTTATAGATTTGTGGTTTTGATTTTTCCCCCCCTGAAATTACTCAATGGTAGGTGTGCAAACAAACAAAAAAACTGTGTGGATGAGGTCTAAAACAGATTTGCTTGTCTAATAGTCCAGAGGGGACAAAACAAAACCAAACTAAACAAAACCCAAACCCACAACAGTATTTTCCATAAGCGTGAACTAACTTTTTACATGTAAAAACTTGTTTTAAACTAGAAGGGGCTGTGCATGGGCTTGTCAGGCATTTGTTCTCTTAAGAAGGTCATATGTTTATGGAATTAGCTCATATTTACAATAGTGCACAAAGTATATACCTCAGTAAAAAATTTGAGGGACTTAATTTCTTCAGGATTGGTGCTGTGAAAAAATGCTTTTCCCAGTACTAAGGGTAATATGAGCTTATTTTTGGTAGCCAGTGTATGAAAAATTGGACCCTTCAGTTTGTCAGAACGTCATTTACTTCTGCTACTACTTACTAAAAACATGTGATTATATTTATTGAGTAGCAAAAGAAGCCATTTCTCAACTACCATGTCATAAAATTAATTCTGCTGACTTATGAGACACTATTGAATACTTTAAACCGAAGTTCTGTTGCAATTAAATTATGCTATGTTCATTCTAATTATTGCACACTGGTTACTCAATTTATTCTGAGGTGGAGTTGTATGCTTTCTTTTGTAGGTAAACACTTATTCTGTAATAGTAAAAATGACTGATGAATATTAACCAGAACAGAAAAATACTATGAAGAACAGTTGTGGCTGTAGTTCAAATGAATTCAAAACTGCTCAGAGTTAAATTTTTGACTGGATAGCTGACTTCTTGAACTATTTTTTTGTATTACTGTTTCCCAATAGAGGTTGTGTTTATTTGTGAGTTCTATAGTGTGGTTATGATATCTGTTCTTTTAAAATGATTTATGGTTTTAAGTAAAAAAGAAAAAAAACTCTGAAATTTGAGGCTGCTTTTGTCTTCTTCCCTACAGTGAAAAATTAAAATTATAAGACCTGGTAAAGAGTTGTCCATTAGAAAAATGCTCTCATTTGATATTTTGACACTTCATTATATGGTTATCATCTCTATGTGGTATTAGGCTGGAGTAAGATCAAAATGTCTTAGTTTTCCTAGTGTTATCCTGTTTGCCTGTTCTTTGTAAATGTGAAAGCATTTATCAGACATGAGAGCGCTGAAGAAACGTGGCTGAGTTTGTGACTTCATACAGGAGAGATAAGTTCTCTGTGCTGACTGCCATTACTGTACTTAAAATGCTTTGAAGGGACGATTTCCTAAAATCTACTAACCCAAAATACCAAAGGCAGTTTTATATTTTGTTCAACTTCTGATTCCTTTGAAGAAATGCATTTTTACAATTGTAGAAGATAGCTGAAAAAAATACCTCTGAAATTAGTATGCTTAAATCTGTGTGTTGCATATGTTTTAAGTAGACAATACATGCCAAACATTGTTGTGTTAACTTTTCACTGCATAAGTTGTAAAGACAAGATAATGGTGTTGACTTAAAAATAATGTTAAGTGAATGAAAAAACTCCAAGTAAACTCAGAACTACCCAATGCTCCCATAATCCCTTCCCCCATCCCTGAAGAAAGAAGTGGATTATCATTTTCCCACTGTTCTCATGCTCCTTACCCCCTCCCCCAGTTTTTTTAATCTCCTTGTCTGTCCTTGTGTTTTGTTGGAAGAGTTTTATGTCGATGTTAAAGTTTTGTGCCATAAGTGAAGGGAGGCAAGGTATATGAGATTCCTTACTCAAAAATGGTTAATCAGTTTAAATATCATTAGATTGTTCAGGAAATTTCTGTGTTCCTTTGCTTAACTCCTTAGCTGTACATGTCTTTGTTGACATGACAGTGTTGTTTGGTGCATTCTACATTCACTTTTCAGGCTAGAAAATTTCCAGTTAAAGAGGCTTTCTACTCTTGCACGAGGGAAATGTAATGAAATGGTCTTTTCAGTTTTTTCCTTATTCAATTCAGAAAAAACAAACAAATATTGTTTTTGCAGTGACTTTTTACTAGTAATCTGTCCTGACTCAACTCGTGAAAATACTAGAAATTGCAAACTCATTCCACAGGCTTGTCAGCTCTTCAGCATGTGAATATTTTGTGTGTGTGGTCTTGTTTAGTGCGAAAGGTCTATTTACATTAAGTTTCTTGTATTTGTAAATATCTGTGGGGTTGGCTTTCCTTTCTTTCTACCTTTTCTTCAAGAAAGTATGATAAACTATTCACAACCCCCACCTCCAAGAAAACCCTTCATCTATTTACGCTGTGTACTTAAAGCTATAACATATGTACATATGTAAGTGTGAATTAAAAAAAGACTATTTGCAGGTGAGACCAAAACCCTTAGTATATGATAATCTGGATTTCTGGACCAGTTGAAATGAAGCTTGGTAATGAAAGGGAGTACAATTTCCCTGGTAGACACTGGCTAAACAGAGGGGTGTAATGTCATAAAGATTTAAAGACTTTTTCTTTCTCTTGTTATTTTTAATTTTATTTTTTCCTTTTTTTTCTGACTTAGGCAGCTGAAAGCTGTCAGTGAGAAGTTGTCAGTCAGATTTTTTTTTTTTTAAACATTAAGAGTTAATATTTTTAAACCAATTTGTTTAGTAGTTACTGACTTTGGATGCCATTAATAGCCAAGCTGGTTAGCTTTTTCCTTTCATAAAGTTAGTTCAGTGGTTTAGTGCTTTGATTCACCTTGCATAAGTGGGAAGGTGTTGCATTCTTAGGTGATGTGTTACTCCTAGTACTTCCCCCCCCCTTTTTTTTTTTTGTTTTTTTTTTTTTTTTCCTTTTTTCCTTTTTTCTTTTTCCTTTCCTTTGAAATCCCTGTATGCTGATTTGGTTAAATACTGCAGTATAGGTTAACAGCTCCTTATGAGTCATGCTGAAGGCATGAAGTGCTTTCAGGTCTGGAGTTCTTTCCAGGGATGAGTGAGTTCCTGGCCAGTTTGTGTATCCTGTTGTCTGCACAGCAGCAGTTAACCATTAGACTCAGTTTATAAGTTGTTTTAAATGCATCGAAGTAAATTTACTCAACAGCTTTTTTTTGGGTGATGATTGATTCCTCTGACTCACCTATCTGTATTTTTTTGAGTTTATACTCTGGATGTTCAGTTCTTTTGGTGATTTATTGGTGTTTCTGTCAACTGTTGAACCAGGAGTTGTGTAAAGTGACCAGCATTTGGGAAGGGCAAGACTATGCTCTCATTTAGAGAGACTGCACAGATGTTCTCTATGAGCATTCGGAAGAGGGGAGTCTGTACATTACTTTCAGGTTGATAGAAACCATATATCTAAAAATCTTTGGTCTGAGCTTTATAGGGTATGTGATGAGGCTGTGAACCTGAAAAACTAGCATTTGTGATTAATAATGATGTTTGCAGACCCTAGGAGTACTGAAATAATCTGTTGGATTGCTTTGCTTGCATAGTGATGGTATCCAGATGCTAAGTATAAATATCTCTCTCTCTGTTTGCTTAAGCATGGAAATGGGAATGAAAACAAGTACTAGACAGTTTGTGTTTCTGGGAAATAATTTTGGCCATCCATCTCTTCAAACAACTATTCTTCACTTATCACCTGAAAGCAACCTTAAATAATCCATGGGTGAGTCTTATTCTATGGTAATGAAGTTAAGAGAATTAGAAATGGAAGTGAATATGTGAGTAAAATAACAACAAAAACCCCCTACTGCACTTAAATGTGAAGCATTTGCATTGTGAACCTAAACAAACCCAATGTTAGCAACTGAAACAAATGCCAAAGAAAATGCTTAAATTTATTAAGTTTCTATATTAGGCAGTCCCCAGAGGACACAGGAACAAGTGAATGAAGTTAGTAAATGTTTATTTATCTCTCCAATAAAATAAGAATTTTATTCACTCTTGAGGTGCACTGCAGTACTGACGTTGTTTACCGAATAGACAGTTTTTAAAGTTTTTACCAAAAACTGTTTCCATGTCTCTGCATTTGTAGTGCCTGCAACAAAGCTGTGTAAATTAGTTTTGAAGAATTTTTGGCCATTAAGACCACTTTGAAAATGGGAATAACATAATATACTCTTAATTTGATTTATGAAATAGAGGGGAGGCATAAGTGCACTATTTCTTTCTTGTTGTGTCATCAAACTCCAAATACTTATTTTTAGAGGACTTCTCTTAAAGGAAAAGCAACTGCTCTTTTGTTGGTTTGAGGACAAATATAGGTCCTGGGATTACAATTTTGTCATAAAACCCCCCTTAAAACATAAAGATCCCAGATCTTCTTACATATTCTTCCATGTCACCTCAGTTATTTTCTTGTGGCTGAGGATTGAGTCCTGTGATGGTGGCAGCCTTTCAGCTAAGAAAACAAAACAGAAGATTTGAAGAAGAAAGTGTAAAATTAAACAGGGGTGGAAGGGTCTGTAAATCCATTGTGAAATTCTTGAAGTTGATGAGTTTCTTCAGTACTGTGCCATCAATGAGGAGGATGGCCTTTTTTTTTTTTTTATAAGACATGAGACTGAGAATGGAAGGAAGTTAAGGCCATGCTTGTTCTTGCTCTTCAGCTTTTGGTACTTTAGGAATAACTCATGTTTCATCATTGTCTTGTTACACTGACAGTTGTAGGTGTGTGGGCAGCTATATGTAAAATTTTAAACAATGCCACTCATGCTCTATGTTGACAGCATCACCAGGTGAAACAGGACAGAAAAACAAACCAGCGTACCTGCCTGTGGGATGAATACCTTCTTGTTAAGATTTCATGGCTCTGAGCTATGAGTAGGCAGGGGGTTTTTGTAATTTTCCTGGTAATTCTCAAGTTTCTTCCATGCTTCCGCTCAGCTTTTGTTTTATTGGTGTGGGGTTTTTTAAACTCCCAGATCAGGGTACCTTTATCTTCCAGTTTACTGTATTAAAAAGGCCTTGTCAAGGAGGACTCCAGGTAAAACTGGTTTCTGTTTATTTCCTAATCCTTTTTTGAGACATTCTACATCCAAGATGACTGTGTCTTGTTTATCACAGTATTCTTCTTGACCTTCTTTTATATTCTCTCTTATCTACTTGTTTACTGTATCCCCACTGTAGTAATGAAGCATCTGATTAAATTTGCATTTCTTTGTGTAAGAATTAAGAAAGAGAAGGCAGTATGTGGCCTCAGTATTTAAGCAAAATGGGTCCTGCTTATGTAAAATATTACTTTGGCTATGTTTAGGCCCAGAGAAGTTGCTGTTTCCTTACACTTTTGAGTTGAGAACACAATTAAAAAAAAAAGTGGGATTACTGTCATCTGTCAGGGGAAAAAGTAGAGAAAGTGTAACAACATTAAGAACATTAGAGTTGCACATATTAAAAATTTCAGTCTAAATAAGTTGTAATTAAGAGGATTTGCCCTTAGCAGTATAAAAGATAAACTACCAATGATTGTATCTTCTATGTAAATGTTCGGTAATTGATGTATAGCTCATAAATGGACCCAGTGGCTGTTTGTGGAATGTGTTTATACATGGTAAAATATATAAATACTTCTAGGTTCCCTGGAGTATTTTTGGTTTCTTTCATATATGATTGATCAGTTTACCTAAGACATTGAGTAGTTTGTTCTCAGACACAGTTTACAGATTCTGGCTTGATGAAATGTTATAATAGCAGGAGATAAAGTGTACAGGCAAAGAAGATATTCTTAATGGGGAACTGTAATCAGTGTTTGAAAACTGGCTAATGGATTGCAGAAGATAGCAGCCTAGCAGACAGCCATAAGAACTATATATGACAGTGCAAATGCATGGTAAAATTAAATGAAGTCAAACCTTGGATAAATGTTCGGAAGTGTAATTCAGTTTGCTTTCCAAAAAGTTTTGAATTGAAGGCTTGGATAAGTAGGAAGGCATCCTTTTTTAATTTAAGCTTTTAACTTGAATGGCTGTGAATATAAACATTAAAAAATAATTTCCAAAGAGAAAATAGTGCTATGTTTGGGTAGGGTTGTCTGCACACTTAGCTGCACGGTATGTTGCTCTTGGACTCTTATGAACTGCTACAGCAGAAATTAGAAGAATTTTGCCCATTTTATCTGTGACACTAGTATCTTTTAGGACAATTCTGTTTTTCTGTGTCTGAGACTATGGCTGTGTCTACATTGACAAGCAATTTGGTGCAATAGATGCTGACTTGAAGCATTCGGGAAAGTGAGACACTTGGAACCATTGCATGTGGTGTAGCCAAGCAGGAGTACATCAGATTTCATGATCTTTTCCTGTAGGCTAATCATGTCTGGTGTCTTGTGTTCCTATGGATCTCATGGTACATAGTCTACTAACTTTGAACCAAGCTTCCCTGAGAAGTGTTGGAGCACTTCAGATGTGGAGTTTCTGGTTTGCTCTTCTCTGAGTGTGGTGGCGAAGTTCATGTGTACAAGAACTGTGCAGAGAAACAAACTAATGGTAAATAGAGGTAATCAGGGCATTTATTTTCCTTCTCTTTTGAACCAAATTCCCAACACAGGTACAGCTTATTTAAAAAAAAAAAAAAAGGTAGAACATTAGAAAGGCTCCCTACAGGAGAGTATATAAAAATCAGTGGGATAAGAAGTTGAAGAGAAACATGCTCTGAAAAAGTAGCAATATTTTTGAAATCATGTCGCTTGCCCTTTCTACAAACATGCATCTATGGTTTTAATATATGACTAGTAGGCTTTTCAAGTGGTGAGCAGATAGGAGACTAAGATAATGATGATGTGTTAATTTAGTGATGAGTGTTTTCAAGGCAGAGAAGCAAACCTTGCAGGGAAAACGGAAAGTTTGTTTAGATAGTGAAATTAAATACCATATTCGTATAATGCTCCATGGTCGGTGTAAAGAGCAAAGATATGGTCTCAAAATGTTTGAGGTAGATGTCATGCAAGCTGAAGATCTCTGTTTTCCTCTTTGAGATTCTGTTGCCCCTAATGAGTCTTTTATTTGAGATATCTGAAATATTTTAGGTTCATGATGTTCCTGTGATTTCTGCTGTACTACACCCTTCATTTTGCACGAAGAGGACCGTACTCCCAGAGACTTGATTGTCAATCAGAAAGGGTACAATAAGGCATTATGCTTTAATTTCTTATGTTCTAACTTATGTCCTAGTTTGTTACATAGGTGTGGGGTTATCCCATCCTGCAATGGGTGAGTGAAAGTACGTAAAAACAAGGCTGCGCAAAATTACACCCTGCTGAGAGAACTAGTCCTTAATAAGGCATGCACTCTCAATGTGTTTGCAAGTAGAGTTGATAGTAATAATGCCTATTAACAATGACACCAATAACATCTCCACCTGGCAATAACATCAGTTATTCTACAATGATTTTGAGGTTAATGGTTGGTAAAAGGAATCAAACCAGTAGTTTTCCTGTGAAAACCTCTGAAAAGAGGCAGGGAAGGGAGAGGGAAGACTTGTTGAGAAGAATGAAGTAGAATATATTAAACTTTAAAGAGGAATATAAATCAGAAGAAATTAGAATTAAAGTAAGAATTGACCAGAAGGGGGGGAGCTGTGTGCTAAGGCCAGCTGAGATGTCTGCCCCTATGGAGATTAATATCTCAGTATGTGTGAAGACTGTGATCTGGAAATGAGATTAAAACAAGAATTGACCAGAACTGGGAGATGAACCATTGCACCTTCACAGACGTGTCCACCCCCACGGAGATTAATATCACACAGAATAAGGAAAATGTGATTTGAAAAAACGATAAACATGCATTCACCATACCAAGGAGATATCTTATAGGACCTGGATAGGAAAAAGCCTTGACTTTATTTCAGACACTAATGCTCTGTTGTCAAATAGATTCTTCCAAGGCCATTTGAACATTTTACTTTAGCAGACTTAGCAACAAAACTACTATTGAATGTTTTATTAATGTTGCAAAGCAAATTGTGGCAAGTTCACTCTTCTCATATTTAATCCTCTTTCTTACACAGTAACTAATAAGCAGATCAGATTTCTGATTAAGCAATGGAGGATTGGTGTCATTATTGACATATGAGACAGTTTTTTCTACCTCTGTCATTTCAACAGCTCCTGAAAGCATGGAGTTTCAGAGGTTAGATTGCCCTTTAGGAGGAGGGAAGTGCAAAGTTTTCACAGTTTATATTTATCTGTTAGAAAACTGTGTAATTTTTTTTTTTATTTAGCACTTCAACCTTTATTTAGCACACAATCTTTATTCAGAAAAAAGGTAGGTGTGTGCTTACTTTGAATTTATTAGGACGAGTGACACTTTCCTTTAAATGCCAACTCTTACTCAAAATATTAGAAGTCAGAGAGGTAAAAGTGTATAAAACTAGTCATCTCAAAATACAATTCCAGATGAGATATATTTGGTTACACACTGGGGATATCTGATGATGGAGAAAAATTTTCATTCTTCCCCTGCGTCCCCAATTTTTAGCATCAAAACTTTCAGGTGTATAGGTTTGCTTTAGCTAGAAGTCATGTGAACTATCAAAGGTGTGTGTTTCACTAGGCACTCAAAAGAAAAGCATAATTTTAATTCATTTTACAGTTACAATGCCTATGCTACTACTCATTCCTGTCTCAATTTTCAATGCCAGTTTTTTAATGGAGGATGACCTTTGCTCCTGTTTCTGATGGGGACTGTCTGTAGTTGAAGTGGCACAATTTACAAAGTGAGTCATGGCATCTCTGTCTTCTACTGTGGTAATAAGGACATATGGTATGTTACTGCAAGCCAGAATAGTTTGGGGTTGATAATTTAATTTTGAACGGAGTTGTGAATGGCATCTGGAGCAAGAACATCAGTGTATGGGCCAATCTCACCAGGAGGAATACCCGTGGGTGCAGGCTGCATAGTGGCTGGATGATGGCCCTGAAATAAAGGGATTTGGGGTTGATAGCTGGCTGAGTATGTGTGTGGGGTTTGCCTGCTTTTGTGGGGTTTTTAGTTTGTTTGTTTTTGTGAGCAAAGCGAATGGCACATGGGCTGCACTGAGAGGAGTGTAGCTGGCAGATTGTGGCAAGCTGTTGTCCCCATCTACTCAGTGCTGGTGAGGTACGTCTGCAGTATTTTGTTGGGAATTGTAACTCTTGGCCTCTCCCAGGTCAAGAAAGCATGTCTGTCTGACATGGGAAGCTGAAGTCTGTTGAGAAGCTGATGAAGTTGAGAAAGTTGATGAAGTTGGGGCCTGGATGGTGTGACCTAGATGGTGTGATCTATAAGGGGTACCTGAAGGGAGCTCAGCTTGTTTGGTCTCAAGATGAAGAGTAAGGGGATAATCTTAACAGGAAGTTGCAAGAACTTGAAGAGTGATTATGAAGATGACAAAGCAGCAAATAATACAGCAAATGGCAGTAAATGCAAATTGCAGCTTTGGAGGCTCAGCTTGGGTACTATAAAACATTGCTCATGTGGAGGAGGGTGGTGGAGCAGAACACACTGCCTGGGGCAACTTGTGTCCATGGAGGCTTTCAGTCCTCAGCTAGACAAAGCTGTGACTGATGTTATAGTGTTGGTGATAGTTCTGCTTTGAAGGGTGTATTTGGCCTAGATTGCCTGCAGAAGTGCTTTACGAGCAACACTTCTTTGATTCTAGTAGAACTGTAGGCTGCAATTTCATAGGGTGTGGGAACAGGTTGATGCGGGTTGAAAATGCTCCAGCCTGGCAGAATGGCTGGTTGGTCTCTGCTCCAGAGAGATATTTTCATAACCTTTGCTCCTTCTCTGAACAGTCAGACTGGATTTTTTTGTTGTTGTTTTATGTGAAGTGATACATTCACAGCCAGCCCAGTACCAAAGAACTTCCATAAGTTTTTGTTGGAGATGAGGAGTGGGTTGGCAGAAACACATGCACTTTCCTTTTTTTTCCTTTTTTTTTTTCTTCCCTCTAACTATGTGAATTGGGCAAGATTTATGGTTTTAATGCAACTTCAGTTACCTTGCAAGTTAAGCATTAAGACAGCAGCGGTTTGGTGCTGAACTGCTTAATCTTTGGTAAGCATAGCTCTACTAGGAAGAGGATGTCTATAAGTTCTCCCATGTGATTTCCACTGTTCCACAAAAAAGGCATCTCACAGTTGTATTTAGCACTTGCTGAGGTGAAACCCCTCATGCCTGTTTAACCCTTGACTTTTTAAAGGAGGTGGCCAAGTGAGAAACTGCCTTTCCATCTGGGGGGGCACCTTATGTGAAGTTTTCTGACTGGCACAGAAGTTCCTGTAGATACATTGCTTTGTGTTGTTAGGCCTTTTTTCAAAGCATGGGTGAAGGTGATGTGCCCATATGTGACAATAAGGCCACATTCAAATTAAAAATGAATTAAAAACAGTTTAGTTAAATCATGTTAAAATTCTGTGTGGGTTGCTTTCATTCAGTATTAAAACGTCGTATTAAAATTCAGTTTAGTATAATTCACCTTAGGAATGGATTAGGGTAAATTGGATTAAAGTAGACTAATTCTGGAAAAAGAGTCTACACAAGTTTTTCCAAGCGAAATAAAATTACTTCAGAAGTAATTTGGACTAATTTTCATTGTTCCGATGTTTCATCCTATGGTACATAAACACTGTTGTCAAGATTAAAATAAGATAGGTATATGTATGATTCAGCCCTTCTTTGCTCTGCTGAGCATAAACCTTGAGTCACTGTTTTTTAACACTGAGCCCCTGTTTTATCCTTCTCTTTTGGGAAGCCTCTGGAGGCCCTGTTGAGCCTTCTTCCTTGGTGTATCAGGGAGGTACATTTTTCATGTTCTCCAATGGAGTTATGCCAGAGGAAGAATGAACTCAGATGATATATTTTGCATATTCAAGTTGAGCTGTGTAGATGGGGTAGCTTTCAGGACAAGGCTGCTTTTAAGGATATCAATAAGGCAACGTGTATAAAGGGGTGTCCACAACAAAACAACAGTCTCTTAACTAAAGCTGTGGCATAAAGGTATATCAGCAAGAGTGATACATCATTTGTGCAGGGCTTTCATTGAGACTGGGTTGGCTTTAGCCTCAGAAATAATTCAGATAGCTAAGGTCCCCAAGGCATCCAGTGATCTGTTTTGGGGCAATTTAAGAAAATGTTATCCTTGACTGTCTGCTCCAGTGATCGCTATCAGAGCCTGAAACCAACAAAGAGAGGGAAGTGTGTCTACTCCTTTGTGACCACAGTTGACAGCCGGTGCTTCTGCTGAGGAGGGTGGTGAGTACAGATGATGTGCTGGGGCGACCTCCCCAGCTCCCCTTCCCAGTTTCTGTGGGCATAGCAAAGGGGGGACTTAACTCCTTTGACTGCTTTAACCAAATCCAGTGGGAGTTGGAGCAGTGAGAGCGCTGTGTCGGCAGATTCTGAAAGGGATTAGTTTAAGTCTCCTTGAAGCTGTGTGCTCTGAAGCTTTTATAGGCAACCTTCTCATGGTTAAAAACCAAGAAACAAGCTGCTGCTTACCAAGGAAAACATGCCCCCTTTCCCAAACCCTCAAACTCAAACAACCCACAGAATGGCACCTTTGTGTATGATGTGTTTGATGTGATGTGTACTAGTATTTGGGAAACAAGCTTTATTCATAGTCAAAACTTTTTAAGCTAATATATTCAGATTATTTGGTATTTGGGAAAAGTAGTTTACCTGTTCATATTTGTTTTAATATGTGATAAAATGAGTGAGGACTTTTTTGCTGAATTTAGAATCTGAAACAGAAGGAGTTTTTTGTTCCAGAAGTGTAAGGTTTGTTTTCTTTTTTTTAATCTAATTTTTAAAAATTAAAAAAAATGTATCTTTCAAGGAAGGTCCTTTCATTGTGTTAATTTTAACCATGCATTGAGTATGTCTTCGGGTATGTCTTTCTCCATCTGCCTGGTGACTTAACTCACTGGTTCTGATAGAAGCTCATTCTAAATGGTATCGCAGCTAAGACGGCTAATCATGCTGCACTTTTTTTTTTTAGCAGGAAACATTCAACTTTAAACTGTTTATGATCCTAAAATCCTATCCTTTTACCAAAACTATGAGCTGGTCTTCAACAACCAAAACTTCAGTCTTTGTTTTGTAGAAGGTCAGTACAAAAATTTGTAGTAATTTGGTGTAGGTTCAGTATACAGTTTTAATATCCAAGTAAATAATTTTGACTGGCTATTGTGTTGCTTAGTGCTTAACTAGAAGGTTAAAAGAGCAGATTGAGTTCTCTTTTGCTTAGAATTCTTCAGCAATCCCTATGGACAAGACACCTTCTGTCATGTGATGCTCTCTACATGTTGTTACAACCTGGTTTAGAAGCTCCAAGCTACACTTTTATTTCAGGCTCCAAGAGATTTTGCCCACACAACCTCTTGCAAAGCCTTTGATTCTTTGGTGCCTTGAGTTCATGTCCAGAGAAAAATTACACATTTTTCTCTAAGAGATTTCTTTTAATTTGGTGAGAAAACAGGAGTTTTGGCAAAAAGGGTTTAACAGAAATAACATGCAACTTCACAGAAACATTACACTTAATAGCAAGTTACTAGGAAAACACCAACCCAAACTTAAGTAAAACATCACAACTTAAGTGAAATACAGGCAAGTTGCCCACAAGAGGAAGGAAAGAGATTGAGAGGAAAGAATGAAGACAGAAAGAGAGGAGAGAAACATAGTTACCACTATGAAGGTCACATCTTGATGGATCAGGAGGGCAGAGGCCAAGGGGGATGGAGACCTCATGCCTGCCTATTCATAGACTCTGGCTATTGTGCCTGCTCCCTTTAGGCGGGACCTTTGGCTCAATGCCACTCACTGTCCCCCTAGCCAAAATGGGGGGTGCCACAGCCACTTAGAGGCTCCAGGGGATGTGGTGTGGGCGGGTCACCAGGTGGACCTTATTGACAGCCCAGCCACATGGCTTTCCCTGCGCTGTGCTCTGCATGTGTGCAGCTGTGTTGGCTCCAGGTCTAAGCCTAGCCCCTACCCAACACCCCTCCTGCCCCCCCGACAACATGGTTTATTTGACCCATCAGTCAAATAATCTGGTGAGATATGAATCTGGTCTCTGATACATGTAAAGGTCACTCTTAATGTCAATTAATTAATATTGTATTTACCATATTTGAAGGAATAGTCTCTCATTTTAAATGCATTCAGTTCAGGATTACATACTACTAATCTTTGAGACGGCTGTGATTGCAGGGCTTTGCTACCACTTTCATATCCCATGTATATATTATTGTGTGCTGTCTGGCTTTGTTGTGCCTCTTTTGCATGTTGTAGTTTCAGTCTGATGAAGAGTTTGATGCACACTCTGGAAAACTGCACAAGACTGGCAACTTGTTGTAAAATAGACACTGAGGGCAAATATGCAGATAAACACAAGTGTTTGCTTTCAGGTTTTGCTTTGAGAAAGATCATGAGTTTTAGCCGTTTCAGATGGGGGAAAAAAACCTCTCCCCCGTTGATTGCTGCTAACATCTCCCATTGAAGTGATAGTACTGTTGACCTAGATATATTTTAGCTTTTAACTTTTTTTGTACAGTATGTCATTCCTGATGACTCCTTGCCATTCAAAAACGAGGATTAGCGATAATCCAAATGCTTTTTAAATAGAAAAAGATAATATCAATGAAAATAAAGAATGAGAAGCCCGAAACAATGGAAGCACCAAAGTGAGGAGACTGTGTTTAGTAAGATGCTGATTTTTTTTTTTTTAATTCTGAGATTTTCCCACTCTCCATGATTTAAAAGAAGTATGGAGACAATGTTAAGATGCTACTTATTGGTCTAGACTTTTGAATCCCATTCCTAAATGATGCCAGTGTTACATTTTGCTGAACATCCTTGAAAGTTTTACAGTTTCCTGGAATTTCTGGGAAAGTGCTTCAACTCTGAAGGGTTTTTCTTTATTCTCTTTAAACTGACTGTGCTTAGATAACTTAAGCAACTCCATTCAGAGAATACTTCAGGACTACCTAAAGCAATTAGCATAAACATTGTGGTTTCCAATTAAAACTTCTCATTCCCAAGAAAAATCTATCCCATTTTTGGCTTACTATTTTGAATGAAACAAAAATTTTTACACTTTTAAGACTGCATTTGTAAAATAGTTTCCAATATAGTGTGTAGGCTTCCATCTTGCTAGTGAAGACTAGTTTGTTTAGAAGGATGTCAAAACTATATCAATTGAAATTCAGTGTAATTTTGTGTGTTGGAGATTGTTCTTTGTTGGATCTGTAGCTTTCCTTGGATTCTGTAGTGTTAATATGTGCTGCTTGGATGAGTTAACACTGCTGGCAGTTCAAGTAGAAAGAAAAACCTAAGGAGAAATTATATTCAAGTGGGTAGCCACTTGCAATATGATACCAGTCTTGAAATTCCTAGAGCCAGATTAGTATGATCTGCTTTATTCCTACAAATACGGACCTTGGGGCTTTCTTCATTGTCAAGTAAGTACGTTGAAGTCACAGTTCACTGCGGAGCCATATGTGTTATGGATATTATGTACTTCTAGCTTATTCAAGGAGGGGAAGAAATGAGAAGTGTGAATGTTTTTGTTTTCAGGCTAGTTTATAATGTAGAGAGAGAGGCAATTTTATGGAGCACTTGGCATTGTTAGATGAAAAAACTAAAAAAAAAAATCTGCTTACGTTTAGGAACATTGGTACTTTATTTCCCTTTTTGTGTTTCTAGGAACATCTTAATTAAACAAGAAATCTTTCAAGTATTGCCAAAGCAATGCTGCAAGATTGTTATACCTGTTTTTACTGAAACTATACGTGCCTCTTTCTGTAACAAATTTGTGAATTAAAAATTACTCTCCACTTTTTCCATGAGACAAGGACCATTTTAAAAGTTTTCAATAAAGTGCATGTATGTATCCCTATATAATTTTTCTTATTTTCTGCATATTTGATTATTATTACGCCTCCACTCTGTTTTATCTTCTAATTCTTGAACACTTGTTCCAATTGCTTTCACTAATGCAAACAGAAGGGAAAACAGGGGTGAAACCATGAGTAAACTGAAATGGTTACTTTTCATGCTGGCTAGTTGAAATTGTTGTATACAGGTGCTATGTTTCTGTGCTTTTCTAGGATAATCAACTGCAAGTTGAACTCCATAGATAGATTTGTCTGACCTAATGTATAATTTGGAGCTATAGATTTGTGGCTATAGATTTGTCTGACCTAATGTATAATTTGGAGCTGGTTTTACAATGCATTTTTGGGACTTATTGGAGGATTGCTTCCAACTTGGCTGAAGTTTGTCAGCATCTGGAGGCAGGTGCTTGAGGTTCTTGGAGTTCCTCTGAAACAGAAACTTCAGCAGGTATGAGACTGCCCTGGCACCAGGGATCTGTGCTTTTGCCTGTTTCCTTCAGTATTTCTGTGACCTTCCTGCTCAGCCAGCTCTGAGGGTGGTAACCAACTTCCCTGTAAAGACACTGGATAAAAAAGTGGGAAGAGTCTAGTCTAGTCAGCTTCTAGCTGACTTGTGAGCTGTGGAAGGTAGTATTACTCATGATAGCTTTGGGCTGTCATGAGAGTTTAGGCTGAACTTTACAGACAGGTTTAGTGCTCTGGAAAGTAAGTGGTTATGGTAATTGTGTCTTCAACTCTACTTCATTTCTTTCAATGGAATGTGGAAGTAAGAATTTTTTTTTTACTTCTCCTCATGCTTGAGTAGATTTTGACTATTGTCTAAATAACTTAAAAATGCTAACACATCTGGGTTAACATGGCAAGCAGTTTTTCTTTTTCTAGTTTTCCGTGAGATAGGGTTAGGAGTCGGTTCCTTGGCAGCTGACCTGAATTGATGCTTCTCTTGGTGCCTCTCTTTCCCCTTTCCTTGGCATGAACCTGCCTGGTCTTGGTTTGCCAGTCCAGCCTGATAATCCAGCAGGAACCTATTCCCTGAGGTGCCACGGTAAGGGAGGGCCAGGAGCAGTACTGTGCCACAGGAGATGATCCTAGGAGCTCCAGATCCCTGGCTTTGTGGCTCAGGTGAGCATGAGTACCGACACAAAAGGTGGAGGCCAAGGTTGATGCGACCACTAGGTAAGGATGATGAATGTTAAATCATGCCCCTAGGTTTTCCCTTCATCTGTCATTCTGTTTACTGACAACTCTTTCAATCTTTTTCCCATCAGACATGTCTGGGTAGCTTTCTAGGGCTTCAGAGTTAAGGCTGTGTGTTTTGCTTTAGCTTGGGTTGACTGCATGCTGTTGGTTAGAAAGGGTGAAGTGCCCACTGTTTCCCTGGGCTCCCTGCAGTTATGGCTGCAGCTTAAAGCTTGGAAGTCCTCCAGAATCCTCTATCCACTTCTGGGGGAAGAATGCCATTTATTTTATTCTGAAACACTGTGCAATGGTTGTTGCCACCAGTCCTAGATGAACACCAAAAAATTGTGTTCTCCCATATTCAGCTATATGCTGGCTTGGCCAACTTAAATGCCAATATTCTCTGTAAGCCTCCTCTATGAAAACATCCCCATGCTTCCTGTGTTATGTCTCCTGTGGCCTCTTTGACATTTTATTAATATTTGTTTTCAACTACTCAAAAATTTACAGTATTACTTTAAAGGGGTTTGCATGCTTGTAGTTCTGAAGTTATTTTTCTCCTATGATTCAAGTGGTAAAAGGTCAGAATTGGTAATCAAATCTACATTCCTTACTGGACTAACTTAGAATGTATGCTTCCCTTTTTGTAAATTATTTTGTACTTAGTCTGTTTGTAACTTTCCTTGGATAGAATGTGGAAACCTTTTATAAGCATGAGAGTGCTAGAGTTAGTATGCCAGCATACTGGATGTGTTTTTCCTATAGCATTTTTTCTTCCTAAGTAGTCCTCCTTTAGTGTTAGGCAAATAGGGAAGTAGTCTCTTACTGATGTTGCTAATTTCATGCTGAAAGACTTGAAAAGGACAGGCTATTGAAAGAAGTGAAGTGAAACTATTTAATTTTTTAAATCAAGGTAACTTTGAGATCCCTTTGGATGACTTTAGTCCTGTCTGAAGGTTTCTGCAGTCATTTTGTCCAGAAATTTGAAACCAAGGATTATTTTTGTAAAAGCAAATCTGCGGTTTGTCATTGTAGCTTAGTGAGTTGTTTTTCATAAAAGACTGAAAATGCTACCTATTCTAGATTAATTATCCTAATTATACCCTTCCACTGGAATTGCTCGTGTAGTATTATTCTATGGCATTAAAGATGTAAATGATCAACATTGCAGATTTATTCTTTATGTTGTGTTTTCTTATTTTTTGATCTTCACAATGTTATATGGAGGTATAGACTGCTGCTTCTAATCACACTTTCATTGTATGGGTTCTGTATACTATTTGGTGCAAACCAGGTTGTAACTGTAACTCATTGAACAGATCTGTGTTTTTCTTGGAGTGATCAAGAAGGGATAGTATATGTGACTAAAACCCCAGAGCTTATTCACTGCACTGTACAGAAACTGTGACCATTTCTAGGATTTTTATCTGTGACGTTCTGGTCTTTTGAAGGTGTTCCTAAGTGGACAAGTGATAGTAATTAAAATAATTTTGATAGTCCTATTAACAGACATATGTGGTTAGGGAATGCTCTATACAGCCTCTTTGTGTTAATAGCAGCAGTATTACCATTAATATGTTACCACATTTGCATTTACTAGAGCTGAGGGGTTTTTTTGTTACTACTGATTATATTTATTTATTTATTAAACAAAAAACCGTTTGCCAGTGGCCACTGTGGTCTTAGAAGTATACTTTGTAGAAAATCAAGCAGGAAACTTGTGTCATATTTAGCACTGACCTTGTAGGTATAAGTACACAAGCATCTGATTTTCACAGACTGCTCTTAGAAAACATTATTTTAAAAAATTATTTCTTCCTGGCTTAATCACCTGAATTTTAGCACTGTATTTTCTTGTGCCTAAACTCAGATTTTGTGGTTCAAGGGCATTTAGAACAAAATCCTTGTACAGAAACTTCACAATGATCTCATTGCAAACACGGAAAGTGGAGTTGAAGATAAAGATTTGAAACTCTTCACTTTTTTTTGTTTTGTTTGAGTAGGGTTGGAAATATCTAGAACAAACAATAGAAAGATTTCCTACTATCATTCTCTACTGTGCAGGCAAACTGGAATCTGTGGTGTTGACTTATTCTTATGGTTGAGTCATTCATCTCCAATTTGCAGTTGTGGGAAATAAAGGGATTCTCTGGGAAGAGATAAACCTAGCTTAGAGAGGTTGCTAGGCTTGTCTGTACAGTCTGGATTTTGGCTGTCTTTATGGGAGGGACTGGGAGCACTGTGACGTGACTGAGAGGTGTCAGTTGAGTTTGTGACAGCCTGATCAACATTGGCAATGATATATGTTCATATGATGTTAAATATTATTATTCCCATAATTTTCAAAAGACACAACGCTTGTTTGTTGTTTAGTCCTTGTAATATGCACCGGAGATTAATTCCCACGTAGTTATCTCTGTGTTAATTGGAACATTAACAGTTCTACCAGTCAGACTCTCAAGAAAATGGCATCTCTGATCTTCAGCAATGGTTGCGAAGGGGCTGTGAAGGTTAGGTTAGTGTCTGGGTAGATAGAGTAGCATGTTTTTTAAATATGGCATTCTTAACTAATAACTCTTAGCTAATAACTTTGCTTACTTCTGAAGGTACAGTTTTAGGCTGTCCTCATCTGGAATCTTATTGAAAGGTCAAAGTTGGTTCTAGATCTTGTAATAGACAGATTTTACAATATTGTCTGTTACTGCTAAGTAAGGCATTACTTTAATACTTCTGGGAGATGTTAGAATAGATGCCTCCATTTTCTGACCCTTCCTGTTTAATTTTTGTTTGTCATTAATTCTATGTAGATTTCTTTGTTCAAATTATTTATAATGTTCTCGTGGCCATCAATATAATAGCTGAATGCCTTATGAAAGCTATGAAATAATTTGATGTAAAACCTTCCCTGTTTTTAAGCAATGAAGCAGGCAGTTATTCTCTCTTTTGGGTCTGCAGTAGGAAAACCTCTAACTGAATGCAGTGAAGAAGTAATCTTCCTCTTCACTGACTGCTACATTTTATCTGTGGAAGAAACCCTTTGAGAACATGCTTTTTTATGTTTGTCTTGTTTGTTTGTTTTTTCTTTTATCCTTTGACTCTTCCATCTGACTTTTGTTCTTGCAGATAATGGAGTAAAGTTTGCAAGTTACCAAGTTTCATAACTTCTGACCACTAGTACAAAGTCTGAGGACTTCTAATATGAGCTGTGTTCGAAGTAAAGAGCAAACCTAAACTATGTAACTACTAAGTTTTGACACAGATTTAAACATGTAACTTGTTTAAACTTCTGAATAATTGTAAAAAAGCAATTTATGAGGGAGTTTGTATACATGCTGTTGTTTCTGTAAAGCTGTAAATGTGAATGGCATTTCCTACAAAAAAGAAGTGTCCTAATTTCTCTTATCTAAAAAGCTTGTGATCTGAGACACAAGGCAAGCTGTGGAGCAATATCTTAAATCAAGGAGGTAAAAATATGAGCAGGAAAAATGGTATAATCTGCATCTGAGTTAAGATGAAGTTCCTGATTCTGTTCTCAAATTTGAAAAGTATTTTTAATCAAATCTTAGTAGAAAATCTTTACCTGCCCATTTTAAGTAGCAATTTTTATGGGAAACGGGAAAGCTGGACATACAGCAGGCTGTGAGCCCATAATTTATGATCCAGTGTGGAAGCACCTATGAATGGAATAACACAAGTTAGTAGAGGAGGCAGAAGTGCCATTTTTCATAGAGATTGAATCTCTGGGACAGTGTTAACTTTGTAAACATTTTAGTGAAGGTCAGTTAGATCATTAGCCAAGCAGTGATTTATAAGGAATGGCATAATTTTTTTTTTGGTCAACACCTGAAGTAAGATTTAATTTCTATCTGTATTTGCTTATTACTTGCTGGTGTTTCTTCCATTCCCTCCTGGTCTCTCACCCCTCCCCCCACACTGCAAGCATTCCAAAGATAGCCCAGAAATACTCTTGGGTAAAATCAACTTGAAGGCTCTGGAGCTCTTGTTGTAAGGAAGAGATTAGATTTGTTTGGACAGGAATGTAGAGTTTAGTTGCTCATAGCATGGTGTCACGCAAATGCATGTAAATTTATCTAACAAACAAAGTTGGACACGTTTTATTTTACTTGTGATGTTGTGATAAAATCTGTTTCTATAAGTAGCCTATGTTGGAGATAGTATAAAACATTAGACAATTTCAGATGCTTGTAAGCCATGTTTATAAATTCCAAAAATTGTGTGTAGGTGGCTTGTTTTGTTTGTTTGTTTATTTTGTTTTCTTTTGGGTTTTGTTTCTTTTTGTTTGTTTTTTGTTTTGAGAATGGTGGTTAATGTTTTTTAGGAAGAAACTTTTCTGTGTAATTAGATGTGCACTAATTATAAATGCAACATCAACTTGACACTTAACTGCAAAATAAATATGTTTTGCCAGATGTTTAAGTAGTGTGATTTTTGCAGGTGTTGCACAAGTGAGTACTATCTTTTTTTTTTGTTGACACAGAGTCTTGTCTGTTAGTCTTAAGCACAATTAGGTACAACCACAAGAAATGTATGAAAGCCAAGAACATAATTTTTCTGATACATAACACATTTTCATGTATTAATTTTCTGACTGAACTTCAATTTGTCTTGGAGTTTCAAGCTTCATATATGCAGCAATTTTCTTTAGGGCTGGATCCAACTTATTTGCAAAAGCACATCCCTTTTGTCTGTACCAGTGATCAAGTGCAAGAATGTAAAATGAAGAAAAAACATTGAAGAAAAAGCCTTAAGGAAAGACTCAAGATGAATGCTTTAGTTCTCCCCACCTTACACAAAAGCATCTTTTTTTTCTCAAGCCGTTTAAGAGTGGGCCTGAAGGTATTTCTGGTGATCCCAAGCTGTCTTTTTCCAAATAGATGATAGTGGGTGGGGGAGACGTTGCCTGCTGCAGTGGAGTTTGAACTTTCTGCTCGAAGAGCTCATGTAGCCTCGATTGAAAGCTGTAGATGTTTGTCATTGTATGGTATCTCCTTCTGGTAGCTCAACCCATGAAGACCCTCTTTGGGGGGGCCTTCAGGAAGGGAGATGGCAAGAAGAGTCAGTGGATTGAATAATGTTCAGGTAAGCTCCCTTCAGCTTGCAGAGCTTAGGCTCTTAGGTGTGCTGTGGAGGAGGAATTTTATAGATGCTTGATGGTTTATTTTTTGACACAGACGAAGCTACTTCATTTTTTTTCCCATTTCAGTAAAAACTATACAGTTTGTGGGAGGCTCTTGTGGTCTTATGCTTTGTCTGTTCACCATGCTGTTATGTCACCATCAGTTGGCTTTAGCTTGTCAGACTCTTTGTGTCTCCTCAACTCGATGTTTTCTCCTGCCTCAATCTATCCTTTTTTTCCTCTTTTGCTTTGGGGGAAGCAAAAGAAGCTTTAAAAAGAAAAAAACCAAACCACTATAATTTCCTAATTTTTTTTTTTTTTTGCCTGGTTTGTTGTTTTGGTGGTGGTGGTGGTTTGGGTTTTTTGTTAGTCTTCTTTTTCCCTGCCACTGAGTTTCTCTCAAGACCGGCTCTAACGACCCGTCCACCCGCCCTTTTTGAGCATCTTTCCGAGCCGCTCCGAGCTCTGCAGGCGGGGCCGGGGCCGGGGCCGGGAGGTGGCGGTAGAGAACACGCAGGAGCGGCGGACGCTGTCTCAGCCCGTCTCCCGCGGCCGCAGAGCTGCGGTTGGAGCGCGGCCACTGGCCCCGTGCGTGCGGGAGGGTGGTCCCCTCCCTCCTGCCTGCTCCCGAGAACTGACACTTAAAACCGGGCATATACGAAAGCTGTTTTTTTTGTTTTTGTTTCGTTTTGGCTTTTTTTAAATTTTTTTCAAGTTAGTTTTGAGATTTTACTAGCCCAAATTAGAGAGAAGAGAGGTAATACATCAGCAATGTGTGTGTCTACATTTTAATAAACACATTCTTCTAAAGCCAGAGCATGGTGTAGGCAAATAGTGACTGGTTTATTTAAGGTTGTGAGAACTTTTCTCTCCTAAACTCCTATCTGTCCTTATCTGTTCCTTATCTTGAAAAATTGGGATTGCCTGGATTTAATTTAACCAGCCATCCTCTTTTCCTAAAGATTTGTAGAAATTCATGACTTGGAGGTGTGAAGCTGAAGAAATGTTAAAAATTAAGGAAAACCCGTCAGCTTTACTGGAAAGCTGATGTAGCTGATAATAGTTGGGAGTTTGAACGTGCATGTGTAGCAGTGAAGTTCCTCGTCCCCTCCCACTCATGTCTTCACTCTGTCATAAAAATGTAAATTTTATTTGACCAATTTAGAAGCCTATGCAACTAACTTGTGCCATATGAGTACTAGCTCTCACACCCTGTCTTTCCCGAGCCCACAGCATACTCGGCAAGGGCCATTCTGCACCCTGTGATACAGGGTGACATCTCTTGCTCAGTACGTCAGACATGTATCTGGCTGATGGCAAGGGCTCCCTATCAAAATGTGCCTGGTAGCTGAGATCATCACACTGTGCTGCTTTTAAATTCAAATTTTTGAATTCTGTTGCTAGTCTAGGGATGGGTACAGGGAATGAGACGCTGGTGGTGTAGGACTATTGTCGTCTGTGTGTCAGGATGCCCACGGGCTTTGCAAGGACCTGTGACTTAGGTGTGCACCTACACCTCCAAAGCATGGGGGAGGCTGGAGCCGATCTCCTCAGCCTTTGGTGGGTGAATTGCAAGAGGCTCTCCTCCGGCTGTCTAGATAATTATCTTAATTCTATTGGACCACGTACACTAATTTTTAAAACATTTTGCTTATCAAATTATGTGATTCAGTATTTTACAATCAATTCAAGAAACAGTATGTACAATCAGTAACTTCACTGCTAACTTGAATAGAAGCATTAGTTGTATATGGTGAGTAGTTGTCTGTTTGACACCTGGGACTTTGGAAATAGTTTCCTATTCAAAGTCATAACTAGCATAACTTCTTATTACTTAATAATTCTAATGTCTTATGTTTTCTGACATCTGCACCTAGTGTTGAACCGCTTATCTACAGAAAAACAAAGCAATTTTCGTAGTTTCCCTTTTCTGCTTCTTTCCCTCCATTTTGAAGTTCTAAAGTGCTCTAAAAGGCTCTTCTGGAAAATCAATTTGCTGTTTGTGTTGGTTTAATGCTTAACACTCACTGTGTGTCCTTTGTACCGGCAGCTATGGAATGCTCTGCTACAGCTGAATTTGTGCATTTTCTGACACGCTAAATACAGTAAGAAATGTCCTTACGAGAAGAAGGTTTACTTTCATTATTTAAATTTTTTGAAAGAATGTTTCAAGAGTAACATTTCCATTGTTCTGTGCTCAAAGATTTTATGCAATCTTGTACAACACTTCCAATGCAGCAGATAATTTTATATTCCACTTAGTAAACTTGCAACCACTTTAGAATAATTTTAAAACAGAAGTGTTGCTGCATTTGTATTGCTACCTGCCCCTTGTGTTACAGGGAAACTTGAGTTAGGAAGGAATAGAAGTTAAAGTGTGCTAAGTATTGTAAAAGTTAAGTGATAGAGCTTATTTTCTTGATTGTTCCTTCTGTTGTTTGTTTTCCACACTGTAGGGAAGAGTGAGTTATCATCCTGAAAACATGCTAATTAATACTTGTTATACTTGGTATGGCATGGCATGACTGACAGGCCCCTTCATGAACTTGCCGTTTATCTCTATATATGTCTTTTCAGGGACTTACTCATGTAGAATTTACTTTGTCAAAGAAGAAAAGGAAGCTCAGGGAGGTATTAAGAATATTGCATAGCTATTTTGAGCTTGCAATCACTATTTAGGATAAAAAAATCTCCTAAGATTTTTTGGGGCTTTTTTCCCCTTCATTAAATTTGTTTTAATTTAGAAAGTAGGAAAATCATCAAGCAGCCTTTTTTTTTTTCTACTGTTGTTTCCAAATTTCCAGCAGCTTCTAAATATAAATCTTGCTGATGATTTCACAAGGACTACTTCGAAGTAGTTACTGTTCTTTTGAAATCCATACCAGGAGACAACAGGAGAAGGAAACCTTGTAGTTGTTCGCATGTATCTTAGGACTAGCTGAGTATGTAACTATGAGAAATAAATGCCTAGTGGCAAGGCTTTGAAGAATATTGTAAGAGACATGAGTTAATTTAAATTGAATTTAAATTGGCAATTGATAAGGGATGTTTCACAACATGTTATTAATAAGAAAACAAGATTTCTTTACAGGTATGCAAAATTGCAAGAGGGGAAATTAAAATTAGTTTTAAAAAAGGTGAAAAAAGCTGAATACTAACTGTGAAAAAAGCTGAATACTAACTGTGACTCTGGTTGCAATTCCTTTCAGGAATTTAGTGAATTTGCTAAAAATCAGAGTCATGCATTTAAGCTACTGGAAAAAATTCTGTGGGTCAGAGATAGTCTTCTGAGTGCTCTGAGGCCAGATGAAACTTAGAATGTAGAAGCAAAGATCATGAATGCAAAACTGCCTGTAGAGAAGTTTTACTAGTAAAATAAATTTTAATCTGAGGGCTATTATTAGTAGCTGCTGACAAAAAGGAAGAGTTTGCATCTGAGATAAAACTGGAAAATGTCCAAAAACTCACGGTGTGGAAGCGTGTGTATGTGGAAACGTACCTGACACATTAGTTGGTTTCAGTACTGGCTGTTGTCATCGAAATGAGCAATTTGTGATTTCCCCCCCCCATGCTTGTAGTTACTATCTTTTTTTCAAGGGTTATGTCAGGAGAGGGTTTCATCTGGTGCACACAAGAGGTCCTAGGGTATAAATAGAACAAATGTGTCGTATTGAGACACAGAACTGCATGTTAATAAGGGCCAGCTTGGATTTTGAAGGACCATTTTTGTGACTTCTGATATGCCTGCAGGGAGACACTGCACACGCTTGTGCGGTATTTTGAACTAATCAGTTCTGTGCAGTAATACCTTTAAAGCATTACGGTGTTGGAGCGAGCCTGCCAGGATGTTTCAGTCCACAAATGCCTTGTCAGCATTGTCTAATGGAGCTCTGGTGCTAGGAGAAAAACAGGTTTTGGCTGAGAGCAATTATAATATAGTTAACGAGGAGGGAGCAGCTTAAAGTTAGACCTTGAGGGTAGAGTCCACTGTAATAGGATTTTCAAAGTATGTCAGAAGATATGAGATAAAAGATATCCTATTGACAGAGGCTTTCATAGCGGTTAATCAAAGGAGGTAGTTACTATGAAGAGCAGCTGCTTATACAGAGTGCTTTCAAAGACAAATGAAGAGGTCAAACTGTGCAATGAAGGGTAATGCTGCACCACGCTTCGAGCTGGGCGGATGGCTCTTTAAAATGTTATTAAGAGTCATTCTGGGGTGAGATAGTGAAGAAAAAGTATTAAACCGAAGATGACCTAGCTTAGTAATATTCACTATGTTCACGTGTTTGGAGACTTTGATGTATACTGGCTATGGACTGATATCTAGGTAGCTTTGTACCGAAGACATAATTGATAAAGTGCAAGGAGCAAAATATTTACCTGTTTTTTGTTTATTCTGATTTGGAATATCCTTAGAAGTGTTTTTATAGTATGGGGCGAGGTGTAAAGCAAGAACTCAAATTATCTCTGAGTATTCAATGACTTGTTTTTTTTGGCATGATGTGAAAAACATAGTTTTGGTGAATTTTTTAAAAAAAAAAGGTTTTGTGATAGGTTCTGCCTTTTTGCTTCCCGTAAACTGATTTACTATAATCTCTTCTCATTAATGAGAGGAGTCTGTCTTAAAAATGAATATGAGAGTCTTGATTCCTATAAACTTGGAGAATGTAGTTAGCAGATTTACAAATCTGTGTATTTCAAAGCCTTAGGAGCAAAGTGAGTGAACTGGAGGAGGGGAACACTGAAAGATTTTTAATCCCTGAGGAGAGATTTCATAGCAGCATTTGCTGTGGTGCTAGTCCACTTGTAGTCATCAGTGCTATCTTCAAGGCTGCTGAAAATATGTTGCATTAATTTTATTGACACTGTAAGTTAAATGGGCCAAAGTTATAGCGGAAATCAGTTGTGGAACCCCTATGTTCCATCTCCTAGACAATGAAGTTTACAGTAGTTGTATGGGACTGTTTTCATATGATGCCTACAGCCCCAAAGGAGTCATAGTTCAGAGTTACATTTTTAAGTGAAATGTAGTTACATGTTTTTAAGTGCTGTAATTCAGCTGTGCAAAACCAGTGAGAAACAGCAAATTGTGATGGTGTCTGGTGTTGTTTAGAGTACTGATAACTTGATACATCTGAGGAGAAGGGCCCAGACCAGGGCAATGCAGTACAGTCCCAGAAGAGTTACCGTTGGTATGTTTGGTGACAAGGGTGTCCCTGTGTCACTTCAACTACTCTTTCAGTGCAAAAAAAGTAGTTTGCTATTTTTGAGAAAATATTTTCAATATAGCTACAAAATTATTTCCACTAGGGTGACTACTAACTGTAGGTTAAAGCCTTTACCACCTAAAGTTGGCTTTCATTTTTAGATTGCCTACGTTTTATTTGCCAAATATATGAAAAACAGTGTACATTTAAGTTCATAGGTGAATTATTCTATTCCGTGGTTGGTCTATTCTACTCTTATTCTGTGGTTGTGTTCTTCTGTGTTTAGCACAGGATGGTGGAGTCTCCTGTCTAGCTGATTCTCTTAAAAGGAGAAGAAATCAATGGAATTATGAAAGAAATGGTAGCTACCTTCAGATAAAGTTTACCAGTCTATTTACAAGGATTTCTTTCAGATGCTTGTTGCATGTAGCAGAACATGTAAACAGATGGGATTGCCAGGCCCATTTCAACAGTGGCTGATAGCATGCCTCAGCATGAATTCTTGAAATTCTTCTGCTAGTCACTGTGAAAATATGAAAAAATGTAGTGCTTAGTAGCCAAGCAACATAAAGTTGACGTTCTGTAATTTCTACTTTGACCTGTTATATAAACCAGTTGATTGTAATAGGAAATGAAGTTCTTTCAAACTTAATCCCGGAGAGACTATACATGTTCCAAAGGTAATCTTTAAGGATTCTCAGCAATGTTTGTTTTTGTCACCTGATAGTGGAAGAAATATAATGAAATAGCTGCAAACTGTATATATTTTCTGAGATCGGTTATGTCTCAGACCATGGAAATACCAAGGTATTTGTGTTAGCGTTACTATGCTTTGAAAAGGGCAAGTGATCTACTTTAATTTTTAAAACATAGTAAGCCTACAGTCTTTTTGAACTTGGACCAAGAATCATGTGTAGTTGACACTGCAAAGCCTAGGAGATACTTTCATGTCTACAAACTAATGGAAAACAGGAGTGACTCTTTTTTTTCCCTAGTAAATAAAAATGTCATGTACTGCACAGTACAGCAAAACATGCTATAGAGTAGCAAACATTTGATTGTGATTTACAGGAGATGATTGTGCTTGTCAGTCTCGAGTACATGGAAATAGAGAGGTGTTCTCTATATATAAGCTGTATGTACCCAGGAACTGAAAGGCTTTTATTAGATAGATCAGACACCACTTACTTTTGTACTTGATAGGAGACCTTCCAATTATGGCTTTTGACCATCTTTTAAAATGCAAGTGAAATGGGAATGGAAAAATGGATTGACCAAATTCTACTTTTTAAAATTATAGTGCACTAATGTTAGGATCTTGGTTGTTGCATTACTTGAGAGGTGAAACAGGTGATTAGATCACAAATGTAACTATTCTGTCATGCTGTATTTTCAAGGTAAGACAAAAAGAGGGGAGAAGGCCCATCAGCAAAATACCCCCCCTCCTATTTTTATATAACTGGTGTCATAGTCTGATTCCACAGCAAACTAAAAAACCAAACCTACTGTGACCTCATTCAGTTTCTTCCTCTGAACAGTTTTTTAAGGTTCATTATTGAAGAGCTGAAGTCTGATACACGTCTAGATACAGATTTTTGGAGCAATATTGGAAGGCTCACTAAAAAGTTCATGCAGCCTTTGAAAATTTTGTCATGAGAAATAGCTTTGTGTTCTGTATTCAAATATTAGTTATTATAATTTGTTATGTACTTTTCTACCCTGATTGCGTCAGTCAAAACATTTGTTTAAATACATCGAAACAGACTGCAGTAATTTTTTACCTATAGATTAAGGCTTAGCTTTAAATTGTTGATTTAAATTGTACCTCTGAACAGATGATTTTTTTTTTTCATCTTAAGAATCAAACAAAAACCCCCAAACCCTTCAACAGTTATGTTTATCACTGTAGACTGTACATCATTAGCATCTTTAGTTTATAGATGTTAAACTAGGAAAATAATGCTCCCTTGGTACCTTCATTTAGTAAAAAACCCTTTTCCCCCTCATGTTTAGCCTCCCCTCTCACTCGCCCCTCTGTCCATTATGAGAATATGTAAATTTAATAATTGTATGCAGATTTGCAGAGAGCATTCTGCTTGTGATGAAGCAGTGTACATTATTCATATGGAAAGAAGTGAAGGAGGAAGACACCTTGAAAGAAATACACTTTCAGTTTCAAGTTGAAGTTTTTTAAAGTCTACTTTAAACTGAAACTGAGTTGAGGTTTCTAATTATTCATTCTGAATTTTATTTAATTATGATAATCAAGAAATAGCTTAACAGTTAGCTATTCTTCAGCTATCCTAATGGCTATTCTATTAATAGCTAAGGGCTAATGTAGCAGTTAGCTTGCTGATTTTTTTTCCCCTTGCCAAACTATACCTCTTTTTCCTTGCTTCTCTTGCACTGTATACAGCTGGTTCCACTGACTGAAGATGCTAACAGAAAGCAAAGCTTCCCACCAGTTATTCATAACACTGGTATAATGATATATTTGTTTTATGCAGTATGCTTCTAGCTATGTTTAACTTTCCTCTATTTTTAGAGATAGTACTTAGAACATTTTAAGTAAGCTTAGAACCAGATTCCTTCTTCCAGCATTGTATAACTGAAGCTTTTTAAATTAGCAGAATATGTTCCAGTAGAACTGAAACATCTGTGGCAAGTGTCTGAGTGTGTAGATATATTTATCTCCCTCTAACTACAAAAGATATAGGTCAGAAATGTACTTGAACATACCATGTCCCTGGTTCACGTGCCTGTTATAAAATGGAGAAAGTGTAAACCGAGACATGTTGTTGATTGTCCTCTCGTATTTTTAAGTCTTTTGTTAGCTTGTTTAGTGAGTCAGATTCCCTTTCTCTGCTCAAGCTAAAAGCTTAGGAGCTTGAAAAATAGTCTCTCAGTATGCCATTAATGGACTTGTCCTTGGTACAGATGCTTTAAAAATGCATTTTTAAAAATCATGGAAACTTTAATACAGAATCGCTGGTGTTGAATCTGTTGTCTAGTAGGATTTGGGGAACTTTACACCTTCTGTCAGTGGTGCAATTAAGCTTTTTGATGCTTGGCTTATCTGAGCAGGGAAGTTGTCTGTTTCCATTTGTAAAACAGCTGTGACTAAAGGTAATCTTTTGGGGAAAGGTGAAAAGTTCCTTGCAACAGGAACTGTAGCGGCTTTCCACACAGGGCTAATATTTTTTGAAAGGAATTAATATTTGCTTCTGGTAGAATCCTCAGCTAGGCTGAAGTCCACTCATTCTGGTGGTGGATTAATAAAAAGCCAGAGAGACTAGTGTGGCTATTACTTATCACAGTTGGGTGAATACAATCTCAGGCTGTTAGTTCCACCATCCAACTCTCAAATACTTTAGTTTTACCTGGCCGCTCTTGCACTGAACCTCTGAAATATAGACTAAAAAAAAAAAGTTATCCTTTTTTTCATTTTTGAAAAGAAAATCTGGCATAGTGAGCACTTGCACTTTTGTTGTTTTTGTGGCACAGACGAGGAAATGGGATTTTAAGTGACTTACTAGCAGTCAGGCAAGGGCCACTGATGAAGGCAGGAGGGGCAGTTTACAATGCAGGTGTAGGGTATGTAGAGACAGGTATGCTGAAATCAGGCCACCTTCCTCACTGTCTTATCCTGGAAACATCTACTCCCTACTGATTATCTTCTGGATGACTTTACTGTTCTGTACTTGCCTGTACGGGACCTCTGTTTTTCCCTTAATGAAGAGCATGAAAGAACTTGTAGGGCTACAACAGGAAAGATTTATATCGTTAGTAAGTGGATCTTCCCTCTTTATAGCAGCAACAAACCCAACATAGGAAGTTTTATGAGAGTATGAAACTTGGTGGTACTGGTGGAGAAGAAGCCTGAAGGAAGTTTTCTGTTCTCATTGTGTAACAAAAACTTGTAGTTTATACGTACTGTATATTGCTGCCAGAAAGGGAGGATTTTGACTTCTTTCCTACTCATTTGTGTTGTTTCTCCGGTTCCAGTGGAAGAATGAGTGTCTGAGGACAGGACCACCTGTTCAGGGACTGTACCTGCACATACTTGTTGGCTTCACCAGAATTAAAGCAGCTTTAGCATAGATCTCAGCAGGCTTGAATGGTTGTCAGTGTTGTTTTCCATTTATTCAAATTTGGCAGCTAATGCATTCGAAGACATGCTGGCAGATCACCTAATTGAGAATTTTGTATTTGCTTGGTTAGAAAGATGTGCTGAAATAGGATGTACTTGACAGATTGGTTGTAGACCTCCTAGAGGGAGAGATGCCATTATCGGTGGTTTAAATGCCAAGTTGTAAGAGTGTATAGCATAGTTGTAAACATGGATATATTTCCATCACATACTAGATTAAAGATAATATAAGCCATGATCTCAGTCAGAAACTAAAAAATAATATATTGGCACTTTTCTGATTAAATGGGCAATTTAATTATTCAGATCTGTAGTCATTGTTAAGTTAAACCTGTGTTATTTCCATTAGGGCATCTTACGCCCTGGATGAGTATTGTGAACTGGGAATCAGAAGAGGTTGATGGCTTTATTCATGGTCTGAGGGCACACAAAACATTATCTAAATTTATCTGATTGCTTCTCAGTTTGACTTCAGGGAAGTTTGGAGCTGTTTGAGAATAAGACAAGAAGTCTGGGGAAACACCTTGGGAGGCTGAACTTCCTGTTTGTGCAGTCTCGGTTATTTCACTTTTGCTACATAGTTTCAAAGGAGAATTGCCATCTAATGCTGAGCTTGACAGCAGTTACTGCTCTTGTGGGATTGCTAACTAATTGTTAATGAGGCTACTTATTCTTACTTGTACTTTACAGTTTCCTTACAATAACTGTTGCAAGAGGCTTAGGACGGTTCATACTCTTAATTAATATAGATAAATAAGAAGGTACTTGCAGTCTTGCTTTGGTTTCAGAAACTAAACAGACCAGGATGTAAAAAGCTACTTTGTGCAAGTCTGAGGCTTACTTTCAATACACAAAAGCAATTAGACAAAACTACTGTGAATTTATGTGAAATTTACTTACAGTAAGTTGTCATGAAAACTTTATTTCTGTGCTAGAGGAAATCACAACTGCTTATGTGGTCCTGGTTCAGTAGTCAAAAAGTTAACACGACGTGGAAAATGAGATAGTGCAACATCCTGGAATGGTTAATCCAAATTTATGTTCAATTGTAGAAGAATGAAAGAACAAATACACAAAGAGAGGCTGAATCATTCTCTTGGTTTTGTAAATAGTCTCTTCCCAGAAGCTGTATTAACATGTCACATGTGGAGCTTTTGTCTTGGAGTTCTCATGTTGTTTTAGATTTTAAGGAATAAATGAATGAATCTTGCTGTCACTTTCATGACTGGGAGTACTACATTGTAATTAAAAATGCTGCTTGCATAAACAAAAGCATTTGGATGCTAGTGGATAAGGAGATATCCAACTTTTTAATATCACAGATTAAATCAGTATTGTTCAAATACATCCTAGGTTTTTCATATACCACCTATCATGAACTATTAAAACCTGATAGTTTTCTTGTATTTTTTTTTTCTTTTTGAGTCTAGGAGGAGGAAACCATTAATGATCATGTGTTGTCAAAAAGTCCAAGGCAGTTACGAAACAGTTATCTCTGTGGATATTTAGACAGTGAAGAGGAGCTAGTGTTGACTCACAGATGGCATAATTGCCTCACACATACTGTAATTTCCCTTTTCTTTTTTCTTTAATCCCCCTAGGCCTTGCAAAATTGTTTTATATCTTGAAACATGTTTAATGGAGCTATTAAGAAGTAATATGTTAGGTTTATGAGCTGCACTGCTATCATGAGATACCACCAATGAACCAAAATCACTGAGATCAGAGTCTAGTTCTAAATATTTAAAAACAACTTCTAAAAGAATCAATTTTATCTTTTTAAATTAAGATTTAATATACAGAAGATCTTACTGGGACAAAATGTCAGTTTGAGGCTTTCTGGATAAATTTAGGCTGTTAGAATCACATTTTTTCAAATTTTAAAGTATTCTGCCTATCGCAGCTGAATTAATACTTCTGTTATTTCAGATGATTAGACCTTATAAACTGTGAAGGTAGTGCTACATACAGTGTTCTTCATTGTGATGTCATTTTGGAAGTGGAAAAATTAATTCCGAATATTTACATATTTAAAAAAAAAAGATTTATGTGGGATGAAGTGCATGTGACGTTTGACTGTTTCTCTAGAAATTACTGAATATGAGGGTGTTAGGTTGTGTGCAATCTGTATAAAGGTACATGGCAATTTGTGTTTTAGAGAGTTCTGGTTGTCTTTATTGAGCTTGCTTTTAGTATTTAGGCAAGGAAGTACAAGTGAAGTGTTTTTCTCATTAGGTAGGCCTGAATGAAAAATGTGTAAGGCTTTCTTTCCATCTTTTGTAGTCTGAGAGAGGCTGAGAGGTGCTGTAGTGGGAGAGGGCAGCGTCTGCCATGCCATCCATTCTGCTATGCTTTCCTCAGATAAAAAGAAAATGATCAGTAGGATAAGGCTTTTTTATTTTCCTCTTTCTAAGTAGCACTTTGTGCCCAGCTTCCTTGTGTAGCTAATGGTATAGGTATTTGAGAAAATTGTCATGGGCTAAGGTAGGGCATGAACTTCAAGTATGCCAATGACTGTAGTGAACTGTATACTTGGTGTACGCTGTGATACGTGTGGAAAGAACATAGTGCCTAACTTATGTTGAAACAGGATTAAAGCGATAGTGAGGGAAGCAGGAATAGAACTGGAAACTGTTTCCTTCCTTGTAATGTAGCACAGAGTTGAAGAGGAACTACTGAACTAACAGCAGCAAGGGATGAGGGAAGGCCTGTGATTGTCTTTGTTGAGCCTGATTCTGAGTAAAGGGTAGTAGTTGTACCCCCAATTACTTCTGCTATGAAATGGAGGGTATTTGAAACAACAGGTTTAAAACAGTTGGAGACTTCTATAATCAAATACAAAATGGTATTGCCTTTTTTGGTCTCAGAAAATGGTTTGGAAAGGAGGTCTGTAAAGTAGAATAACCTGGATAAAGTATCTTTTCTCTGGGATGCACTGAATATAGGGGAAGAAAAATGGTGTGAATTTGTGATAGTTATAGGTGTATGTAGAAAGACTTATGGCTGTCTTCTTGAACTGAAAATATTCAGACATGAGGTGTCTTTTAGATTACAAGATTGGCTTGTAGAACACTGAGAAAATAAAGTGGTCATTAATTTATGTTGTTTCTAGATGCTTGTAATCTCCCCTGTATCTGATGAGTGTATTTGGATAAACTAACTGTATAGGCGTTCTGCTTCCTCATCTGTAAGAAAATGCAAGGTGTGGAGATATAAGTTTGATGGTGGTAGCAGAAGTGGATGGTATGTGACTGAAAAAAAAATCAGTCTCACAAGCAACCTGTAATATGTGTGGAAAAATTTGGTGTTAGAGAGTCTTGGTGTAGCTATATCTGTGATGCAAATTCAAACTTCTCAGAAGGTAATTTAAGACAAACATTTGAGGATTTGCTTTCAGAGTATAAATTCAAATGTTTTTGAAACATTTTGAAACAAATAACACTTGTTGTGTTATTTTTCCATCAGATTATTGGAAGATGATTATGAATGTTTGTTTCTTGAAAGAGTCTTCTCTATGCTTTTTGATTTTTTCTTTTGTTTATTTCCCCCCCCATATTGACAGTTTAAACTTTCACAACTGTTAAAGACAACCTTTTCTGGGGCCCTTTCTGAGCCAAGAAGTGTTACTAGATTAAATTGACTCTCATCAGATTATCAAATCTATTTTGTCACATTGCATACATTGACTGTTGTAAAAAATTCGGGTCTATTTGCTTCAGAAGGTGTTTTGGTACTTAGGAGTTGTGGTACTGCTGCCAGTAGGAAGGGTTTAGAGAACTGTTTTTCTGCGTAGAAACTTAACCTAACCTGAGAGAACAATAGCTAATGAAATGATTTTTCATTGCCATTTGTTAACAATATAATTCTCCCCTTTTCTAGTGGTCTCCAGTCAATTTATGTTGCTCGGGTGAAGTCAGTGCCTTCTACCTTGTCTTAGTTGACACTACCAAAACTACTGACTATTAGCTGACTGCTGTTTTCCAGATGTGAAAATGTGATGGGATATGCATTTGTATAATAGGTGTTTGAATTCCCCTAAGGATTTGTGAAATTTGGAAAGTGTTCCCTTGTGTTTTACCTTGAACCCTCCAGTTAATTATGGTCATATACAATAATTATTAATATTTAAAGGAATATTCCTGAATGATTTGGTGATGTGCTTGCAGGCAGATATTGAGTGAAAAATTGCCATTGAAGTAATCAGAATTTTACTTTATGTGTAGGATTTTGAAAAGCATCAATACTTACAATATTTTGACTGTTGAGTATATTTCTCTACTTTTCTGTTTTCTGGTTCTTTGCAGTGTTCATGGACAGTTGAAATATTTTGGGGTTTTTTAAGGGTTTACAATTCTGTTTTAAATAATTTCAAATCTTAGTGGATGCTTTCAAAATGTAGAAGTGTGAGATTAAGTGTTGTACCTGATACAGTGGCACTGTGTGCTGGGGAGGCAATGAAATACTGAAGAGGTGCTTAGCATTCCATGTATACTTACTTAATCTGACTGCATGACTGCCAGATGTTTCAAGGGAGTCATCTTTCTGAAGTTTGACTCCTCTGGTGAGCTTTTTGGGTGAGGGAAATGGTCTGTGTCCTTAACCTTTGATTGTATGTATTGCACTTGACATAACAAGGCAATTAAGTTATTGACAACGGTTTCTCTTAATGTCAAAGTTATGTGCTAGAAACAAACCCCCTTTGTTTGGGGATATAGATACGTTTCTTTGCAAGCTAGCACATGAGTGGCAGTACACAGAGCTATTCTGTCTGTAGGAACTTAAAGAAATCCTGAAGGGTGCATACTGGCATTATTCTGCACTTGGCCAACAGGAGGTAAATAATAGTTAGAAGGAAGAGTGGTTTTATAGTCATAAAAAGCAGTGGTGGTAGTTTTCCTGCTATGTGTAACAGAAGGTGTTTAATTAGGTTGCAAGTTTGCAGTGGGGTTTTTTGGCAATTTGTTTCTCATCAAGTCATAAATCCCTTTCTTCATGTAAAACTAAAGCTATTGTTGTTTATCGTTTAATGAGCTACAGTTTATGCAACAACAAACCCATCTTACTTCACTTATATCTGTGAATGACAATATAGAATTGTTCCTCTTCATGCCAGATTGCCACTACTGGGATACCTAGTTTATTCCAAGTGTATACTGAGGTGCAGGATTTGTGTGTGGATTATTTGTGTAAGCAGATAAGAGGTACATACAGGAAATGGGCATTGTTGCAGGGACCTGCCTTTTAAGCAAACACAACTCTACTAGTAAAGTATAAATCTTTTTTTTACATTTACATGTTACATAAAGATATATGCTATAAGTCAAGGTAAGAGAAGGTGATAGGTTGGTTAGTAGAATACCTTTTACGTTATAGAATGCACTTGTTTTTGCAATGTTTACTGTCTTTCAGTTGGGGTTCAGCTGGCAAAATTTTCAGGTTTAGGGTATCAAAATGACTTTGAAAAGGAAAAGAGTCTACAGAACACCTCTTCAGAATTGATAAATACAGATTGGTTTTATGCAGATTGTACTTTCTGTCCTACAATTTAAGTTAATGGATTACCAGGTTAATAAAGTTACGAAGTGACTTACCCTGGCCTTGCTGTTGACCATGAGTGGGAAGAGAGCGCATTAAGTGACAGCAGTCGTTCGAGATCCTCCGCTCCATCAGCTAGTGTTGATGTTTGGTACTTTTCCATTAGCTGGAAGGGCAGATACGGCTGTCATAGCACTGAATGCTTGACTCTACATTTTTATCTCCATGATAGGAAAGTGCCTCAGAGAATAGAAACAAGTACAGTGCTACATGAAGTGTGTCTTGCACAGTGTATCCCTGACCTTACTGTGTAGCAGTCCCTGAATCTGCGCCAGCCCACTCCTCGGATGGTTTCACTGAGCTGTGGCTGTACTAAGGTTTATTCTGTATACGTGAGGCTTGTGTAAGGCACTACTGAATAGTGGGATGAAATCTGGATGGTTTTGGTCAAGCTTTTACCATTACTCTACTTACAATTACCCAATTGAAGTAACTTTTTTTTTTTTTAAATTTTCTTGCTTCACTTTTGAGTAGTTTTGTCACTGAAAAGATCGAAAGAAATACAGTGATGAAAACTTTTCTAATTTCTGTATGCAGCACTAAGAATAGCTGTGTACTTTGTTTCTAAATTTGAAATTATAAGCAAAGATATAAGCATAATATTTTAGGAAAGAAAGCATATAGTAGTTTTATTTTGTTCCCTATCCCATCCACATCTCCTGATATTCACTTTTGATGGGAGCTGAGGGCAGAGATATTGATGTAATTGGGCTCGATTCACCTTCTCTTATTTCTCCTCCTCTGTGTCACAGTTTGTTCCCTGTGACCTGTGCCCTTGCTCTTCTATAGATGAATGTAAATATCTTCTTAAGCAATCTCTGTAAGATGAAGCATCCCCCTATTTCTGGCTTTCCCCTTTCCAGCCTCCACCATGCTGTATTTAAAAAAAACGAAGCTAGATAAAACCCAAGCCTGTGACACAGGCACATGAGCAGGAACATGAATCTGTAAGTAACTGTTAATAAATGTCTCTGGCTGAGCAATACAAAGTGATGTTAAATTCCAAAGGATTTTTCCTTTCACCTTTGGTGTAATCTTAATGGTTATCAGTAAAGTGTTTCTTGGTTTTTTTTCTAATGAAACTGGAATATGTGTGTTTGTAGGGTTTTTGTATCACCACGTTAGAAAAGCAGGAATGCTTCTAAGGGGCAAGAGGGGAGGCAAACATGAGGGTCCCAGATATGGTCAAAGTTAGGAACAAGTTTTCTAACTTTTTGAAGGGAATTCTTACAGGTTGCGAGGATGCAGACAAGTGTTCCCTTCTTGCTGAAGCTTTGCTGGCTGAAGAGCATGATGAATGTAGCTGCTTGTAATTGCTGCTGTGCAGAGACTGCCCTTTCATGCCTTCTGCCTCCCCTTGCTATGTGTTTGGTCTTGTCCCCTTGTCCAAATCAGCTCTGTAAATGCAATTTTATCTGAGAGAGGGGTTGAATAAGTTAATCACCTGATGGATCTGGGTGGGAGCGGGAAGTGATGGTCTCCGGTGGAAAGGCTCAAACTCTTGAACCCTGTTGACAGGGCTGTTGACATTGTGCAAGATAGGGCAGGGTTTGGGCAAGCTCCTGTGCTGTCTGCCTGAGCCTGCAGTGGTTCACACCCCAAAATCATTGTTTTATTTTTAGTTGGTACTAATTTAAACAAGGAATTCCAAGTGGCAATTTTTATAAATGTTCTGTCTTATTTAAACATTTGGGGGAAGGAAGAAAAAGAAAAGGGTTTAGGGAACTTGTGATGATGTTTCTTTTCCCAGCACGCCAGCATGCATGGTACATATTGGGTAGTGTCTCTCACCTGGGGGACAGCTGCCAGTTTGCGTTCTGTCTCTAGTCCAGTTGGATGGGACAGGACATGTTTGCTTTGAAGAAGTGGAAGGGGTGTTGTAGATGTTGGGGATGTTCTATTTTCCAAAGGCTGGAAAAATCCTCTTTTTTATTTCCAGGCTGTGTATGTCCTGGTTTCCCAAGGAAGGCTCTAACTTGAGATTCAGTGATCTCTGACCACTGTGAAGAGAGGCAGTTCGCTTGATATGATGGAGTGGAAACATGCATAGATTCTGCCTCCTCCTTTGTGTGCATGCCTGTGATTGATGTTTTTCATTGCTGATCCTGACAACTGGCACTATTGTACGGAGGTGAGGTAGAGAGAAATTGTCAGATTGCTTAAATCCCTGTGAAGGCTGGCAGCAGAGCTGTGGTGGAGGAAGAGGGAATACAAATAATGTGAGACTGATTTTTTCCCCCTCCCCTGCCCCCTTCCTTCTGCCCAACCTGTGTCTTTGCGAGTACAAGGGCAACACAAGGCAGTTCCATGTGGGAAAGTTAAGGAATTAATGTGCCATGTCTCAGTGTTACTGTACTGGGGCTAGACAGATGGTGTAATTAGCCTACAGTGGTGAAGAGCTATTTTTCTGATAAGATAAAAGGAAGTAGTTGTGGGTGGTAAAAGAAGAATTTCTTAAATTGGCAGGGCTTACAATGTGTTTATAGAAATATATGAAGTGTATGGGTCCAATTGCAGTTATTTTTTCTTTCTATTTTTATTTATTGTTTTACCAAGCTTACCTGGAAGAGTGAAGGAACAAAAAGCAGATATTCTCTTCTCTTGGTTAATATTGATCGTATCACTTTGGAGTGATGGGGAAAGAAATCTTCCTTCCTTTTGTTTCTTCCTATGATATGCCTTTGGGAGGCTGTTGGAGGATGTCGAGGGTCTGTAGGAGGTCTGTTCTTGACTGACCCCACATATTCTGGGTTTTGAACTTGTTTGCTTTTCATCTCTGTTTCTGGCTCTCCTATAGGTTATTTTGGTTGGGATATTTTAAAATGAGAAATTTTATAAATAAAAGTTGCAATAAACAAGACTAAATTTGGCTTGCACTGTTTGAAAAACAAAACATCTAAATGAGAACAGTGGGAAAATGAAGGAATGGCAAAAGGAAGAGAGAAAAATTTGTTACATTGTGAGAACACATCTACAACTGGATCAAGATTCAGTTTTTGTTTATTACTTTGTAAGTCCATTGAATTACTTTTGCTTACTTATGAAAAGATAATATGTATACTTGCTTTTCAAGCCCAGCTCTTCGTCTGGGCTTGAATTGGTAGTATCTTATCTATCAGTGAGTTAGTAATTCAGATTTCTGGATGATTTGGTTAAAAATGGCTTTTCAGTTATATTTTATAAAAGACATGGTACTGGTGAATAGAAAATGTGACAAACACATTTGCTTGGAAGATTTCTTTTCCTAATATTTTTCTTTCTTTTTCCCAGGAACCACTTAGGTTTGGTACATTGGTTTTATTTGCCTTTGCTAAAAGAGGCTGCTTTCTGTTGGGCAGCAGACACAGAATTGGATTAAATACGTTGGGGGGGGGGAAGAATGCAATTTTTTTCCCCCTCCTGAAATAAAGACTTCTGCCTGTCTTCAGAGGGTCTAGTTTCTCCTGTTTACTGGCGGGAGAGAGTCTCCCAATATGTTGTATTTTTTTGTTTTTTCCAAAAAGACTGCAAACATTCCCTCAAATCTAAATTTAAACCTTATTTCACAAGTATCCTTTTTGCATCCTCTATCCTGGGAGACAAGATGGTTGGAGAGGGCTATGTCTTGGTGATGGTCTGTCTTAAAATACTGCTTCAGAAATGTCTGCTGGATTCTGCTTCCCCCTACTTTCACCCCTTCTTGCCCCAGTTTGCATTCTGAATGACACCGGAAGGTAATCTACAAGGTGATTTATACACTTACTTCAGAGAATGTACCTACATCCGAAAGTGTGTGTGGAATAAAAATAATAAAGGAATGTGAAAGACTTTTATCCTAAGCAATATTTAGTTGTTAATGAAACCATTAAGACAAGAGTTTATACAGTGGATTTTTTGTTTGTTGGTTTGTTTTCTGGGGGCTTCTTATTGGGGGGAGGGGGGCATAGCTTTTTCTAAAAATATTTAGTAGAATTTCCATTAAAAGTAGCTGAGAAAACATGGTACTAAAAGTGATTTTCATGAAGTCATGGTAGGTCTTTGTCCCTACATCATGAACATCAGTTGGGTGTCCAGTGCGTGAGCGGTTCCTGATCTTTCAGGCTATTACAAATGTTACAGAACTTCTCAGTTTAATAATCTCATTTCCTCTTGCAGCCATGGGAAATGAGCACATGTGAGTGGATACAACCTCTCAGCACCACTTACTAAGAACATTTCATACAGCTCTGAGTGCTCCCAAATAGGCAAAGGGGCCCAAAGATCCAAGCAGCAGCCTTCAGGTTGAACTGCAGCCCCTTGCTCTAGCTGGTACCAGCTGCCTACTTCCCTTGGCTTGGCTGTGTTCTCTGAACGTCTTGTTCCTGGGCAGGTGTGACAGGTTAGAGCACTTGAGGGTAATGGAAGAAGATTTTATAATTTACCACTCGTCTACACTGACTCCATTACTCCTTCAGAAAGGACTATGGATGAAATACACTAAGGGGGAGGGGAAAGAATGCATTTTTTTCCCCCTCCTGAAATACCATTTTCAAGGAATTATATATAAGCTAATAATATGTTAAGGATATTTTTAAAAGTTCATATAATTCCTGCCTTTTGGAAAGTGTTTAACACTGTAGCTGACATTTAGGTACCTAGTTTTAATCAAAGATAGAGATGGTTGGATTTAGGTTAAATATCAGTCCTGTCAGCTCCTCTTTTGGTTTAACAAAAGTGCGTGTCTGTGTGCATAAATACATATGTGTGTGCATATATATGTTTTTGATATACATATGTGTGCTTTCTTTATGTAACATATGTAAAAAATAATTATATGTAAATACAATTCATAAGTGAGAGGGTGTAAATTTCTTCTTTCTACTTTTCTTTTGTGAGGATAGAAACTTGAGAAATAGTGATTATGTTCACTTTTATTTGTAAAAAGTATTGGAAGATTTAAAGAGATACTTATTGCATTGAGAAGGATGAATAGTAGAGTTGTTCCCATCAAGTATTATCCTAACACGTTACAGTGAATTTCAGGGTGATTATCTTCCCCCGCCCCTTCATATCAGTATAACGAACACACTGTTCTTACTGCTGAACCTGCAGTTCTCAAGCTACAAATTCAGAGTATGTATTTTTTTTACTAGATATGTATTAGTTTATAAAAATCTGTGTCCCTTTTTCAACTATTGAATTTTATTTTCTACTGCCTTAATGTGTGTAATTGTTTCAAATGAAGATTTTTATGAATAGAAACATGCTTTAATTGACAAGACCTCTTTGAATCCTTTTTAGATTGGGAAAAAAGTATTCTTGAGCTTGAATTCTCCAATATTCATATGTACAGGAAAACACTCAGTAACATTACTCTTCCTGCTTGAAAGTGTGTGGACTAAAGACTTATCTCGCTGCAGACAACAAACACTTTATAGACAAGAGTAAGTCCTTGCAATAACCGTGCAGCACTCTTGCTTTTGAATTATAGTATTTTCGCTACCACCTCTTGTTGAACAAAACTGAGTAAGGTTATGGAATTTGTTGTATATGTTGAGTAAATGAGCTTAGTGAGAGGCAAAATGCATAGACTGAAGAGATCAGAATCAATCCTTGGCTAATAATTTATTGATTAAATGCATCTTGCAAACCCATCTAAACTTAACCATATCTCTTGATTTAAACATTGTAAAACTGTTGTCTTTTTTTTCTTAGTTCAGTAAAAGATCGAGATGTCTACTTTGACAAACCAAAAAAAATTCAGGCACACTTTTAAGGTTGAAGTGCTGTCTTGAGGGTGATCTGTTCTGTGTTTTGTCATGCTGTGCTCTTTGCCCTGACAGAAATGCGAAACCAACTGTTAGTTTGTGGGGAACAAACATCCTGGCTTTCTTTTTCAAAAGACAAATACATCGCTTTGGAAATAATACAATGTAACATGAGTTTAGAAGTACTGAAGGGCAAATCCAGAGTCACTTTTATTTAATATCTTGTTTTATCTTTAAATGAAGAGATTGTTTTGGGGGGATGTGTGTGTATGTGATAACTACTGGAAACACTCACTGAAGCTGTATATTAGCCCATGGTTGAAGACAATGCATTTCCCATTTAGTAGCTTTTACTTGCTCTTAAGTATGTGTTCAAGCTGGTTTGGAACAAACATTTCCGTTTAGCTCGTTTTGATATATTTACCTTGCTTAGTTTCTTTACTTATTGAGTCTTCCCTTCTAGTTAAATTTATCTGCCTGTAGAGGAAGTGATTTAAATGAAATGTGATGTTTGGCGTAGTTCACAAAAATTGCTGTGTCCCTGTGCAGCTTTGCTCAGGTTAGCAAAGCTGTGTTCAGAGGCCAGGGCAGCTCCAGAAAGTTGGAGGTCATCTACTGCAGCTGGCAGGTGTGGACATGCTTTTACCAGTATTATACAGCATCCTTGCATCAGCATATGGATAGCAGAAAATGTTTAGGAGGCTTAAATTTAGAGATATCCTCACTCTAGAAATGCACCAATTTTGTCAGAAATTCCTCAATAGACTGGGATATAATTATACAATAGATTATTTAAGGCGCTTTTAAGGGTCTTAAGTTCACTTGGTGATAAATTTGTCATGTCTTTAAACTGTAGTTCAGACTTAAAGTGAATGTTGATCTTTTGGGGGTATATACCTTATGTTCTCATTTACTCTTAAAGGTGTATCTCAGAGGAAAACAGGGAAGCTTTGCTATAATTATATATCATGTAGGCCAAACACTCTGCTTTCTGTTGTCTCCTGGCAAAATATTTTAAGAATTTTGAGTGGTCAGCTTTGATTCATTCAATATATTGTGCCTGTAAACTTCTGGGATTATTGTGTTTCAAAAGGATAATAGGGATGGTGTTGTGTTAATCTGGAACTACTCATTTTAACCTTTATTAAAGCAATGCTGTAGCTATTATTTTGCTTGGGCTGTCAGTGCTACTTGCTGTTCTCTTGTCTGGGCACCTCCAGCAATGCACTGTTACCATTTCCCAAGAAAATGGGAAAGGATAAGAGTTCTCGCAAAAATGTGGAAGACACCAGCTGCTTGTGATCTTGGGTAGAAGTCTAAAAAAATCTACAAGGTCCAAATGGCCAGAGACATTTGATTTGTCCTGGTTTCAAAGCACACAATATGTTTAAAAGTGGTTTTTTGTTTTAGGACAAATTCTTATTTTCTAAATATAGTGATGTTCTCATCCACCACCCCTCCTCCGTAGGGGTCGGTTTAAGGCCTAAGGAAAAAAACCCCTAACAAAATAGAAGATCAGACCAGATATATTGATGCCAATCTTTCATCCTTGACATTGTCACTTTTTTGGTACACAAATGTAACATAGCATTTCAGGGGAACATCGGCCTGTTTAAAACATATGTGATGGACCAGCTGTGGGGTAAAGAACTTCATTCTTAGTCATAGTTTAAAAACATTTTAATTAAAATGATAATATGGTTTTTCATCTCTGCATGTACTGGAAACAGTTGGGAGGGATCTCAGTTTTCATGAGATTGTTGAACTCTTCTTTCCACCCCCATGGCTTTCAGGATGACATTTTGAGCAACACTGCTGAGGGAGTGGATGGGAGTGAATGACTGTGCCACAGGACACTTGCATATCCCAGTCCTTCATTCTAATTAGATTTTAAAGTGTTGATACACCGCATTTCATAAATTAAAAACAACTGATGGGTGGCAAGGAAGGTGTGTGATGAGATAGTGTGTGTGCTTTTTTGTGCCTTCAGGAAAGGGAATTAGGATGTTATGTTCTGGGCAGACCCCAGATATTTGGATAAATGGGGCAACAAGATTTTTTGAAACAGGAATAAAAAGAGAATGATTCATAAGCAAGAGTGTCTGGAATAGAGAACAAAAAAAGATGAATCAGCAGGAAAAAGAAAGGCGATGGGGTTTACACAGATCACATCTATAGAGTGATCTGGGATTACAAAGAAGTTTTGGCTGGGAGGAAGAACTCATAACATAAGTCATAATATAAGAGAACCAGGTATATAGCATTGGCTTTACCAACAGAAACTATAAAAGAACAGTCTGGGCTTGGAAGCAGTCAGGGTAAAGTATTGCTTACTTTTCTAACACAGAAAAGTAAACATTTCCCCCTCACCTCCTGCTCCTGTTCCCCTCAATGCCCCTACTGTCTTTGCAGATAGCATACTGGGCTTCCAGTCATCCTTAGTCACTGGCAGGATGTCAGCATTTCCTTACAAGCTTTAACAGTGATTTCATAGTGTCTTGAACACTGGTATACCTATTTATGGAAATCTTAAAATATTCTCAGGGCTTGACAAAGGGAAGCTTGTAATTTAATTTGTGTGTTAGCTTCAGGCTGAACAAACAATAAAGTACTTTAACCTTGCATGTACTCACTTGGTACTAAAAGGCTTTCTTAAACAAGTGTTTAATACTTGAATCAAGGCCACTTTCAACTTTTGGAAGTATCTGCATGAATGTAATTTAAGATTTGTCTTTGGAATTATGCATTCCATTTTCCAAATATTTTGTGTTGGAGCAGTTTGATGGGTGGGTAGAGTGTAGTAATCATGGTTTGAATGGCCGTAGTTTACAGTGATGTTCTTGCTATTTTTGGCTGGAGGCAGATTTCTGTAAGAGTGGCTTAAAAGCACAACATTGCACATGTTCACATTTTGAATGCTTTTTTGCATCTTTCATGTTCTTTTTATATCGTCTCCTATCTTGCAAAACCAAATGCTTTTGCCCTTTTCTACAATACATAGAAAAACTATTTTTAAAACTTCTTTTCCATCTGTTGGTTTAGCTTATTAACAGAGAAGAAAGACAGTGAAGGAGGTGGAAAGAGATACAGCAGTGCAAGCTGGTATTTAATTCAGCTAAAAAATAAGATCATTTTTAATTATCTGTGGGTAGCTACTTCATTCAAAATTCTCTTAAAGAAAAGCTTCCTTCTGTTTTGAAGAGCCTAGAATTATCTAAGCACATCAGTGCAGTCTTGACTTATATTAGTGGCTGTTAAAATAAGAGTTGAGACTACCCCCCTGGTGATTCTTCCTCCCCCCCCTCTGTGGGGAATGTGGAAACAAAACTGTTCCTAAATCTTCAGGATTATTTTTCTTAAAAAAAAAAAGTGCTCTTAGACAAGATTTCACAATAATTTAAAACGAATTAATAGCAAACATGCTGAATGTTTGCCTTTAGGTATTTTCTAATGGAATTTCAGAAGGCTGTTTAAAACCAGGGGGGAAGTAAGTTGCTAAACCTTTTCAGCTGAAATTGGTTTGCACTGATTTCTCCACCTCTTAAGCCAATGTGTGTGTGCATAAAGGAGGAAGCAGTATTTGCGTTTTTGGTAATTCTCTGTAGTGATGGACTTCATTAAGTGACTTGAATTTCAGTGAGTTGTCCAACACTCAGCCACTTCAGCCTTGTTTTAAATTTAAAATGGATTACATGCTTACTGCTGTATGGTAGTTTTCTTTGTGCCTATCACAGTGTTTCTTATCATTAATGATAATCTGCTGAATTTGCTTCCCCTGGGGAAGAAATAGTCTTCTTGACTCTCTGGTCACCACTGTTTCCTGATATGTTTGTGAGTCAATATGTTTACTTATTTTTAGAGAAGTGGAAGGAAACAGGCGAGGCTGAGGAAGTTGGCAGATACTGAGGGGAAAATGGTTTGCAGCAAGAGCTTCATTTTTCCTACAGTGGGTGGCAGTGGGTTAGCCTTTTTCCCACTCTTCTGCAGGTTTCTGTGGCAGGAATCAGATCACCTGCTTTTGGACTGCTGTAGACAAGGGGTATTATTTGGAAGCACAATGATGACTGAGCAGGACTGTGTGTGTGTGTGGAGATGGGGAAGGACTGCGTTGGGTTAAACAACCTTGGGTCTGTCTAGCCAGGCCCTTTATCTACAGTTACTGAAAGCTAGTGTGACTGTGTGCGTATCTCAGAGCATATCTGCTATATGTTGCCAGTCAAGCAAGATATATGAGCTGCAATCCTTAAATTAAGGCAAGAAAATAATTATACATTTTGTAATAAATATTGATAAACGGTAGGGTTTGGGAAATTACATTCTGTTTCTGGAGGTGCTTAAAAATCATAGTGTCTTATTGCTTTTGTTTAATGCCTGGGAACCTTGATAGGAGGTGGCAAGTGTTTTCGAGTGTACAGTTGAGCATGGTTTGTTGTTTTGTTTTTCCCACCAGTGATTTGTATTTATTTATTTATTTATTTATTGCAAAATAATCTGAGAAACACTGAGTTTAAAGTTACATGACGCTCTCCAAACTGATGATGAAATCTTTACATGTGCTGCTATCAGGAGGCAAATTTTAATTATCTTTCCTGCCCACCCTCAATTTTGAATAACACAGCTGGGAGGTAAGTGGAAAGAGGCAGATGATTGTATCAGAGAAGTTTACAAGAACTCTGTCGTGGAAATTGTTTTGCAAAGTTTTTCACTTCAATAGCAGCAGTTCAAGACTTGTCTGTTGTCTGAGATCCTGCATCCTTCATCCTTCCTGTGGTAGATTTTATGGCTGAGGAAAGTTGCTTGCTAGGTAGGGGCTTCTTCCGTGTTCAACTATCTGTGTGCCAGTGCCTGGTTTGAAGGGGCTGTGTGCCCAAAGATCTTCCTGCTCCAAGTGGTATCCATTCTGGCACCAGGCTAACCCCTACCCTAAAAGGGCTCTCTTCAGGTACTGCCAGAACATGGTGTGTTTTGTTGTGACAAAGTTGTGGCACTATTAGTTTTCTTATTGTCCCTTGATCTTTACCTAGTTCACTTTGGATGTCTTCTTATGTATTCTGAATTACCGTCCAGCTCAGTCCTTGATGATAGGCCAGAAGCTACCAAAACAGTGTATCGTCTCACAATGGAAAGATAATTGTATGAAATGATGCATTTAACATGAAGTTAAATGTCTTCATGCCAACCCCATGCCTACTCACCACCACCCTACTTTTGTTTCATGCTTTTTCTTTCTTACATGTTTTTGAAAACAATGCCTAAAGAAAGGACCAGCAGGGTGGATGCTCATGGAGTAGCAATATAGAGACCATGGAGAAGGACCCATTGAAGTCAGGTCACAGTTTGCAATACAGTACACAGATTATGGGAATAGAGTGAATCTATGCTTGGGACTGTGTGCTCTCTTGAACCTTAGGTTAGCATGATATAACTAAAAGTGAATGTGTGGTCAATCCATTAATTTACAAATACAGTGTAGCATCTTCTGCATAGAGAATCCTTTCAACAGGGTGAACAAGCTGAGTGAGAGATTAGTGTTCAGTGAAGGCGAAGGTTGTGAAACCCCTACTCTCCCTCTACCAGCCCTGTCAATGCTGTTGTTTGATTCACTGTTACAGAACTCTGTTTAGAAAGCATTTACATCACACAGACTCCTCTTATGTAATAAGCATACCCGAAGTAGAAGTTTATGTAATAGTGACTATTTAAGATGGAATATGTAAACCTAGTTATTTGAAGTCACGTGGAAAATCTTCCACCGAATTTGTGTGATTCTGTTACCATCTGAATGTAGAATAGGTTCCTGTATATTAAGTAAAACAAGACCTCTCTTAAAGATCTTACTGGACTTCTTACTCTTGGTTTGCCTTTGGTCATTTACAAGTTGAGCCAGGTATTAAAGCTGATGGAGAGAAGTGAAAGAGTAACTTGAGGGTCGTGAAATGCAGCTAATTTCAAACCATGTGATTTAGTTTAAACTGAAACTTAACCACATTTAAATAGATGGGCTGCCAATTTATTTTCTAACACAGACATCCCAGCCTTCTGCTAGTTATTGTCTGTATTAAAGCCTTCTCGATGCTTGAGTTTGTCAGCTTGCACATGACCTGCATAGTGCAACATTGCTTGGTTACAGCTTTTCTACTCGATTGTAGCTCTGTAAAGTATTCTGTGCATGTTCGATAACTTGGAATTTGGCTTCTGTAGGCTTAATCATCATAGATAAAATGCAGGTGTGCACATGATTTGCTTTCTCTGCTGCTTTGTGTGGGGTGGTAGTCCTTTGTGACAGAAAGGGTACAGCCTATGGATGGTGGAGGGAATGGCTGAGGATAGGCCAGGGGGATGTTGTGCACCCACAGCTCCCTTCCCTGGCATGGAGTCATCTGGTGGAAGGCCTTTGGGAAGTCCAGGTTGCAAGTTGGTACTACAGCAGCAGAAGAGGCTGTTAAAACCTTGTGGGGTGTTTTTTCTGGGTAGTTAGGAATTGTGTGTAGATTCCTCTTCTCAGATCAGGTCCAGTCGGGTCACCTGGTGAGACTATGGAGGCTCTGCAACTGTACCAGCATTTCTGCATGAATATTTGTTGGCACAGCTTCAGCACTTACAGCCTTAGACCAGGGTGTCTCCCCAAAAATGGTATAAAAAATTGCAAGAGTCCAGTGTGTATTGATGCTCATCCTCAATAGAGCTTCACACTCATGGAAAAGAAATGTGAAGCAAAATGCTATCCTAGAAACACTGTCCAAGAAACTTCCTCTGGGGGAAGGAGAGGTTCATCACCCAGAAAAACAGTTTTCTTAAGAGCTAAGAGGCTTAGATTTCAAGTTTATCCTTGTTTCAGGACCACATCCTCCCTAAAGTTTAATCTCTTACGGTATAAAGACAAATAGGAGGGCACTTTCAGAATAAAGCTGACTCACTAAATGAAGAAATATGCTATTTCAATTTCTTAGCATAGAGAAAAAAAATATTTTCTTTTCTTGTACTTAATGTTCTCTCAAGAACACTTGCCTACTGCACTTTGGCAGTTCCTGTTCCTTCCAGTTGGTTTTTGGATTAAACAATATACGTTCAGATATATTAAAAATAAGAATGAAAAATAATTCTGATGCCTGCTAGCTTAATATTTGAGTTTACTAAAATAGTGAAAAATATCTGTGCTGCCTTGTGTTATACACTGTATGCTTGCAATATTTTCTAATAGACTTGAAGCTATGGTTACCTTTTAAAATAATTTTGAGTGGCTAGTAAACTTATCTGAAAATTCCAAAGTTCATGTGTACCCTGTTGGCTGGGTTTTTTTATGGGGTTTGTTTTAGTTGGTTGGTCTTCTTTTTTTTTTTTTTTTTTTTTGTAGTTGAGCATTTTAAAGCAGATTTGGACTAAACAAACAGTCCTGATTTTATACAGACTAAACCCCTCCAAGTTCTATTGTCTTCCCGTTTCTCCCTCCCTTTGTCCACATTGGTAGTCATGGCTTTACTCTGTCCCTTGTGACAAAGGTAATCTTTTAGTACTTTGTACTCTTTCCCTGTATTTCCTCCATTGCCTTCAGACTTTTACTTTTTTTTTTCTGTCCAATACTACTTTCTCAAATTTCCTCTTTTCTTGTCTATTCCTATACTATTGACAGAGTAGCAACTTCTAATACTGCTCTTGTCTGTCAGTTATAAATGAATTATGTTGTGTTACATAGTTATGCTTGTCATTGTATGAATTATTATTTTTATATATATGAAGAAAAACACTCCAAGGAGTCTTCCGTTTCGATTGTAAGGGGCACAGCCCTTGCATGGGTGTGCTCATTTACAACTTTTGACTTGATCCTTCTGACTTAAGACTTTCTTCTCAAGTTTGAATATGTAGGTGTTTAATGAACGCTAATCCTGTACAAATGAAAGATGAAGAAATGTGCATGTTCATATGAGCCCTTAATTCAAATTTCAGCTTAGGAAAGCTTTGTACAGGCCCTTGAGAAATTTGTTACTCACTATTATGCCTAATGTGAGTGCAACAGATTTTAACTAGCTTGCTTTGTTTGCTTTTCACTGCGATATGGAAAGCAGATACATAGCTGTCCAAGTTTGATTTGGTGTTAATCATATCTATCTTAATTTCATCCTGAGTCTTAAAGATAGGACTCTTTGTTTAACAGTCATGTGGACTCAGTTGTCTAACTGGAAAAGGTAGTCTGTCATGTCTTGTATCTTTTACTAGTGAGTTAAGGATGATTTTTTTTAGGTGTGTTTCTAGTTCCTCTTTGCTTTTAGCAGTAGGGGACTCACTTTTCTTTCCTACTTAAAACTTATTTAATTGAGAATCATGGAGCCTTCTTCAGAAAGCAAGGCAGCAATTGTTATCAAGTTTTTTTTTTCCCCGCAACATTTAAGTTCTCCATTCATTTTTTTAAATTTATTTTTTAATGATTTCTTGTTTGATTTGTACTGGGTGGAGTCCTTTGATAGAGCTCTCTTTGCTAGTCTGCTGCAAAGAGACAGTCTCATTGTTGGGAAGCTTTCCGTGCTTTTTGAAGGGATGTGAGGTAGTCTTCCAATGAACTCTTAATTGACAGTGAATTTTCTTAGACACAATAGACTGGCTTAAAATGCACCTTTGTTTTTCTGCATTGCTCTTCAGAGATAAATGTAAATGTTGAATGTTGATTATTCAATCACAGAAACAAAGTATGTGGTCAATTGGCTTTTGGGTGGAGTTGCCCTTACCAGGCTTATATGAGCGGATGTGAGGTGGTATTGCATGGCCACAGTGGTGTCTTTTGGGTTAGAGTATTCCACAATGCCAGTACAAACATGCTGCTGAGCTGCTGCCATCCTCGCTGGGTGAGGAGGCACTAGAAGTTGGGCTGAAGACATGTGCCACAAGTAATCTTGGGGCTCTGGTAGGGGACCATAAAGAATCTTCTTCTCCCTTTTTAATTTTTTTTTCAATTTTCTGTTCCAATGTAATCTTCAGGCCCCTCACATGGCAAACTTCACCCCTGTGACCATATGTATGGTGGCTGTGCTTTGCTTCAGTGCTTTTTCCAGAGAGGTGGACAGCAAGCGTTCCTTACCCCCAGACTGTGCTGTCCCTTGATCCCAAAAGAGAAAGGACACAGTCACGCGCAGGTGCCTGAGGGGCCGAGGTTTGAGAAAATGAGGCTGTATGCAACTGTGCTGCACTGCAAATCCTCATTATCCTTTATATCCTGGATCACAATAGTACAGGGGTATTGATGTATAATCACCCTTAGTGGCAGGAAACAGTGTTAATGTTTATTGGCTTTGTCTTTACTCTATTTGTTTGTGCCAGTTCTCATCTATAATACAGCTTGCATAAAGACATATAAATGCGTAATGAATACTGAACATCTGTACAGAGTACTATTGAGCACTTTTTTAGTAAAAGTGTTTGGAATGCTAGCTGCCTATTTAAATACCCACAAAGGAATCATGTGATCTTGCAGCGTTTTATAAAACTTGTCCTAAATTTTTAAAGATAGTTCTGGGGTTTCCAAAATACCTTTATTGGGTGTTAGTGCAGCTCTTGAGTTTGAAATGTGTTTTTTCAGTAGGCATGTGTTTCAGAGAGAAAAGTAAGACAAAATGATTATACACTAAACTGTACGTGATGAAATATACCTTGAGTATATAACATGGTCGGTATTTTTCCTGTTGATGCTCACTTGAACTTGAATGCCTTCCACAATAAATCTTTTTTTCCTTTTTTTTTTTTTATTTCAATAAGCCATTATGCTTACAGATCGTTATTTAATGGATAGTGTAGTAATGGACTTCCCACCCTAATTACTAAAATGAGTGCCTCACAAATGCACTAGTCAATCAATGACTGAATGTGTGTGTTGGATCTTGAACTCTCTTTTTAATTGAATTGCCTCAGCTATTTACAAGAGATATCCTGAGAATTTGTCTCCTGAATTTTAGTCGCACCTCAATAATATATACCAGTTGTAAACATTTTGTCAATGAACTCAATGCTTTTTTTAAGTTGTTACCATTAACTGTTCTTTTAGATGGTTTTTGGAGACTGTAATTTTGTTGAATGAATACAACCTTGTTTAGTTCTGCCCCATAGCTCTTAAAGTTCTATTATTGATGGTAAAGTGTGATTTGGAAATGTATGAATGTGTGCGTATTGATAACTATCTGTCAATTAGATACATATAAAGGCATTCATATATAGGCCTATATGTGTTTAAGGCTCTGGCCTTAATTGTTCTAATGCTGCTTTAATGTAAAATCGTTACTCTAAATTCAAGATATCCAACTTGGCAATAATGCATTGGATTTGTATTGAGGTTGAAGAGGCGGAATAGTTGTTAAAGCTATTTTATTGAAACCAATCAAAAGATGCATGTTATAAGCAGTAGCAATGAGACATGATCAGGGGTATTGTTTCAAGTGCTGTTCTCCTCCTAAATACTTAAGATATATTCCAGAGACCAGGCTAAAAACTCTTTTCTTCCAGGAACTGGAACCAGGAAACTGGAATCTCATTGAAGAACTTGAAATTCAATAACAGGATTAATACTGTGGCTTGTAAACAACAATAACAGCAAAAAAGGCATGTGACATAAGCAACCTGTGCCATTTGACTTTGAATACCAAAGCTGTTTTCTTTTTCCAGATGCTCTTGGTGCATCTCAAGGTTTGGACAGTGGGAGGTGATTGTATGCACACTGCCTGCTGTGAGTCTATTTGGCTCATTTCTCTTCTGGGTCAGGTGTCTAGCTGGAAAATCCCAGAGTGCTGAACTGGATCAAAGAAAAAACCGTTCCATTTTAAGTTGAAATAATTCAGTGATAGAACACTCTGAATATAATAAAATTGCTGGTGAAAATTCTGGGAGCTGGTAAAGCCTGGGTTTTACCTGGATCCTTACTGCGGAGCCAGTGGGCACATGGGTAGCTAAAGAGGTGTGAGTTTTGTGTAGGGGGTTGCATGATAAGTTGCTGAACACTTGCTTTCTGTAAAAACCTCTCAACAATTCCAGGTCAAATAGTCTTGAAAGAAGATTGCTAGCTATACTGGAAGGCTGGATCAACAATAGTGCATTAAGGCAGTATAATCCTGGCTTTCAAAAGACACCCAGTTTCTTCCCCTCTCATGTGGATTGCTCTGGAAGTGCTGAATAGCTTCTTAATGAGTCATAGGTTGCAACCCAGGCTGTGAGGTGTGTGTAACCCTCTTTCTTCCTTTGGCCAGTTTATCACAGAGCTGACACAACACCACTCTTTCAACACAGCTTCCAGTCAATTATTATGAGGCCTTGGAGTCAGCCAGTATCCAGAGATACTGATAAGAGTGCAGGTTTTGCAAAAATGTTAATGGAAGATAGGAAGTGCATTTTTATCCCTCCAGGCAACCTGTCTCCTTGAACCGCTGCTGTCTCCTGCTAGGAAATGACCTTCATAGTATAATAGATTTTTGTTACTAAAGTTAGTTTTTATATTTCACTTCTTAGGCGAGCCTTTGAATTTAGAAGTAAACATTCTAGTGTTTCATAAGAAGGCTTCAAAGACTGTGTTGGTGTTAAAAGTGAGGTGTTTCCAGTGTTTGCATCTTCTGTATGCTTCATTGAGTCTATTCTCTAAAATGGCTATACCTACCATGACCCAGTCATAGTTAGACTAGATTCATCTATCAACAATGCCTGATTTTTTTTAATTTTTTTTAAGGAAGACATTTAGGTAGATGTTTCACTGTTTTTTTTGTCTATTCCAAAGTTTTATTTTTAGCATGGCAATATCTACCAATAGCACTAAAGACAATAATTGCTATCTCTTAATATTACTAAGGATTTACATCTCTGTGATAACCACTTTCAGTGACTTTGATAGGCTAGTTAAAAAAACCCCCCAAGATATAATGTTACTGACTAAAGGTGATGCATATAGCTGCACACCCCTAAGAGTGACATAAACATGTCAGTGTTGCAGCACGCAATCAGTTATTGTTTCGCTGGCTTCTTGTAGTTTCAAAATGTAGAGTTTGTGTGTATGAATCAAGCAGACCTGCACTGAGAAGTTGAAACTATTGTACAATCCGTTCAGTATTTTGAAAATGTGTTGGAGAAAATATCTAGTCAGTCAAACTTTTGTACTCCATGTAAGTGAAAAATAACATTCACATAATGTGAAACATGGATATAAAGTTGAAAACATTTGTGTATAGGTAAAGTAAACAGGTTTATTCAAGATGAATTTTGTGGAAGGAGATAAACTTTTGATGTGAAAACAGAGAATGATGCCAGGATGAAGCAGAGTTTGGCAGAGCTGTAGCACTGCCAATCACTGTTGTGATTCCAGGTGGACATTTCAATTTGTGAACTGCTTTGCATGGCTGATGACTTCTGCTGCAATTTTGCTTCTGCTCAAATTTTACACTTGTGATATAGGCGACGCTATGATATGATTATTTAACTCTGACTTCTCCAGCTGCTTTTGGAAGTAGTTTCATATACCAGCAGCAATATAGCAGATGTTAATCATGCAAACTGTGCACAGCTATAAGTGTAGAGACTTGCCATGCTAAAGTGCTTATTGTTTCTGAATGTTATTTAACCTCTGTAGGCTACCTTTTATAATCTTTTTCATGGCTTTATCTGAATCTTTCTCATCTGCTTCCTTCACTTACATGAAATAAGTGTTTTATGCAGAAATAGAAATGGCAAGAAAGGGCTTCAACCTAGTGGAAGGTAATGCAGTTATATTTGGAAAGGTTTAGTCACATAACTGTGAAGAAAAAAATGTAGCGGACCTTGATTGGGGCCTAATGTAAATATTTGAAGTGTATTTTGATTTTCTGCATTTTTTTTTCTGTATGTCTTTCAAGCGGTGTTGTGGCCATCAAAATACTTCAGCTATCTGAAATTTGATTAGCTACTGTAAAAGTAGTCTTTGCTTCAAAACAATCTACTGTGACGTGTAGTAACAGTACATTGGACAAGAGACTGTCAGCTGTGCAGGCTCCACTCTAATAACTGTTTCTTAGGTCCTGCAGTTTTAGACATATTATTTAAGAAACATTAGAAAAGTATGGAAAGGCAGTTTTTTAAAGCCATGGTGAAATCCAAAAATTATATACTTTGCATTTTTCTGTTGTCAATAGGGCATTATTAATCTGTTAATTGAATATTTCAATGTTAAGAGCTGTCAATCATATCCTACCCTTTCTTCCCATCCCGTGCCCCCAGGGATAAATGCTTATTTTCACACATAGAAGTTACATTTACGTGTTCAGGTATATAGTTTTATTTCTCTATGCTTAATCTATTTTATGGTAACGTTTCCAATTTTTTTACAGTTGTTGGTTGGTTGGTTTTTTTCTTTGTTTGTTTTTGTTGTTGGCCATTAGAATCTTATGTCTCTTCTTATTCATGACATGTACCAGCAGGGCTGGATTTGGGAATATCTGGCTGGTGCCAGTAGAAGCAGCAGTTTGAATATCACTGTTTAATTTCCTCTTAAAATGGATTATTTTGCCTTTGGGGCTCTATACATTGAAAATATCCTAACCAGTTTTAAAACTGGTTGGAGCAGTTGTGTAGATCATGGTCTCTTCTTCAAACAGTGCTGGATTGCCTGACCTGTTTTCTGTTGAAATAGCTCAATAAAATACCCCCAGACTGCAGTGTTAATATGCTGCTTATTACTATTCAAACACATTGGAAATCTCTTGTTCTACTTAGAGATGTTCCTATACAATTCTAGATTCGAAATCACTTTGCCTTTATTTCTTGTTTCAGTGCAGGATGTTGTCAAGTTGGCCTTCTAAAAGGTCAAAAGGATTTGTAGGTGTGAGCACAAATTTGAGAGTGCTGGTTAGGGAAAGAAATGTAGAAGATGTCTATTTGACGCATTTGTCTGCTGCTAAATTGAGTTTGAGTTGCCTTGATTTGTACATAAATTTAGGTCAGACCTGCAAAACTGTTTGGACAAAAGATTTCTTAATAAACCTGATAACACAGTACTCTGTATTAGGAGCTCAGGGTTCACTTCACTGTCATTACTGCTAATGGAAATCTGGCCATTATTCTATGTTATGTTGGCTTCTTGCTCCAGTGAGACTCATTTCTTTCTGAAATGGCAAACTCCATCGGAGTGTTTTATGATGTTCAGCAGAATGTTTTAAGTTCTTTTTCCCCTGCTGGTGTGGGGGAAAACTGACTTTAAAGCCCTCATGGCAAGGAAGCATCACAGCTTTTTGTTCGAGGCTTTTTCTCAATTTCTTCTCTATGAAAAACAAAGCCCAAAAAGTCACTGCAAATGGAAACATTTTTGGCTGGGCTGTGATATAAAACTTTTATTGTTTACTGGCTTTACAGTTTCATCTTAAACACTGAAAATTATGTCTTGTTTTGATAGGAGCGTTTAACATACTGAGTCCCAACTGAACATTTTTCTTCTGCTTTAATTCCTAGTATGAGCTGTTATGGACATTTTTCGGAAGTGATGGCAGCTCTCTACTGCATTTCTTTCACGCAGATGACTAATACTGGGTATGTCCGTAGACTGTTTTGCATCAGAGTGTACTCCAAGCCTGAGGAGCATTATGTCAGCTCTTATCCAGGAGCTGTGCTGACACAGTGCAGTGCTCAGATCAGGCTAGTATGACTTTTTTCCAGGCTGGGCTCTTCAGTTCAGGCTGGCCACCATGTTAACACAGTTACAAAGCTTTCCAGTGGCTCAGAGTGCTGGCAGGGCAAACTTCCATCTGCTGTGGAACTGGGGCAGAATGAGTCCCCATCTGCCTGGTGTGGACCTGCTGGCTGTATTTAGCAAGCCTGAGAAATCACTGCTTTCCATAACCTGATGTTCTGTGGTTACACCAAATGACAGACATTGGAGGAGAGAGCCTGTAGGGAGGCCAAAGGGCTATGGGCACATGGCTGAAGTGACGGTGGCACTTTCATCCCTCTAATAAGTAGTTAATGAGGAGCCCACCTACATTTGGAGAATTAGAGATTAATTTTCAGTGTGTTACTTAGGATGCTGTAAGTGCAATACTTTCTAATGGGAAGACAGTTTTTCTTATTAGAAAAGGGAACCTTTTATATTTGTGCTTGTTACCAGAGAAAGATTTCATTGTTCTCCCTGGACTTGGCTTTGTTTCTTCAAGAAAAAAGACTGTGGATTTCAGTAAATAGTGGGATTTCCACATTAATGTGAGAGTAGATGGTTTTCAGGTGATGGTGACCAACCTTTAGTTGCATATGCTTTTTCATTAATAAAGAACATAATTAGGCACAGTGGTCTTTACTCCATTAGCCAAATTCTTAGCCTTAGAAACCAAATGGCTAAGCTGTTCAGACTGTCTCATTCCTTAAACATTAACTTTCAAAGAGACAAAACGTAACAAGTCATGGCTACAGTTCTTGTACTGAACACTTTTATTCTTGTTGCTTTTATTTTTTGGATTTAGAATTCTAAATATTTTTTTTCTGGCAGATTTTTAAAACACCCCCCACTCCCCAAGCAACATCAAAAAATCCCCACTTTACTAAAATGCTAAAGTTTTTAAACTTTACTTTTCTGGTTGTAAAGGTACTAATGTGATGTTGCTGAAAGACTGAATTTGTTTTTCATCACAGGACAAAGCACAAAAATATCTTCAGGGGAGGAGGAGTAAACATCAGTTAACAGACTTATAGTTCACAAAAAGTCTTAAAAACTTTCTGTAAATAAGAAATCTTGTTTGTCGTAGATGAGAACTCTTTCTTGCACATTGCTGTTTTTAGCATGTATCTTCACTTCTAGGCTGAATCTATATTGACGTTTTAATCAAAACCTGATGGCATTGCTAATATCCTCTAGGATGAGAAACTGCTGTTCTGTGTACCCACATTTTGCTTGTAGGACTGAACAACCCCCAGATATTCTCTGTTTTGTATTTTTGCATTTCATTTGCTGCTATTTAAGAATGAATTATAGAAATAAAATTACAATTCTTAGCATACAGACAGATAAGATGAAAGATGATCACAAGTGCTACATTTGGCAGAAAAGTCAGATTGGAGAGAAATCTGTAAGAGTGGTTTGTGTGCTGACAGAGCAATTTGGTCCCCTGTCAGCTCATGTGTTGTAATGCTTACTACCTGGTGCTCACTTCCCTTCCAAATTTGTACTTTCCCCTCTCTGCTTAGTAAGCAAGAAGGAAGTGCTAAGTGTTGACTAAGTTGGGTTTGAGTCCTTTAACAACCATTCAATTGCTTTCAGTTACTAACCAGCGGAGTGGGTGGTGAAATAGGTGATTCTATTGGTGCTCCTGTATGTAGTGGAAGCTTCATGTTCTCACTTTCTTCCAGGAAAGTTTTGTACTTGTGACATGATAATGAAGCACTCTAGAATATATAAATAAATTTCGTATAGTTTTGTAAACATTTAAATTTAAAAAAAAAGGGTTTTTTCTGTCAATTTAAAGCTCTCTGCTGCTCTTTTCTCTGTTAGCAGATTGTGAAGCTATAATAAATGGCTGATGCATAGCCGAAAGCGTGGCAGTGACCATTGTCACTGGAAGTTTCATGTTCTGACACTCCAGAAAAAATAATTAGGAACAGCAGTGGCCCAGCAAGGAGGTGTTGCAGTAGTTTAAGTCATCAAATCTCATGATGTATTGTGGGCTCAGAGATGAAATGAAACAAAACTCTGATTGTTAGGGATTGTTAATCCACCCCATCTTTATAGCTTCCTCAGAAAGCAGATACTACCTACCAGTCTCTCAAGAGAGACTTTGAAAACAAATGAATCTATAAGAATAACTTGGGGTTTTTTAAGTACAATGTTAAGGAATACAACTGTGGTACGGGTAATTCTTAATAAAAGCTGAAACTATTTTTTATTTTATTTTTTTGTGGTTCTCACAAAAATAAAATAGAGTAGAAAGAATTGGAACAGAGTGCTTCAAATAGGGTAGGTGAAAACCTCCAAGCTTTTTACAGTAAAGGCCAAATAAGAGAGTAATGCTATATTGAACCAAAGCTGTAGCTGCCTCTGTCTGATCATCAGCCCCTCTATGTCAGAGTAAGGAGAGTGAAACATTGAGCAACAGCATTTGTTAGAGCTACAGAAAGTGTCTTGCTGTCAATGCCCCTGGGTGTATTCTATTTTATTGAGGATGTTAGTTGTAAATGTATTTTTGTTCATTTCAATATTGCATATTTGATTAACAATAGAAATGCAGAAATTTTACCACTATTTGATCCCCATATTAGGAGGATATATAAAACTTTTTGATTTTCTGCAGAACAGTACTTGCTGGCTTCCTTGTATACATGAGTTGGCCTAAACTTGACTAGAGCCATTTGTTACTTTTGTAATTGACATCTTGAGGTGCTGAGTGACTTAAGACTTGCTCCTTAAATTTGAAGTTTGACATTTATTGTGATAATTTGTCATGAAGTAATTAACAACAGTGATTCTAACAAGAAATACTTTTATTGATTTTTGTTTTTCAAGTGTTCATTCTGTTTGATTCATATTGCTGACTTATATAAAAAGAATTCAATATCAAATCTTTCTTTTTTCTTGGAAAAAATGAAATGTAAAATCTAATGCTTATTTGCTGTTATTCTTCTCTTTCACATTTCAATACTTTTTTTCCTTTCATCTTATCCACTTAAAGTAAGATGCTGCTGATAAAGAGGAACACCTCCCCTCCTACCCATTGCCTTCTATTTTTGACAGCTTGAGTTGAAGAAGGCTGCTGCATTAGAAGCGTTACCATGTGTGTAAATAGCCCCTGTATGCATAACATCTTGACTCAAAAAAAAAAATCTCTGTTAAACAGTTCTTTTAAATTTAGCATCAATCTGCACTTATGTATTCCTACTATATTTAATCCTGAGTAACAGCTAAAGCTTACTTCACACTGATTATACATATTTCAGACAGAGCTGACAAGAAGACCCTTCAGCAGGGTTGTGTCCTAGGGCAGAACTGTGTCACTCTAGTGCTGCTCCTCATCTTCCTACTCTTCTTGAACTGACACTTTCTTCTTCTTGAATTTTTTACATCAGCAGCAATATTCAGTGCTCCCTCCCATAGGCCAAGTAGTATATCTGTATATCCGGTATATCCAAAACTCTGACTACTTTCCCTCAGCTAGTTGCTTGCAGATTAAAGCACCAGTGTTTGCATCTTGTAGAAATGTAAGAGCATTTAATTTTCATGATTTTCCTCTTCAGAGGAAAGAAAGATGAATCTGAAGCAATTAGTCTAACATACACACTGGTAGCAGGAGGTTTAAAGGTGACCCAAAAGAGTTGATTGAATAAACTTAATTCATTTAGGGCTGTATAATTTAAAACTAACTCAAATTAGATCCTCCTCTGCTTACTTTCTGAAAATGGAGTTGTGAATTTCTGGTTTGCAATACCTAAAAGCAGCAAAAAAAAAAAAAATTCCTGTATCAAAGAATGAAGATGTACTTGCTCCTGAGGGCAAGAAAACACAAAATTTTGCACCCTCTTTAGAGTAGCATTCATAAAGACTCTTTGGCCTAAGGAAAAATGTCTTTAGCTCTTTTGGTCTTCTGCCACCTGAACTGTTTCTAGTTGTCTTTCAATATTTTTAAAAAAAGTATGATTGGTTTTGGTGGTGTAGAGTTAGTATATTCTTTTACATTTTCTCTGCACAATGTACAAATATAAGTTTCAGAAGTATTAATTGAAAAACTATAATGTGGTAGGTAGTCACTTGTCTTGAATAATATTTGAGAACACTTATCTTGCCTAACATTTTGTTTGCAAAGTGTGGTGAAGGATTTGGACTTGTGTGTCTTTTTCTAACTGAATGTTGAAGGAATTAAAATATTTTCTGGCAGTCAGTCTCCTTCATGTTGGGTTCCCTGTTAACTAACAAATTAAGACTTTTTATTTCTAGCATTTTTCCTCTTTGGGATTTTCTAATTCTCAATTTATGGGTTGAATGTAGTAGTACTGAGTGGGTAGAAGTAGATGGATTAGAAGGGAGGTAGCAAAATACTTCTGGTAATCAGCTTTCAAATTTCATTACTGCTGTTGTTGATTCATGTGCAAAACCCAAGCCACGGCAGTTTTGGAAATGAAATTCTTTGCATTAGGTTGTGGCTGCTCAGTGTTGGAACCTGTCCTCTGTGAGGCTGCCAGTCGCCACATCTGCATGCAGCTCCACTCAGCTGTAATGCAGCTGGTTCCACACTGCCTGCTTGCACACTCTGGCCAGCACACAGGCAATTTGGGAACATCCTGAAGTAGCGAGGCAGAGTAACACCTCATTGCTGTGTGGTTTATTATCCTCTTTTAGTGAGTTGCCACTGACAAACAGTGACATGACAAAGCTGGCAGTAAGAAAAAAAATGAGGTTTGGTACCAAAACAGATCTGGGTACAATAAGTCAGATGAGCTTTCAGTCCTTGTGACTGTTTTAGCAAATGCGTATTCAAAGTGAGCAAATGGCAGAGCAGTGTGACTCAGCAGTGGCAGCTGGGGTAGAGATGCCATCTGTAGTCTGAAATGACGCTCATAGTAGTGGGGAGTTGCATGACAGCTAACTAACTACATATAAGGTAGGTGGGCCCAGATTGATACATGATATTCAGGCTGTGGAGTAGCAACACTAAAGAGCAGATGTCCAGAGTATGAGGGATCCCTGGGTAGATCCACTATTGCTGCTGTGTAGACTATTACTGTGATTTTTGAGCTTAGAGGGAGGGGCTTGCATCCAGTTTTATCATATGGCCTTAGTAAGTCAGAGACCTGCTGGGAGTGTTGCTGAGAGAGAACAGATGTGAATTGTTTAGGTAGAGCTCTTTTCTGGAAATGCTCTGCTACTGGGTTGCAAAAGCATTACTAGAGATGGAAAATATGTCAACTTCAGTAAGAGTGTGCTGTAACTGCCAGTTTGCAATTCCCAGTTCCCTCAGGATTAAAAAAGGACTGAGATAGTTACCCAGGCCAAAGTCATCAGCATAGATAACTACTGTATGGAGTGAAGGTGAACACTGATTAGAGCTTTGAAAATGTGTTCATACTCACTCTTTAAGGCCTGTTCAGTTAAGCTGTTCTTGTAGAGACTGAAAATAGTGGCTGGATACAAGGGTGTTGCAGAGTAGGAACAAATCACTTAGGGGTTATTCTGGGTAGGTTTGTTAGTGGACTGTCTTAGTGTACCTTCTAAATGGAACAACCTTGAATCAGTCATCAGCATTTTCTACTGTAAGTCTGCAAAACGGTGTGTCAAATTGAGAACTTCAGAACAAACCCAGTGCTAAAAATTAGCTCTGCCATGTTTACTTCTATATGAAATGGATTATTAGAGAACTGTACCTCAAATTCTGAGTGGTGCTTTAGTTCTACAAAATATAACACATCTCTGTATAACTGATCTGTATGTTCCTGAAAATGGAATTTTTGGTTTGTGGTTTTTTGTTGGGTTTTTGTTGTTTGTTTGGGTTGTTTGTTTGGTTTTGTAGGTTTATTTTTTTTTTTTTTTTTCATCTGAGGTGGTGGTAAGAGAATGGAGCCAGGCTCTTCTAGTCCCAAACAATAGGACCAGAGACAATGGGCAGAAACTGATGCATGTGAAGTTCCACCTGAACATGAGGAAGAACTACTTTACTGTGTGGGTGACTGTGCACTGGAACAGATTGCCCAGAGAGGTTCTGGAGTCTCCCTCATCAGAGATATTCAAGAACTGTCTGGACATAATCCTGAGTAATGTGCTTTAGAGGACCCTATTTTAGCCGGGAGGTTGGACCAGATGACCCACTATTGTCCCTTCCAACCTTACCCTTTCTGTGATTCTGGGATTTATCCCGTTTTGCAGGTTTCTGTCACCAGAAGGTGATTGTTGACCTTAGTGAGAGGGCTATGGACAAGCAAGATGTTGATCTAATGGGATCAAAATAGTGTTGATATGGCTCAACTTTCCCCTGGCCTCTGCAGCACATGTCTGTTCCTGGATCACAAAAATGAAGGCTGTCTCTCAGAGCTCACATCTGTAATGCTGTGTCTACCAAGTTAACTCTAGGTGATACTAATTTGGGCTGGAAGATGAGGAATGTTTTCCATGTGACTGGACTATATAAAGATCAAGACAAAAGTGTAATGGTGCATTGCTCACTAGTCACTGCTAGACACAGAAGGTGCTGACAATGTCTCTCTTTTCTTGAGCTAGTGAAAAACATGCTGGCAAAGTCAGTAGTTTTTAATTCCTTTTGCTCTGTAGGTGGTATGAGATGCAAGCAGTGCAAGACTGCAGAATAATGCTATTGGCCTCTCAGTTTGGCTCTCAGTTTTAAGCTGCGCTAGCACTTCTTCATGCTCTACCTCAGAGATGTAGAGGCAGCTGTAATAAAAATATCTTTTAAAAACAGTTTAATTTTTTGTTAGCTATTCACGAAACTTGTGCCTTTTCCAGGCTGACCATTCTGACTACTACGTAGATGATGTTGATAACTTAGATGAGTAGGAAGGTGTGATTTGCTCCCTGCCCCCCACCTCCATTGGACACCTATGGGCAACTGAAAGCAGGAAACCTAGCCAACAAAGTAGTTTCCTCCCCTAAGCCTGACAGTCCATGCTTTCTCATCTCCCTGTACACACATCTGCCTTATTCCTTTTTCTGCAAATGGACTTATGCAATCTCCTTTTTTTTTTGGCACTTATTTGACCCTTGAGTCCCCCTTCACCTTAGCCCTCTGGGTTGTTTTAACTATTTAAACCAGAGGATAACAAATCTGGCAACAGCAACAAAGGAATAGGTTTCTGCCAGTTGCTGCCATGAGTTTTGTTGAGTTCAGTTGGCTGGATTTCTGTAAGTGGGCATAAACAGTGAATGGTTACAAAAATAAAGTTTGTTCTGTGAAAATGGAGACAGAGGAAGTGAAAGTGGAATGCAGCCAAAGTGATCTCAGCAGGACTGGGAATAGATAAGCGTGGGAGAAGACTCATTTGTCAAGGGCAAAAAGTGGTTGGGTTAGGAGGAGATAAAAGCTGGAAGAGAGTTCTAGATAAAGTGTATGTCAGAGAAGCTTTTTAGTTATCCTTCAAAAATTGAGCATAGCAGGAGTGATGGACACCTGAAGAGGCTTGAAGGAAGATGTGAGTGATGAATGATAGTGTCTGTAATACTTTAGAAAAGAGGTGCTGACCTGAGATCAAGTATGGAGTGAAAGAGTGAGAGTGTGGTTGTAACTGTTGTGCTGCTCTAAAATGGTCAGAAAGGCAGGCTGAGGTTCAGTTTAGACAGAAGGACACCACTTTAGATCAGTGGTATGATGTAGTCAACTCCACAGAAAAAGGGTTTGCAAATGTAGTTGTAGATGAGGATACACAGAAATGAGATGCAGACAAAAAGACCTGGAGTCTATTTTTGATCCTTTGGAGTGTATGAAAACAGTCACAATTACAAGGATCAAAAGAGGACAGAACCTCACTGTGCTGGTGGGTGACATGGATTTGTACTTGAACTTAAACTAGTAATTCTCAGTAGTCTGTACCTGTCACTTCTTTTTTCTTAGCAAATTGTGATTGATCTACTGGTATGGGTGGTACGAATAAAAATATCTGTTTTTTCCACTGTCTCATACTTTTGTGGGGTTGATTGTGATATGGCAAAAATTAGGGGAGGAAACTTTTGGTAACACCTTGAGGCTGTTATTTTATTACAAATTACGTATATTCCTCTGGTGCTAAAGTGTTTCAATTTAAAATCAGCAAAATTTTTATTATGCTTGTTGCTTTATGCATTTCATCCAGATCATGTGTTGGTTATTAAACATTGATTTTTATATTGTATCAGGTTTTTTTATGCTTTTATTGGCTTTTGGTGTCTATGAAGTATTTTCTTCTGGATGTATTGCTCTGTGTTATGTTCTGTATTTTAACTTTAAAATGATAGCTTAGTAATGCAGAGCCAATTTTGAGCTTTCTTTAAGTTATAGTACAGAAAAATTAAGAAACAGAGAAGAATGCTGCTTTTCTGGATGTGTCGGTGTATTTATTTTAATTTTTTAATTTTTAAAATTTATTTATGGTGCCAAGTGATGCAAACATCAGGATACACAGTGCCCGCTGAAACAATTCACATTTTTTTTCTCCTGGCTTTAAAAAACAAAGCAAACCCCAAATGTGAAATTCTTCAGATATTTTCTCCTTCCATAAGGTTTTCATTGTCAGATGAGATATAGTACGAATTTTTAAACTGATACTTAGAAGTTTATCCTACTGCAGCCTTTCTTTCCAAGCAAATTGCCTGCCCATTTTTAGGTAATGGCATATCAAAAAGTGAATGCTTTGTCATATACGCCTTTGTGAATACACTACCAAAGGATAACTGAAAAGACATTGTGAAAACATAGGCACATAATACTTGCACAAGTTCTGGTTGAATGTGTAAATGACTTGTCTAACTTGGAGAAAAAAAGCTAGTGCAAGAGTGAATTGTGAGACTTGTTTTTTTTTAAACTTTTTTTCTCCTGAATGTTCTGTAAGACTTTTTAATTTCTGCTATGACCCTTAGGAGATGGAAAAGTAGAACCATACATGATTTCTGGTTGTGGCTTGTAACATTGTGCAGAAATGGTCAATATTCTTGTCTAAATTTTCTTCCTCTTAACTCTTGAATTACCTTTTAATTACTATTTAGCATCAAGCTAAATTTTATGATATTATATTATGTATAGCATAAAGGGATACGTTTTCACTTATGTGCTGAAGCGGTAAGATTGTCAGAGTAATTTCTCTGTTCTCCTTACTGCGCTTTGGGCAGTATGCCTTCAGGACATGGACAGATGATTGGCTTCAAAATGCTATAACTGCATTGCACAGTCTAAAGTTGGTTTCATCTAACCTTCAGGCTTTCACCATTTTACAAAGCCACCCTAGTGAGAATGTTTCTCTGTTTAAGAAGTGGAGAGATTAAATACAACTTGAATCTGCTTGAAAAAATACTATAATACAGTTAAGTATTCTTGTAATAGCTGGTTCTATTGAAACTCAAGTACAGATTTGCAGATAAAAATATGAGTTTCAAGTCCTTGAGTTCAATTTCCTGGGAAGTCATAAAATAACATTTTCTTTCTTTGTTAAATTGTAGTAAAAATACAACTACTGTAAATATTTCTACCCTAAAATAGCGATTTCTTGCTATAAGTTTACATGCCTATTGCAATTTCTAAATAGAGAATATTTTTTATTGCACAAGTAAAGCTAAGTTTGATAAGCTTTGTCCAGAATTATGTCATGACTTGTGCTGTTGGTTCATCAGAGGTCTTGTTGAGAACCAAATCTGATGAGAGGGGAGACACATTTTTTGCTTATGTGCACAATTTTGTATGTTAAATCAGTTCAATAGCAAGCAATAATTTAGCCACAAAATGTAAAGGAAGAAAGCGAGCTGTTAGCATCTTCTTTTTCTCTATGTGTGCTCTGGATATGTTAAACAGCTTTGCTGTCAGATTATTCTCTCTGAATATAATCTACCTAAAATATTTTCCCCACAGTCTATGAAATATTTTGATAAATCTTACTTTGTTGAAGAATGAAGTAACACAAAAAGTAATACAAAAAGTAGCATGTGAAATGAATCATCCATTTGACATTCATTTGATTCTGTAGGGCACCTGAAATGAAAGACTTAGATTTGTAAGTTTAAAGAGGAAAGGTAAAAGATAAATCTCAATTTCTTTGTGTTTGATGCTCTCAGCTTTTTTAATATGAAAAGTTTTCATATAATTCTGGTTTCATCTTAGCTTTTTGCTGATACTTTAGCCCATGTTTACGCATAAGATTACAGTGGGCAATGTTGTACTTGTCTTTGTGATTGTTACTGATTTTAACACCTTTTATTCAATGTGTAGAGCTTCATTTTGATACCAGGGAAAGTATGAAGTATTACTGAGAAAAGTTTGAGACAGCATTTTAATAGGAGATTGTGCAAGGAGAACCTAGAGAAGGACAGACTGGTCCATCTAGACTCGATTCTGGGAAGGTGATGAAACAGCTCATCCTTGAAACCATTTCCAGGCACACGAAGGGCATCAGGACATCATATTGTCTGTCTAAACATCAATAAGGCTGTCAACACTGTCTCCCACACAGGGAGGTCTGAGCATTGGGAAGCACTTTTTTTTTTTCTTTACTGTCTGGCTAACTGAGCACTGGTGCAGCTTGCCCAGGGAAGTTGTGGAATCTGATCTTGGAGATATTGTCTGGACATGGTCCTGGGCAACTGCCTCTAGGTGGTGCTGCTTGAGCAGAAGGTTTGGACGAGATGACCTACAGCAGTCCCTTCCAAACTCAACTGTTCTCTGATTCTGTAGACTGGGGGGCAGTATAGCTTAAGTTTGTTATTTGTTGGTCTGTTTCTCTAAATTTGGGAGCTTAACTGTTTCCTATGGGTGTAGAAACCTTCACTGTGTTTTCAAAATACATTTACATTGTTCTTTTTTCTAGACTTTCTTTCATACAGTTGGATTGCGTGAAAAGATATGCCAGATATTAAAGTACTTACAACTTCTCTTACTACAAAATGAGAAACTAGAGCAGTAACTCTACTTCTGATATAAAAGGATTTGGCTTTTAGTTTAGCAGTGCCTGTATGTGTGAAGATATATTTTTAATCTCAATATTGCACAATGCCCCTCTCATTCATGTGCCTGAGTTGTGTGATTCACTGCTAGCTTAATTCTTTATGTACCTTGATGTCATTTCTTGAAAGATCTCTTCTGAGAGGTTCTTGTCATCCTCTTGTGACTCTGGATTTATACCATGACCGAACTCTTCAATCATCTCTCTACCTTCTTGGACTTACCTCCTTCTGAGGCTTCAGAAATGACCTTTTGTAACAGCTTCTGTCGTTCTCAACATCAGAGCTTTTTCCATTCCTTTGCATTTAATTTGATCTTCCTTTTTGCATGACTATTTAAAATTTTATACATCTTAGCTCACCTCCCCTTAGGAAGTCCTCAGCTTTCATGTTGGCCATATTCCTTTAGTGCTCTGTGCCCCTGTGTTCCCTGAGCTCCTTTTATAGTTCAGTCTGTATAACTTATGTACTCATCTCTCATTTACTCATTTGTCTGGCTTCTGCACTGATGTTCTGGTAATGGGTTTGTTTGTTGTCCTCAAAGGAGAAGGCTTCATTTTTTGTAAATAGTTGTTCCTATTGTCTAACTGGAAACTTTTGCTTTTGTCTGTTGAATGAAGTTTTGATAGTTGATATCAAAAGAGGTGAGTTCTAGAACAAATTTAAATAACCTGTATTTTCCCCTGTCACCTTGTTTTATAGTTAAACTGTCAAAGTTGTAATAGGGTGGCCCATCTATTTTTTAGACCTGCTTTTGTGGTTGAGTTGCTGATGTGATTAGTACAGATAATAGTTGAGCTTTAAACTTATTTCTTCTAAGTCCTTGTTTCAGCTTTTTTTTTTTCCCCTTTGGAAAATAGGTTGCAAAATAACCTAGTATTCAATCTGTAGAAAATTTTGTGATTTAATTCAATGTAATGTTTGTAGGGCTGTCTTCATTCAGCACTCCTACTGAGTTTAATCATGTTCTTATCCATTACCTTTTAACAGCATATTGTGAGAACGTTTAGGATAAATGCCGGAGACTCTGATATCTACATAAGATTTTCTATAAATAAGCACCAGCAGTGTCTTGGAAAAAAGTGTTGTTTTCGGGAACAGCATTATAAGACCACATATCCATAAATAAAATAATCAAAGAGATTAATTTATTTTTGGAACTCTCGATTGTGTCCTCGAAGTCACAGAACTTGCTTGCTGATGTTGTAGTTACTATTGGTATAGTTATGAAAATATCTATTACTTTCAAGTACATGATTCCACCCCTCAATCCCCCAATTATTTACATTGAAGTGGTGTAATTTGTTGTCACCAGTCCAATTGGTTGGAAGTTTGCCCAGTGCACTGGAGGCATACTGAAGCTTGCAGTTTATAAGTTGAATTATGACATAGTTTTGGTGTTCTGTGGATGCTGTAACTTGTATACTGATGAAGATCTGTTCATCATTTCATGAAACTCTTGATTCTCCTCATGGTTTCAGAAATATCTTGTGAACTGAAATGGAAATTGTCTTGGTAGCTTCAGTTATGTAATGTGATCTGCATATGCAGGGCTGTTTGCTCTCTGCTGCCTTGCCCATGCCAAGGAAGGGTGAAAAAGACATTAAGCGACTGTGACTTTTCACAGCTACCTGTTGTCACCTCTCCAGTAAAGAACAGAAAAACTCCTTTTCCCTGGAGAACAAGAGGAAATTTAAAGACACTTCTGTTTAGATTATGTTTTGCTTAGTTGGAAACTGAAGGACACATAATGTAATGGAGACTGATCTTTTCTTCCCTTCATCTCTTTCCTTTTTTCATCCTGTTCACTGCTGGTAAAGCATGGAAAGGTTTCTTCTTGCCAGGGAATATGAAGCTTTTTGAAATGGTAGATGTAGAAGCCTTTTCCAGGCCTGTTTATATATAGATAAAGGTTAATTTAATAGAAGAAATCTAATAAATGGCATGGTAGACCACATCTAGTTGTGAATCTTCATGCTCTCCCAAAATTTGGGCTTAGGCTAAGTGCTGGGATTCATAGTGATATCTTACCCTGAAGAGTACAGGAAAGGATGTCCACCTGAGATTTCTTGCAATTTTGGTAACTTGTAGCTAATAATTATCAAGTTCCCATCTTTCCTTTCTAAAATAAGCTACTACATGTTATTAATAAGGAATATGGAAGACAGAAAATTGAAAAATTATGCGTAGATAAGACTTGATTATGAGCTGTTTAGCATTCTTTTCCCCCTTCTCCTTGATTATGGCACTCCTTAATGGTTACTGGGGGGTGGGATTAATTTTTATTGTTAAAGTGATTTATAGTATGTAATGATTTAGGGAGGGTTTTGCCCACTTCCTCTTCAGAAAAAAATTATAATTATAGGGCTATGTAGATTAGTTGACTGTTCTAACAACACCAACAAAAGCCCTAAAATGAAACTAAAGTCAACTCAATTTAGGAATAGTTAGCCATATTTCCTATTAAGCTGTTGGTATTTACATTCCGTTGGTGCTAGTGGACGAGACTTGGAGTTCCATGTTCAAGTTACTAAGTTAAGAGGGTAAATAAAACTTAGTGAGAACAAGACTAGAAAAAGTTTAAACTGTTTTTAGGTAATTGAGTTTACTTGGCTTTTATTGCTGTTACCTGTAATCAGTTGTTTTTTGTATAATGAATTCTAGTACTACAAAATAAGATACCACTGCAAAGAAGATAAATATTCTTAGTATTTAGTATGACTTCTCCCTATAGGGAAGGAGAATCTGTAATTTTCCTGAAGTGCAGCTCTTTTCATGGTTATTTTTTTAATAATAAATGGTGTCTCTGACCCTCTGCTTTTTTAGATGCCATAGGTTGTTTCAGTGTTACTTTTCAGTAGGTAGTACTTAACACAAGCCTTTCAATGTAAGTCATTAAAACTTATTCTCAGACTGCATTAACAGCAATTCATAGTATATTCTTAATAGGTGTCTGAATGCTCTGCAGTCAAGGTATTTTAAAATGCTTGTAACAGAAATAACATAGTGCCTTTAGAAGATGAAAACATCCTGTGCTTCGAGGTGCACTGTAATATAAGCAGGTAAATTAATGTGGTAGGTGGGCAATTTTTTTAAAAGCAGAACTTGTTCCTGGATATATATGACTGAAAAGAGACCTGCTATAGCACCTTTATGCTTTACAACCTTTGAATTCACCCATCCATGTGAGAAGAAAAAAATAGATTTTCACAGAACTTTTACCTGACATCCCAAGTAAACATAATTTTGTACTGTGTTCTTACCATGGAGCTATCTACTTTGATAGATTTAGAGCTAGTCATTATACTTTTACAGCAGGTGGTGGAGAAAAATAAAAGTATGCTCTTGAATAAAAGGAGCAGATTGTTCTAACTAGTCATTTGGGCTGAATAAGAAAAGAGTATATGCGACACCTTCATACATGGAGGCCCCAAAAGAAACCACTGGTAGCTGAGCCCTGTGCTGACAGAATATTGTTGTATGCCTCTAGTACAATTTGTCTCTCATGCTAGTGGTTTGGGTTTTTTTTCTTTCTCCTGTATTGGTGATCTGTAGTGGATGATTTTCTGGGCTTATAACCAGCTCCTTAAAATGAAGAAGCATAAAATTTAAGGTATTCCTAGTGTATTTTGCATTTTGTTTAACACCAGTAGTAGTCAGATAAAAAACAGGTCTCAGAAATAGACTGTAAATTTGTGTTCTTTCAATTGTCCTTCTATAGATGTCATTCTATTGCTGAAACAAACTCCTTTGTAATGCTGGTAGGTTATAGAACTCAATAATGAAAAACACTTCTAAAATGTAAATATGAAAACTGGCATACAGAATTTTTGGGTGATAATTGGGAGTAGTGTCTTTTATCTAGAAATCAGTAGATGTCCAGGGCAGCATCCCTATAATACTATTCATAATAAATATTATGAGTATCTTAAATTTAATTTAATATTGTTATGCAACTGACTGTTACTATTCTAAATAGTAGAAGTGACATAATCTCAGGGTAGTGAGAACATTGGAATTGTTAGATAAAGATCAGTAATTCAAATTCAGAATAAGTTTTACTTTCTGTCCTGAGCTGATGAGCTAGTAGGCCACAGTAAAATTGTGCTGGGCATCCATTGATCAGTGGTAATTACTGAGACGCGTTTCTCCTGGTCTTAAGCATATTTATATTTTAACCCGGTGGGGAAATGACCTGTTTAGCTCTTCTTTCATGGGTTGTTGAGAAAGGAGGTAGGATAAATCAAAATCACAGGCCAGTGTCAGTATGGAGTGTTGCTGCTAAGGAAATATGTTAGCGTTTTAAAAAAATGTAATTTGTCTTTAAATTCAAGCATATTTAAAAAGCTTTTTATAGGTATATTGTGTTTGTGTGACAAGGTTTTTGTGGCTGGGCGGGTCACAGGGGTGGCTTCTGTGAAGAACAGCTAGAAACTTCCCCTGTGTCTCATGGAGTCAATGCCAGATGGCTCTAAGACGGACCGGCTGCTGGCCAAGGCCGAGTCAGTCAGTGACAGGGGTAGCATCTCTGGGATAACAGATTTAAGAAGGGAAAAAATTTGTGTGACAGCAGTGGTAGCTAGGGAGAGAAGGGAGAATATGTGAGAGAAACAACTCTGCAGACCCCAAGGTCAGTGAAGAAGAAGAAGGAGTTACTCCAGGTACTGGAGCAGAGATTACCCTGCAGGCCATGGGGAACATCCCCCTGCCATCCATAGAGGTCTGCGGCAGAGCAGAGATACACCTGCAGCCCCTGGAGGACCTCACAGAATATACCCAAAAGAGGCTGTAACCCCTTGGGGAAACGCCCATGCTGGAGCAGTCTCCTGGCAGGACTTGTGATCCTGCATGGGACCTACATAAGAGCAGTTTGTGAGAAACTGCAGCCTGTAGGAAGGCCTCATATTGGGGAAGTTTGTGGAGGACTGGCTTCCAGGGGAGGGACCCCATGCTGGAGAAGGGGAAGGGTGTGAGGAACCCTGCCCTTGAGGAGGAAGGAGAGGGAGAGAAAACATGTCATGAACTGATCACAACCCCCATTCCCTGTCCCCCTGCACCACTGAGGGCCAGGAGGTAGAGGAGATCAGGAGTAAAGTTAAGCCAGGAAAAAAGGAAGGGGTGGGGAAAGGTTTTTTATGATTTGATATTATTTTGCATTACCCTACTCTGATTTGATTGCTAATAAATTAAGTCAAGTCTGGTTTGCCCATGATGGTAATTGGTGTATGATCTTTCCCTGTCTTTATCTCGACCCACAGGTCTTTTGTAATATTTTTCTCTTCCTTGAGGAGGGGAGTGATAGAGCAGCTTTGGTGGACACATGGTGTCCAGCCAGGGTCAACCCACCACAAATAGACGATGTGTAAACCTTGACTATATGATCTGTATTAAATTTAGTTTAATTTTGGGGATTTTATGATTAATTTTAAGATTGAATTTAGATTAATCTCGATGACCTTGTTAGTTAGTGGAGCTTTAATTTATTTTCTGAGAGTTCAGTGTGGGATATTAATCTTTTTATAATGAACATTTAAGATTCATTATCTTTTATAAATGAAAATGGACATGTAGGCAGGAAATTTTTTGAGGCTGGTATGATTTATCACTTATCTTTTAGAAGGACATTGAAGAGGAATGTGTGAGTTCTAGGTCTGTTTAAGCTGAACAGCGTTTAACCTAGTGAAGAACTGTTAAACCTAGTTAAGCTTGTGGGAAAAGATAATGGATACAGTGAATTGTTGATTTGCTTGGCTTCTGTGGAATGTAAATGTTTCCCAAATACTTTGTCAGCAACTGAACAAAGTTGATGGACCCAAAATACTATTAGTTGGACAAAATAATCACTTAAAACTCTTTCTGTCTTCCTAGCTTACCATTCCAGCTCTTGATGGGGCATTTGTTTCCAACTGACTACCTGATTTTTCTTTTTGTTTGTCTTCGATTGTTGAGGTGACTTGATGGCTGCTGCCACCACTGCAGGTTTGGCAAGTCATGGCTCTGGTTGATACTGCCACATCTGGCTCTTCTGGGCTGTATCCTGGGCAGTGTCACTTGAAAGGAGGAGGTGCTGCTGGCTGCCTTGCATCCCAGTCCTTAGGCTTACATCAGGCTTCTGAGGTCAGACCAGTCTGGTGTATTGCTGCTCCTGCCACCTTTTTCAGAAGCATGATATCAGAAATCTAAGGTTAATGTGGATTTAGGGAGTGCAAGCTCCAAGAGCATTTAAATGTCAGCACTGTGTGCTTCCAACCAGGAGATTGAGCAGAGGTGCACAAATCACTGTGGGGTGATGTGTGTGTTGGTAGGTATGCATAAATTCAAGTAGCAGGGTAATATTGAAGATAAATTTCAGGTTACACATCAGCTGTAGCTAAAGGAATGGGGTGGTGATATGTAATGGGACAGTGGTTGGTAGTGAAGTACCTTTTTATAGAGTTTTGGGGGATGTTAGAAATGGCTTAGTAGGAGATGCCTAACTTGTCATTTGTAGGATATTAGCAGACTGTTGTCAAAACGTTAGGCTACAAATATGAGTGGGTATTTGAGTTCAGTTGTTGAACTTTGCTGGAGGTAGTAAATGTTCATCAAGCTGATCCACTTTCTTCTCTGAACAGCACTGTTACATTATTGCGGAGAGTGGCCCAGTAGCTGAATTAGGTGCTAATAAGTCCTGACCTACAGTATACTTTTGTCACATATGATTTTATGTTTGAGTGGTTCAAGATTGATTTAAAATGATATGGTTTTGAAAAAATGAATGGGAACAAAACATATCACTGCAGGTTTCACTCACCCACCATCTCTTCTCCTTGTGTTTTCCACACAGCATGTTACACTACATTTGTCTCTTAGTGCCTGGAGTTACTGGAATAGCACTCAGGCAACTGACTGCTAAAACAGAGAAAGGGTTGTCTGAATTTGCTCATGGTTTAAGTCATAAGGAGTAGTCTGCAGAGGGTTTAAAATGCTTGGTTTGACTTGTGTTATACTGGGTAAATCACTACTGCATTGGCTGTTACTTGACTTGGAATGTCTCGGTATGTTGGTAAGAGGAGGTGGTGTGCTTCATGAGAGGAAGCCATTGGTTTAAGCAGTTGTTACAGGGTCGATTTTGTAGTGGGTTGATAATCTGTACTGATAAACTTTGCTCATGTGCATTTGGTAAATGCACACTTTGCTTGTTCTGTGGATGCAGCCATGATGTGCACATAAGGAGGTTTGGATTGCTTACTGTGTTTTAACAGGCACATTGTTATTGCTAATCAGAACCCTGATAACTAAAATTAATAGTGGGTACAAAGACAAGCAATTAAGGACATTCATCTTCCAGATGACTCTAAAAGATTCATTGGTAGTTTAAATTTATATACTGAGGGCACTTAAACCATTAAAAAGGGTAATGGGTGCCCTGCAGGCATGTGCTTCAAAGCCATATGTCATTTTGGTGCTGGGACATCAGACTGATAACTTCCCTTTAAGCGAAACTGCTATTCATTTATCAATTAAATATTGAAGGAAAAGTACATTTTTTGCTGTAAAGTGATCATAGAAGTGTATTGTAAGCTAAATCAAACCCCAAGATTTATGTTCTAAGCCTTTTGAGCTTTATCATAATATATGTTAATTAGAAAAGTCTCTCAGTGGTAACAGAGGGCACTGGAGTTGAAACTTTGAAAAGTATAAATGTTTCTTTGTAGCACAAATATTTCTCTTCCTGTGCCTTGCAGTCTTTGACAGTGATGTAGCAACCAACTTAGTACAGAACATGAAATGTTGGGGTTTTTTCTGCTGTTGCTGTTGATGCTATGCTTATGTTGTCACAAGGTGATGTTTGAGCAAGTTTTTAAACATAGAGATGAAAATGAAATTTTAAGGTTTTACAGTACAAGGTTTAGCATGAATTTTGCTACAGTGTAGAATTTTCATTCTGTCCTGGTGTTGTCCTTGCCAGCTGAAACAGTGGTTAACACGTAGTTCTGGGAGTGCCTGGGAATGTATCTGGCAATGGTTTTTGGTGATGTAGGGATTAGCTAAAACTTGGTTTTGTCATTCATTCAAAATGACAAAAACTTTTGCAGATTTGTGTGAACTATTTGAGTTGTCCCTAACTGAAGATGAAACAATCTCGGTGTGGGACACAGTATAGATTTGCTTATGAAATTTAGGAAAAGAAATTTCCCCTTCCCTAAATACGAACACTGTTTGTACAAACTCTCTTCATGTTATGAGATATTTGAATATTCTGCTTTGGGTAGGTTAAAATTATTTTTTATTCTCAGTTTGGTGACGTGCATACCCATTCCTCCTTTCCTTTTTCTCTGGCCTTTTTGAGTTCCAGACCGTGTATGTCTTGTACAGAGGGCAGAAATGAGCACAGGCTGTAGTTCCCGATGGCCCTCAATCTCCCCTTTCCCACCTCCAGTCTATTTGCCTCCAGACTGTAGTGTGAACTGGCGAGAGCCTGGCAAGCATGGGAGGGGGTTGGCAGCTGGTGCAATGGTGGTGACACATCTTATGGCGACACTAGAATTTATTGTAATAAGGGGGTTTTGTTTGTTCTTGGGTCTTGCTGTACTTGTCCCATTTTTTGTATTAAAAAAGTTAGACAACAAAGTCCAATGCAAATGCCCCTGTTATTCTAGAAATGTCTTAACAAAATAGGCTTTTGTTGTGGCTAGAGTTGTTAGTTGGGTTTATATACTCGAACTACTGAGGATAGGGAGAAGATGCAAGAAATATCCCACCTGATTTCCAAGAATTCTCTATAATCTAATTCTTGAGGTTTTATATAACTGCTTTCTGGATTAAGAAATATTGCTTAAATAATGATGAATGCATTGTTTTCTCTTTCATTCTCTCCTGCTACTGCCTTTTGTTTTTGAGCAGGAGGAGAAAACTTGAGGGCTTTGTGCCATGCATATAGAGATAACAGCTGCTGCAGAATTGTGTGCATGACATCTGTATTTTCTCGCCTTTATGCTCTGCTCTTTCTTTGACCAAGCTCTTTTGATTCCTTTGTTTATTCCTTCTCAAACCTTGATCTATTTCTGTGATCATCATACTTTCTTCTCTCTTTTCCCCAACCTACTTAATGGCCTTTAGTTAAGAATGCAATAAAAAACTTACTGAATGAGACAGAGCAGACATTACTGCGTTACATGGGAATTTTGGATTTTTTCCTCCCGTCGTTTACATTCCTCCCATTCTTCTTTCTTCCTGTCACTTCTCCTCTCAGCTTTTGTTGTAAGGTTTTCATATCCATTGTTTGTGTGACCCTGAAAAAACACTTTGTTCTGTTACGCTAGACTGATTTAGTAAAGCAAGATCTCAATTCATTCTGCACAAATTATTACGTTTCTAAGTAAATTTTAATTATTTTGTCTGTTTTGGGGACAATATTTATCCTTGTTGCTGGTATTTGGACTGCTTATACTTTCAATGCTTCAGAATTTTTGATTTTCATCTATCATTTTTGAGCCTGGTCCATTATTTTCTGTTTCCCCTGTGGTTTATATAATGTGTTGCTTTTTGTCACACAGACATCGGGATAGATTTCAGTTGGATTGGTGACTTCAGGCTGTGATCTGCCCTGACAGAAGGTGCTCTTGAGGGAAATTGGTTACACAAAGTAGTGATATTTTTACAGAAGAGAGAAGAACACTGATGGATGAGCTGCTTGCAGTTTTTAGCTTTGCACAGGCAAACCTGTGAACTGTGGCACAGTCTGAGTGGGCACTGTAGTTGTGGTGGATCTTGGAGGAACATCTCTGCTTGACTCTTGGAAGATCTCTGCTTTTAAGTAAACTAATAACAAGTTTCTTCTCTAGGGGGATGCACGTTTGATGATGGTCCTGGGCCCTGTGACTACCACCAAGACTTGTACGATGATTTCGACTGGGTACATGTCAGTGCTCAAGAGCCTCACTATTTACCACCTGAGATGCCTCAAGGTGAGAAACCCCACAGATACTGAAGGGATAAGTTACTTAAGAAACTCGGAGCCTCACTGAATATGGTCTCGAGGCCATGCTCTGTGATATCCACTTAAACCTTGATAATGGAGGTAATAAAAAGAAACAAAGATAATAAATATAACAGTCTTTGTAACTGAGAAGCCTTCTTAGATCAAGTCCCCCTTTAAAGTTTGGGGGACATGAGGAAGGGAGAAAGGAAACCATAACCACCTCTTTTTATTCTGTGTGGAATTCCCATTGATGCACAGTCAAAGTCTGCTTTTTACATGACAGCTAAGATATCAATTCAATTATTCAGGTAGGCATTAGAATAAATGCAGGAAAATGGAATACACTGATTCCTTTCTTCCCTTCCCCCAACTCTTATCATCTGAAGGTAATCAGAAAAGCTTTGATTTATGGAAATATTGCTGTTGTTAATTACTATTTAGGACAGGTAATGAATAACTGAAGAGGTGCAGTCTACATGACCTTGCCTGCTCACCTTTGATGAACAGCTTAATCGGCGCTTCCCAGACAGCATGATATGCTGAGAGAATGAAAGCATTTGAAATTCAGCTACATTTTCCAATTAATAATACATTAAGTAATTAATCATGCAGAGGAGGAAAAAAGGTCATGGCTATTTTATTTGTATCTAAAAGGTTTTGTGAAGTGAGATACGTGTGGAGAAGGAGTGGGAAATGTTGCCACACAGAAATAACCTCACCTCTGCACCATTCCTTCCCCTGTTTTTTATGTATTGTTGTGCATTATTAATGGTGGTTGATCTATGAAATTTTACTTCTTAACTGCTGACTAAGTGGGGTCTCCCTGCTTTGGAGTCACTGATACAAGCAGCTGTTACCATGCCCAATATCTTGCAAAATATGTTCACTGAACAAGATCCGCACTTATTTAATGGTCTTCTTGGGGCTTCAGGTTTGCATAAGCAAGAATAAATTTAAAACCCGAAGCCTCAGCATTTGTGATGGTCTCATATTAAAAAAATCAAAACAGTATCTCCGCTAGGAAGGCTGAAATTAGTTACTTTTCAGGTTGCATTTTTCAGAGCCTACATGGTTTTTTTAAAGATCAGAGGTGTATCTTAATTGTGATGGAAGCACCATTTTGTAAAAAAAAAAATAATTTGGTATTCTCACTCCTTAGACATACCTTGTATAGGAAGAAGAGCAATTTGAGGAATTGTAATTTGAATGAATCTAAATGACAAGATAGTTTCTTCTTGCTTATCCCAAATAACATACCTGTCATCCTTAGGCGGTTTTCAGAGTTAAATGACACAGTGCTCTCTGGCATGTGGTTTCTGTTCAGTTCTGCTACAGATTCTTTTTCTCAGAGTGTAGCATGTGAACTCTTTCAGAGGAAGTTCTTTTCTCACATCTGTATGTGAAATTGTGGGTACTCAATAAAATCTGGCAGAATAATGGAATGTTTCAGAGATAGTCCAAAACAGATACAGAAGAAGCTCTGATTATTATTTTTTTTCTCTCTGGTTAGAATGCTAGATTTCTTGTACCACTGTTGATAAGTTTGGTCTTTGGTATCTGAGATCCAGACTAAAACTGAGCAGTCTCATCTGGCAAGCTGCCTTTAAGAAGTTCACAGTCCCCAGATTCTGAAGATCTATGCCATATCTAAATATTTAAGTTCATTTGTGTTTGAAATAGCATGGCTTTAAATTAAGTCTAAAAAGGTAACATGGTTCTTCCTTCAGTGAGTCTGCAGGAAGTGGAACAGCAAGAGGTTCAGGCAAAAGCAGAAGGGAAATAAGTGTGTGCAGTCATCTGCTGTGCAGTGTTTTAACATTGCTGATGCTTCCTGATTACTGTTGAAACTGTAGGTTCAAAAGGATTCTACTGCTCATGAAGAAGTTATCCAAGTAGAATAAGATGTGGAATGAAGGTATAGGTGAAATTATAGGTATAGTATTATAGGTATAGGTAAAATTAAACTACTGCTTTTTCACCTTGAAAAATGCTGTGTTTTATAATCTGTAGAAGCCAGGAATCTTCTAGGGACCACTTTTTCAGTCAGTGAATGAGAGCAGAGAAGGAAAGGGGTACCCAGAAAAACTAAGCAGCAAAGAAACTGAAGTCCGAGGGTAGGGACTGTTTTCTTTCACCTCTTCCTTTCAGGCTCTATAATACTTCAGCTAGGCACAAAGCTCCTTAATGCATGTCCTGGTATTCTCTCCATGGACACCCTTTGTAGTGTGTGGAGCCTTTGTCTTTTACATCTCTTTGGAATACAATGCAATGGGGGCTTCTGGTATAGATTAGTCCCGGGAGGAGCACTGTTTTGCCACTGTGATAGAAAGATAATACCAGTACAGTGAGTATGCTGCTTTCAGGGCTCTAACTTTACCAGATTCACACAGAAGCATTGTAGTTATAAAGGATTATACTCAATTTTCAAATGTCAATTTTCAGTCTTCAGTACATTCAGAAAGTCTTATTAAAAAAAACCAAACCCAAACAACAAAAGACTCCAGAATAAAAACAGTGTGAGAGAGAAAAGGACACATAAAAGAAAATAGGAAAAGGGAAAAAAATTAAAATTGTGAATGTTTTGGCAAGTGCTAAATTGACAAGTGCTAATGTTTTACTTTTGATTCAAGGAGGGATAGTGGTTTAAATCAATGTTGTGCTTTGGAGAGGGATGATAAATCATGGGAAATTTCAGACCTAATGGCATGTGTTTCAGAGTGCTATGAAAATATGAAAACTTGTCCTAATGGAAAACATTTTGCAGGTGTAGCAATAGTAAATGCTATTGGAAAAGCAAGTGTAATTACCTCTGAGTAATTAATGCAACTTCAGATATTTTTTTAGACTGACCTACATGGTATTTCTCAAGTTGTGAGCTGAGGCAAAAGCCACTTATCTTCTGTTATGGGAAAAATAAATGTAGTACATAGTAATTAATTTCGAAATAAAATGAACACTTAGAGCAGGTGCTTGTGTACAGCTTTAATACCAACTTGTAAATTGTCTGAGCTGCAGCTTACATTATAAAACCTTTGGATTACTTACCAAGACCTTGGAAACCACCTGATGTCCAACATTAGCTTTCTAAGAGCATATAAAAGTGACTATGCTAGATCAAGCTAAAGGTTTGCTGCTTTTGAGTGTAGTCATTAGCAGTTGCCTAGGGAAGAGTGCAAAGGTAGGACAAATGAGTGCTGATCATGCCCTGACTGCTCTTCTGCTTCCCAGCTGTTTGGCATTTAGGAATGTTCTCAACTAGAAACAGGCTTTATTAGTGATATTCTCAATGTCCTGTCAGTTTTGTCTTACTGTGTGTGGCTTCCTTGAAGCCTTCTTGTATCTGCTGTGTCATAAAACAGAGAGCCAGGTTTTGTTATGAAACATGGGGAGATGCAGCTCTTCTTACTTGTTTTGAACTCGCACATGACTTCTGTTTGATGCATGTTGGCTTCTTGGAAGGAAGTGAGCAAAACAGAGTACTAACTGTCTTCTCCAACCCATTCAGATTTGTTTAAATACCTTTTGAGTAAAAAATGCACCCTTCTGCGGACATCATTCAAGCTCGAATGGTCCAAGATGATTGAGTTGTTCCCTATGTGGAAGTGGTTCCACAACTGTGGATTTGCATTTTGTGTGAGGCAAGGTTGGTAACCAAGTGTTATATTTTCATAGACATGGTGACAAAAATGAAGTCCGAGCATTTAACTGGTGGTCTTTGTACCTCTAAAATAAAACATTTTCCAGATATTGAAGCTAACCCTTTAGAGCATGTATTATGTTTTCATGTGTATGATTTTTATACATTATACCATACAAGATAGAAATTAGAGAATGCTATTAAGATGAAATCCAATTTTGTTTATGGATATTTTTAAGTTATTTTAGGGGATTATTCATGGTGTGCGGATAACTTAATTTTGCAGAAGACAAAGGAAATAATAATGCTTTCTTATACCACTGGGGATGTGCAAAGGGGGATTTTATCCATATTATTAATATGTTTACTGACGGTTTTACCCTAAGATAGAGAAGATAGTTTATTTACTCAGTTTGGTTTGCCTGTTAAAAGCAACATTATTCTGAAACTATGCAAGGTCAGGGCATGAGAGCCTGTAATAGGCTGTATGATGAGGAGCCACTTAATGAAGGACTTTTTTAATGTAAGGGCTATTACCCTCCTGGTTACCAATGCATTTTGAAGAATGTCTAAATTACAGTGGACAATACTGACTTGCTGCGATGGACATCTTGTTTCTGATCTCTCAGATGGATAATGTGCCTGAACTGGATGTGTGTGTGCTATTTTTTTTTAAATTAGTTTTCTAGAAATTACCAGGAGTGGGGAAAGTTCTTAGGTGCACTTGTCATCTAGCGTGACTAAAGGGGAACAGATTAAATCTTGAAAGATGTTTCTTAGTATTACGGTGTTTTGCAAATGCAAACTTTATTTACAGTGAAGAGTATTGCAGAAATAATTTTTCTACTTTGCAGAAATTACACATGACCTTACATGCTGCCCCATTAAAGAATAAGGCTAAATTCACTACTCTGAGAAAAAGGAAAAGAAACAAAACAGTCCTGAAAAGTAAAACATTTTACATTCTGGTTTAGGTTGATGTCTAGGGGTCCCTGGTAGAAGACTGCACAGTTATTTCAGAATCGAGAATGTATACAGTAGAAGGTACTGGAGATCGGAGGAAGTGTGTTGACAAGTAAGCTTAGGCCACACTTCATGGTAATTTCTTTTTTATGGTTTTTGGGTAGAATGTCTGACTGCTCATTACCACATCCTGTCATTCCCAGAGGCATTTTCTTGTTTCCTCCTTCTCCCAGTTGCTCTGTTGTGCATGTGGTTGTGAACTCATGTGGATTGAAAATAATAACCCAGGGAAAAAAAAGAAGCATGCAGCCTGGGTCAGTTCATTAGCTCAGTTAGTTCATTGTGTAGCTGTAAAAAGATTTATGCTCGTGTAGCTGATGAAGATCTTGGGAGCTGGTTGCATAGGTGGGTACAGGGGTTGTGTAAACCTCTGGGGTACCTGAAAGAAATATGAAAATTCCACCCTTAGATTTACATGGAACTTTAATGTTCCTGTACAAATAGTTTTGAGTATTTATTGTGATCTAAAAGGTCAGTTGTGCTCTATTTAAATTCCGCCTTGTACAGAAAGGAAATAACTTCTGTGTCACCCACATGACCCAAAATGAATTTCAGCACAGACCAGTGTAAGTGTTTATAAAATGTATAAATGAGAAAGGGGAGCCAGAAGGTCACGAATTTTGTGTTTTAATATAGATTTCATATGAATGTAACTCAGAAAGGAAAGCTGTAATGTAAAGGTTATATAGATGAGACTTTTGGCCTTTTACTTCACTTTAACCTGAATTTTTTTTCCCGTAAAAATGAATCCACCAACCCATGAATAAATATGAATTATGTGGATATGTATGGGTACAGTCAGACAAAAGCTAACTGGGAACCAGTGTCTGGTGAAAATAGTGTGTTTCTTGAGGCATGGAAAAGATTGGGAGCTCATCAGCAGGAGAACCCTCACCATGTCCCAAGTTACTAAGCTCCTCCACTATGATGCTGCTCCACACGATGCATCAGTTTGCTGTTTTGCGCTACAGAAGAGTGAAGTTTAAACAGAATGCTTTCTGGATCTCTTTATTTTAATAGACAGGCAAACAGAGTTTACCAGTCCATGGAGCAGTTGGAAATTGTATTTTCAAGATTTTGCTGCTCTGACTTGCATGTAAAGATCAGAGAAACTGTGCGCAAGAGAATTTGTTGACTAGTCCATAGATTGGCAAATGCAATTCAGGAAGGTAGTGGTATTAAAATTTGATCATTGAAAGCTTATCTGGGTCGTTACATTATGAAATTAATTGCAAAAGCTAGGGTCTGGGGCTGGTAAAAAATTCTGATTGTCTCTCCTTCTTTTATATTTATTTATGTTTTATTTAAGGTGACTGAAAGATTTCTTTTTCCTTAGACACTTCAGTCTTCATATATTCCTTTGCCCGAAAAGTTGACTGATATTTATTTCCTGTTTAACTTGTCAATGTACTGCAGAACTGAATTTGTTTGAACTATGTCCTTAATCAGAAAAACATATTTTACTGTTTTTCTTGATCAGTAAGCCTTGTGGTTAGTTTTTTGTCTGTATTATTTGCTAGTAGCATCTTTAACAAAAGGACACCTACCTTGTTAGTCCAGTGCAATTAATGTCTATCCAAAGAACACGTGTAAACATCCTAATGCTATTTGGCTCATTCAGTATAGTGCACTATCAATCTATTGACTAATTCCAAAGATTCCCTGTTGTTCTCAAGTACACTTCACTTGGTATAAAGTGAAGAGAGGAGGGGAGCAGGGAAGGCTTTATAGCTACTGCACAGTGTATTAGTGCTTTTGTACATTTAGATAAGCCATTTCTTGATCAAGAAATTTAGGCATGGAGTTAGTAAAAGTAAAGTTTTTGTAGTAATAGAAATGACTTTCACATATGAGTAACATATATGCTGGTTTTTCGTGCATTGGCACAGATGGATTTATTCTTTTTCATTTGGGTGATAAAAGATGGAACATTTCAAAAAAGATTTCTTGCTGATTTACACAAAATTACTTCACTTTCACCTTCAAGGCCAGCTGTTATACCTGCTTATCTAGAATGATATTTGGTTGGTTTCGTTTTTTCTTTTCCTCTTCTAAGTTGTAATAATATTTTGTTCAGCTTCTACTCTTCCATCCAGTAGAAGCTGTATAAAATGCTGCCTTGTGAGAAACTGTTCGTTCTTTTTCTTTGTTTCTTCTATTTTTTCTCCTAGTTCAATATTTGAAGTAAATTAGTATATTATTCTGAATCTGGACTACTAAATTAAAGCCAGGTGAGAAGTCTGTTTGCTATAGGTAGAGTTTCAAAGTAGTAGGTTAAATTTGGACAAATTCACCTTTGCCATCCTGGTACCATGAGAACATTCATAATAGTATTCTTGCTTGTGACCCAGCCTTCTGTTGAGTGGTGCAGCTTTCTAGCTTCTGATATTTGTATCTCAAGATATTCAAATGGTATTGGTCAGCACTGTCAGTGGGAAGAAATGACCAGTTCTGATCAATCCTTGCAACTCTTTTTCAGGAGCCTGGGCTGTAAGTGGAAGTGTTTCATTGCTCATATGAAATCAACTGCTGCTTCAGCAATTGTGAATGTCAGTAAGAGACATTACCTGGAACTGCTGTTTTGGTAGCATTGTGAAGGGTGAACAAAAAGCAAAATGGTGCTGTACTGGCCTTTCGGAATTGAAGGGAACACAAGGTTTGAATAGCACCTTGGTAGCCTGGGAGGTATTCCAGATTATTTGAGGCATTTAGAGGCATTCAGAATGTGCAAGGCTGGAAGTCCAAAGCACAGCAAAGAGTAGTGCTTGTTTGGTTCCTGCTTGCCTGCATGGAGAAGAGCAAACCAGCCCTTCTTTTAAGTGTATCTGCCTGTTCTGCCATTGTCCTACCATCATTTTCACTCTCAACCTGCTTGTGTGTATGTATAGATATATATTTATCTTTTTCTTCTGAAGGTAACAGTAGTTTGCCTTGCCTTCAAATTTTCTGGGCTATTTTGGAGCGTAATGGAGCATCATACCCCAGTTAAAGTACTGCTGCTTCTCACATGGCTTCATTTGGCTCAGAGCATGGGCACAACTCACGCCCACAGAGCAAGGCATAGGGTCAGCACATCTGGTGATTTTGAACCCTCTGTTTGGCAACCTTTGGCTGAACCCTTTGATAGAAAAATATAAAAATCAGATAACTAGTGTATATGAACTTACTTTATGTTTACATGGCAGCTTCAGTTTGATGGAAGTGTAAGTGTCCTTCCCTGTCCCTACTCACATATGCTCCTATTCTTTAGCTTTGACATTTCTGTAAGTTGCCCTGACTGGAAACCTTATTGCTCTTCTTTCCACTCCCACTCCCCTATGTCCAATTTTTAACAGTCCAATCCATGCCAGATTCAAGCAATAATATAACTACAGCTTGTCATGTAGGAGATATAGAAGAAGCCGGGTTAGAAGTAGAGAAAAAAAGTAAAATAGCTTTACTGTTTGGAAGAGGGTAAATAAAAACAGCACCCGGGAACTATTTGGGGAAGAAAGTGAAGAAAAAAACACTATGGTGTATAAAAAAAAGTGATGTTCAGACAAGATGGAAAAAAGCTCTCTGTAATAAAATGAGTAATGTACAGTGGTTGCTAATGCAGATTATTATTTCTGAAGCAGTAAGCTTCAGAAGGAAATGCTATGTCTTTCTGTGAGCAAGGTGCTGTGGTAACCCTTTGTGTGTGGGTACCTCATGATCTGAGAGACGAATTCTCCTTCCTCGTGTTAACTTCTGATTTTTGTCACATCGGAGATGAAGCCTCTTAGTGGAAGTGAAGCTGTGAGATACTTTGAATTCACTGTAGAGTAAGGGCATTCCCAATCCCACTTTTAGTACAGGACCTATTATACAACTGTAAACTAATATCTGAATTATCTACAAATCAACAACCTGAGCAGTGACAATCCCAACAACAGAAGAAGCAATGCCTATACAAACAAACAGAAAACCATTAGGATGAGATGAAATTCAGTAAGGCGCATAATAGCAAAAAACCCAAAGGGAAGTGATGCTTTCATCCACGTTTTTCATGTACAGTGCCTGAAATTTTCCTATCTGCTTAAATATTGATTTCTGAGCTCCAACCCTTTTGCTGCTCAGCATGTAGTTTATGTTCCCTTGTGTGTTTGTGGCAGGTCTGTGCTGATGCAGCAGTCATTGATGTTTGTTAATGGTGACTACAGCTGCAGTAGTAATAAAACTATTATTTTATAGAACAGATTTTGAGTTAACTGAGAATTCAAACTTTTTTCTTAGGTTGTGGTGAGCTAATGAAACAATTATATTCAGAAAACAGTAAAATATTTAATTTGGGCATTTCTATTATTACTTGTGCAGATACTTGTTTAAGTTGTTGTTATTGAGCTAGTTAGTAAGGCTTGTTTCAGCTCTTGTTTTTTTTCTTCCTTCTTCCCTGCCACTCTTCCCCCACCCCTTGTTCCCTGTACCACCTTTCTACATAGAAATACTTTGAAAAGGCAAATCTGTTCTATTGAGGGTTACACAAACCTAATTTCCAAGCATGTAGGCTGTGAAGAGGCAATGGCTTAGGTGGTGCTTGTTAGAGAAGGAGCAGGTTTGTGTCATGTACAGGAACAGATTCAGTGGCATTGCTTTGCTTTGCCTTGTATGTGATGTTTGTGTTTGTTCCTGAATCTTGCTTAATCATTAGCACGGGTAATGTTGCTGCCACACATACAGTGACATTCAAAGCTGTCCTTCCACCTTCTCCCCCCAAGTCCTGTCTCTACCTGGAATTGAAAGAGTAATGTTGTTTAGGTATGTTTTAGGGTAGATTTTAGAATATTATTCAGAAATTAAATCCATGAAGGACAAGATCCACTAGAAAAATATTACTTTAAAAATGCAATATATTATTTCATTCCAAAACATGTTGTTTCTGTCCAAAGGTGAGTGGAGTTTTATCGAATTTAAACTGTAGTTAAAATTAGCAAGCAAGAAAACTTGAATTAGATAATATATTTTTAATTTGTTAGTCGTTTTACACAGTGTCTATCTTGGAAAAGAAATAAACATATTGCCCTCTCCACTCCTGCCCCTTACCCTTCCTCTTCTTCAAAGATTCTTGTCTCCTTCAAGAAGCCATTCACTGGAGCTGTCAGACATGTCGGGGGCTCAGACGGCCTAGCCATCAAAAGTTCTGTCATCCTACCTGGTGAAGGCAATACCTGTGTTTTATAATACTTAGTAAGAAGTTGAGTTTTCCTGCAGGTGTTTGAAACCTCAAACTCCTTCTTTCCTCAGAGAGGTACAAGCTGGAAATATGTCACAGAATATGCTAAGCTGGAAGGGACCCACAAAAATCATCGAGTCCAACCCTTAGCTCTGCACAGGACCTGCCTCAAGACTCACATCATGTGCCTGAGAGTATAATCCAAATGCCTCTTGAGCTATGTCAGGCTTGGTACTGCGACCACTCTCCTGGGGAGCCAACCACCCTCTGGGAGCAGGCCAGCACTTGCATGTGTCCAAAGGGAGATGATGGGTGTTCTACAGGGCAGCCTATGTGTCATGTGGGAAATTATATGCAGCTTTTCTCATCCCCTCGTTTCTGTTCGTATACTCACAGTGTCAGTTTGGTTTGTTCTCACTTCCCTATATAAGCTTGAACCTGTTTTCATTATAGACGTAACACATGTTCTGGTTGCTTCAGGGCCTGTTGCTGGAGGAAGCCTCTGAGTTTCTTTCAAGAAGAAACCTGGGTCTAGATGATCAGAACTTTGGATATTTAGGTAGTGGCCACATTGCCTTGAGTTTATTGCTTCCCAAGTGGAACAGTCTTCTAATGCACTTGCAGCTGTGCTTGTGTCCCCAAGTATCTCCTTATGTCCTGCAGCTTACCATCCATGTGCGGTGCCTGAGGTGTTATCCTATAAATAACATCTCTTAGGTGGACACAGAATGTCCATTTTAGTATTTCCAATAGCACAAACTGAAGAAAGGAACATCATATGAACAGTGGTTGTCAGCAGAGCTCCAGAGGAGAGCTGGACCAGGTATGATGAGTTATAGATGTGAGCCTGGTATGAGCCTGTCTTCTGCAGAGGGTGATGATGCTTACATGGACAAAGCTAGGTGTTGCCAGCTAGGTCAAAAATAAAGATTCATTCCCCCTGCTGTCCACAACAGCAGGATAGACACAGTGATACTCTACCCAGGTCAAGTTAACAAAATATAAGCAGAAAGAACAGAAATTCCTGTCAAGGCTTGAAAATAGATTGCTTGTAGCAGAGTGTGTGCAGTGGTTGAAAAGTATGCAGAAGGCAAATATTCAACAGAGGGCTATGAGAATATTAGTCTACTTTTTCACTGAATGTTTTACACCTGTCCTACCAGACTTGAAAAAACACTTGTTTGCTATCAGGACCCTACTTTGTATGGGAGGTATAATTAAGATCATTAGTTCACCACAACCTAAGAAAAAAGTTTCAGTCTTCTCAGATGACTCAAAATCAAAATAATATCAGTACTTCATTGAGGCTTCAATGTTTTGAAGTTAAATAAACCCAAACAAACACACACACACTCCCAAAAAAAATTCCTTGTGTTCTTCTGTCTTTTTAAAGAACAATTCCCAGGATTTGACAGCTATTTGCTCTATTTTGGATCAAACTGGTTTCAGCTCTGAAAATCTAGCCTTGTATAAACATGAATCAGACATACCCTACTTTATTGACTTAGAGAAAGTCAACAAACAGTATGAACTAAGCATGTTTCTTATGCATTTGTGTTCTCTTAACTAATTTCCATGAATGAGGGATCAGCAAGCACATGGCATTCAAAGCAAAGAAGTTGTCATGAATTTTTCCTCTGTTACAGCTGCTATCTGGTAGCCTAGCCTTTACCTTCCATCAGCTTCTCCTGTGTGTGCCAGGCTTATGGATCGCTTTGAAATCTCCAAACTTGTGGACTTTCTTGAAAGAAATAGGGAAAACATGCAGCTGAGTGGTATTTGCAATGCCAGTAGTGAGTGTCCTGTGTGCCAGCAGTAGAGATGGCTTCCTGTGCTCCTGCATCTGTTGGTTACAGTGCTTGGGAGCAGGTTGCTTTGGCTCCAGGCTTTATAGGTTTATCACGTTCCTCCAGACTGGAAGTAACAGTTCTGGTTTCTAATTAGACTGCAGTTGCAGGTAGACATTAAGCCAATATAAGTTTCCAATTAGGCTGCAGCTTCATAGGTCACAGTGAGTCAGTCTAATATCTTACTGTTGAGTAAAGGGATTATTCTACTCATCTTTTCTCCCTCTCCTCCCTTGCCTTCATGCTTCAGCTAGCTCCCTTTGCTAGCTTTACTCATTAGAGCTTACCAAGAGCTGATATAACTCATTATCCCAGAGAAAATGTTGTTATTTTTCTGGATTCATCTGTCTTAGTGAATTCAGTTGACTCATGGAAAGGTCTGACAAGCATCAGAGTGAGCAGCACAAGGGAACGAAGGATCTGAAAGGAGGAGGGGCATAAAAAGGAGAGGCAGGCGGGAAGTTGTTAGGTCATGCTGCCTCAAAGCTGTAAGCAGAAGTTTGTATTTTGAGTTTTGCAATAAGTATAATCTAATTTCCACCCTGGATGGAAAAGACCCAAGTTTTTCATTGTATGGTCCTGCTAATACCTTTGTATTGGATCTTGTCTGATCAACCAAGATCTTTTCATCTTATGAGTCAGACGATGGATATATGCATCTTGTGTGGATATATGGAACTGTGGACAACCATGTGAGTAGCTTCTTTGGAGGTTTCCGACGGGTACATACTTTTGAGTATAGATAGCACATTGTTGCAAAACATTTTCCACTGGACTTTGTTAAGTGTCTAAGGACGATGAGGTTATCACCAATCAAAAAATGTTGGGTACTTGGGAGCTGGTGACTGCATGAAGAGAACTGCTCCACCAAGCAAATGCAGCCTATTCAGTGAAAAGGTCTGTGTACCATAGCTTAAAGCAGTCACGGGTAAAAGTGTACGATGAACTTCTTAGACAAAAAAAATCTGATGATTTCCTCTAGAATAAATAAATTTTGCAATCTGACCGTCTTATCTAGTATGAAAAGATAAAAAACTTCTTAAAATTGCTATGTAAATTTACTTACATTTGTATAAAATTAATGTTGCTCATAAGCCACACAATTTATTTTACATATATAATTTATATATAAATTATATTCATGTAATATTCATGTAGAATTTATATGAAGATTTTGATTAGAGGAGGGTGAAAGAAGCAAAGCTACAAAACAGTACATAGCTTATGGGTAAGGATCAGAGCATAAATCAGCACAGGTGATATTGCCATGAGTATCTACTAAGGCCTATCAAGGGCAGGAGATAGACAAAGCCCTCTTTATGCAGCTGGTGAAAGCCTTGCAATCAGACTCCGAGAGGTGTTACATTTACAAACAAGGAAGAACTGTTTGAGTATGGTTGAGGGCAGCATCAGCTGACATAATCATGAGTCTTAAATTTGAGATCCTGAGAGGAGTCACCAGGACTGACAGCAGAATTACAAACTTAAGACTTTTGAAAACCAGATTTTGACCTGTTCAGGGACTTGCTTCACAGGATCCCATTGAGAGGTGCCCTGAAGGGCAAAGGGCTTTAGGAGAGCTGGTTGATCAAGGACAGCCCCTTGGAGCACAGGGGGCTGCCTCGTGCAGAGAGTTAAGCAGGTATGGCAGAAAGCCATCATGGATGAACAGAGCTTGGACACAAGAGTGCACAGACACAGAAGCACAGAGAGGCTGCTTGGGAGGATATGGAGACATTGTCTGCTTATATAGAGATGGAGTCAGGAAAGCCAAAGCTCATCTGGAATTGAAGCTAGCAAGGGAGCTGGAGTACAATATGAAACGTTTCCTCTATAAGTAGGCTGGCAGCAAGAGGGAGGCTAAGGAGAGCGTGGGTCCATTGCTCAGAGAGACTGGGGACCTAGGGACAAGGGCAAGTGGATGTACCTGATCCCTTCTTTGCTTCAGTTTTCACAAGTAAGGCTTATCCCCAAACCTTTCATAGTCTGGGAAGTAGCTGCAGGAAATGTGGACAGAGTTAGGGATCACTTAACCACTTGGACATGCACTAGTCTGTGGGACCAGCTCAAATGCATCTAAGAGCTGGCTGATATTGACTGAGGCTGCTTTCTGCTATCTTTAAAAGATCGTGGCACTTGGGGGAGGCTTCAGAGGACTGGAAAAACATTGTGTTACATCCATTCTCAAGATGGATTGGAAAAAGGATACAGAGAACTACAGGCTGTTTTGCAGCCTTCCCCTGGAAAGATGCTGGAGCAGATAATAATAGAAAAAGTTTCCAAACACACGAAGGTCAAGAAAGGGGTTGATGGGAACAGCCAACATGGGTTTGAAAAAAACAAATCATACTTGATGAGTTTAACTGCTTTCTGTGATACAAGGTGAACAAGGTAGAATGTGTCACATATCTTGGCTTTACTAGGCTTTACCCAGTCTTTCATAGTTTACATATCTCCGAACTGGTGATATATGAGCTCTGCAAATAGATGATGAGTGGAAAATTGGTTGGACTCCCAGACTCAAAGCTGTGATGATGCAAAATCCTGCTGGTGGTCAGTTTACTGTCTTCAGTATACTGGAGAGCAGGGCTGTGCTTGGAGGGTCATGGACAGGTTGCAGAAAGGGACTCACAGTAACTTCATGAAGATTAAGAACAGGAGGTGGAAAGTCCTGGCCCTGAGTAGGAAGAGCAGCCTCATGCAGTAGCACATGCACTAGCACATGCTGGGGCCATATAGGGACAATAGTTTTGCAGAACTGGGGAGTCCTGGTAGACCATGAGCCAGCAATGCATCTTCACAGCAGGGATGGCTAACAGCCCCTTGTTACCCTGCTGCAGTATGCGGAAGATGATCCTTCCCTCCTGTTCAGCACTGGTGAGACACATCTGGAACGATGTGCCTGGTTTTGGGCTCCCCAATACAAAAGAGGTATGGGCATACAGGAATGAGTCCAACAAAGGACTACTAAGATGGTCAGGGACTGGATCACAGGACATTCAAGGAGAGACTATGAGACCTAGGCACGTTCAAGCTGGAGAAGAGAAGGCTCAGAGGAGACTGTTTGTTGTCTAGAACTGTCTGATTGGAAGACAGAGAAAAGGTGGAGCCGTACACTTCTTTCACACTGGTGAAATGAGGGCAGTGAACACAAGTTGGAATATGGAAAATTTTGGCTAGATTTTTTTTTTATGGGTAGTAAAATCAGAGGAGATGCCTAGAGGCCTGATAGACCTGCTGTGTAGGATAAGCCTGACTTGAGCAGTGTGCTGGACTAGAATGGCCTCCAAAGGTGTCTTTTGACCTGAACCACTTGTCTTCATGAAAGCAGGTAAATGAAGATGTTGATTAAGAATTAATATAAAGTAAGGACTAGAAAATTAAGGTGATGAAAACTAAACAGAAGAACAGACTAATGGGTTGGACAAGATGGAAAATGATGTGAATTTTGGCACAAATTGGAATTAGGCAATGGTAGTACAGATCTGAGGGAGTTGAGAGTTCTGCTCAGGAGTAGATATGGTGCAATAATCCTTACGCAGTTAATAATGTACCATCTTTGGGTAATAAGGTACTTTTTTCTCCCACTGGTAATTGGAATATCAGATGGTAACTGCTGACAAAGAAATACTTGTTAAATCTGTAGGACAGGGTAATGTCCATGCAGAATCTTTTGTATCAAACCCTTGATTCAAGACTTTTTCAAGTAATTTAAGATGAGCTAGATTTTTTGTTCTTTAAGACTGTAGATTATTCCAAATTGTTGTGCTTTTCTCTTTTGAATCTGTTTGTGAGTTTGTTGATGCGATGTTGCCATTGTATGGGCTAGGGGTTTTTTTGAAGACTAAAAACCATCCAAAACTTTTGGTTCTATTTAAAATAATTTGTGTGGGAGGCAGTTGATATGATATTGTCAGCAGAGCAATATCATGGGATGGATGAGGCTTAAAGGTGGTAGCATAAGTAGATTTTGGTTTTGTTGTTTGTTTTATGAAGGTAGTGTTTTATTCACAGAGTATTATTTGTTTTGGTACTTGTGTTCAGTCAGCCATTTATGACTATATGTATTTGTGGGACTGCAACTTGAAAAGCAATGACTCAAAAAATCTCAGGAGTCACAGTCAGTCTTACAGTCACATACAGTTGGAGTATAAATTGTTGGTGGGCAGATGTAATTGCATCTGTAGTGAGCATTTACCCTTGTGATGTTGTCCATTTCAAAACCAGATGCTGAGAAATGGGAAAGAGCAGAGGAGCAGTGAGCAAGGTTAAGGATTTGGAAAGTACCTCTTGGTGAGACTGAAGAGTGACAGTCTCGAGTCAATCTGAAAGAAATTTCAGCTCTTATGAGGATGGCCAGAGAGTGGCTGCATGAGGAAAAGGTTTAATTGATGATAGCTATTGAACCTGGCCATCAAATACATTGTGTCTAGTGATTGTAAGCAGAAGTGATATAAAATTTCCTCAGCCCTATTTTAAACATTTCTTTCCTCAGCAAGGGAAGATAACATTAAAACAATTTGGATTAGTTTAGATTCTTTTGTTGCTTGTTTTGTCACTTTTTAGTTTTCAGTGACTGTAATTGGCCTACTTCAGATCTTGATTTTGTGACTTGTTTATGTATTTATTAGTTTCCACATGTGAAATCTGAAATGAGAACTGTCTGTTCAGTCTGAAGTGGAGAAGTGATTGCATGGATGTGTGCTGTGAAGGTGCGAAATGAGTAACACGCTGGAAGGCAAACTCCTGAAGGCAGCTAGGCCTGTCCTTGTCTCTCTTGGGAAGAATGTAGTTTATTCAGTTTCCGGGAAGTTGCTCAGTGGAAAGATTTATTTAATTATTAATTTTTATATCTCAGAATGTGGCAGCATTTAAACATCTGTGCCAGGAATTACCAAAATTGTCAGATTTGCAAGTTTGGAAACTAAGGTGTGCCCAAGAGTTCAGCACCACTTCCCTAGACCAGAATCAGCCCTCACCAGCCCAGAGCTCCTCCAGTCTGCTAACCTGTCGCATCTCCTAAAACCAACTGCATCCTCCATATTCCTTCCCCACCTCACTGAGTCAGGTTCCTTTTGCTCCAAGCCTCATTCAGGCTTGAGATCTCCGGGGATGGCCCCACCTGCTCTGTGCACCAGCAAGCGGGTCCGAAGAGTGAAGCTGGGGTCTAATGCCATGGCTGTGGTCACTCTTGAAACCACATGTATCTTGAAACTGTATATTTCTTCTGCCTCTCTTTCTCCTCAGTCCCATGCAGCTGGCCACTGCAAATGTGATGCTTAGTTGTGGGAGGTCACAGCACTGCTGGAGAGACATATGAATGCCTCCTCGGGGCACCTGCATTATTTGTATATTATTACATATTGTTTATATAAGTGGATACATTTAAGGAATGCTTCAATAAGATTTTCATAAAGAAACATCATATACAAAGATGCCCAAGCCACACTGCTAACTTCTTGGTTGTGGACCTTCATGTACTATACAGAGCTTGTTTTAGAGGTAGCAATATTTTGTAATTTCATCCTTTTTAAGACAGAGGAGCAAAACAAGTATTTCCTTTGCCAGCTGTGACAGGTGTGTATTTACTGAGCAGGCCTTTGTTAAGCCAGAGATTTGACCAGATACCTCAGGTAGTCCTCCCAGTGTCAGCTAATTGGTTACAAGAAAGCACGTGAAAATTAGGGGTTAGTGAGTGTTTTAACTTTTGCATGAGTAACTCAGAAGCAGTAGCTTTGGGGGGAGAGAACAGTACAGTCTCAATACAGTATTCAGTGTTTTCTGCTTAACTTGAGCAATAAACAGTGACACCATTAAGAAGAGGAGGGAAGCAGTATTCATGCAGATCTGTGCTGTACTCCTTATCAACTTCTGAAAAGGCAACTGGGAAAAAAAATCTTTGCTGCTCTTTTTTGAGTCATGTGCTGACTATTTCTGGATTGCTTGCAGACTTAAGCTGACTTTGCTGGTGGGAGAAACTTTCGAATATATCTAACTTAAATAGATGAACGCTTATCTTCCATGTGCTTTGATAGCTTCTCTTAAAATGTTTCCTGGTAACAAAGATATTTGCATGTAAATGTTTATCTCTTGCATTCCATGTGCTCCTTAACTCAAATCCTAAGTATGATACAATTTACAATTGTTCCCCAAGTAAACTGTGATATCACTCATGTAGGATCTAACATTTCTACAGCAACATTTGAAAAGGTGAAGTTGAAGCTTTACTTGATTTTTTTCTTAATAAAAATTTGATCTCTACAGGGAATCAAATTTCCTGTTTTAAGACTGTAAATGGGGAATCAGAAAGTAATTATTCAACATTCACCTTTAATTCAATAGTGTTTGACTGAACTGCAGGGAGATGTAATGTGATGGATGATTGCCGTAATGAATAGGTACTGAATTTAACAGATGAATGATCTTTATTTACTATAAATCTTAATGTTGTTCAAGTGTGGAGTACGTAATATTGTTTTATATTTTATTCAGGTGTGCTGCATTGAGTTTTTACTTAGAAAGTTAATTAAAGCAAGAAAAAATAGTTTCATTATAAAAGTAATGAAGAATATAATTTGTGTCCTGGACTAAAAGAAAATTAAATTATTCAAGCCAGAATCATGTATAACTGAAACTTATGATACTTTCAAAGTATTGTAGAAAATTACAATCTCTAAAGATTTGCATAAAAGTTTTTAGAATTTACCTACTGACAATCCTGCAGATAACTGCTCAGTATACTGCAATGCGTTTGCAGAAGAGATTATTGTAGAATGTAATTTTCTTATTTTGGTCATTGTGTTAGTCCAATTGCAGATGTATAGTTATGAAAACAATCATCCCTAAGTTGTATAGAAGCTTTATTGGGGTTGTGGAGGGTGTTAAATTCCCATGGTCTGTTTGTCTTCCTTCACTTTGAGACTCAACATGACTTGTTAGAAATGTACTGAAATCTTTTTGGGGTATGTGGGAGTTACAATCAACAAAACTAAATTAAAGGAACAAAAATTTAAGTGTCAGCTGAAAATAAGATCTGTTATATCCTTCCATCTCTTCCTCCAAATATAAACTGTAAATGTGGGACTACAAACTCTTTGTCTGGTGATTTACTTGTTTTTAAAATTCTAAGTCAGACTGTACAGCAACACAGAAAAAGAAAATCCAGAATTAATATAAAACTGAAAGTTGTAGTCAAGGAAATTTTTTGACATAAGTAAAAGATCATAAGCTGATGGACTTGAAGTTTGAATTATTTAGAGGTTTCATAAATATTTTGTGGTTTTGTCTAGAAGTATATATTGAAATAAAGTTTAATAACTAAAAAAAAGCATGATCTAATCTAAAATACAAGTATTTTTTCATGTGGACAACAAAATTTCTGTATATTGCATTACTAAACTCGACTACTATACTAGTCTGCCCTCAGATCACTTAGGGAATGTTTTATGCTAAACATAAACCAAAAGTTGCTTTTAATTCATCATTTACCATGGCAAAGTCTTTGTTCTGTAATGTCATCAGCATATTAGTTTTCTGTAAGATTTAAAATACTATAGATCTTGGAAAACCAAACTTTGATCAAAGATCTGAACTTGAAATGCATGTACTAATTTCTTAGAGTTGAATAGGATAGTGAATATTTTTTGAGTTAAATAAGAAAATTAATTTTAAAATTTTTGAAAACCTACAGTAATTTGTATGCTTCTCTAATGCCTTTGTACTTGGGTGAAATTTATAATAGAAAGAAAAATTACATATAATGATATTTGTCTTTGACCTTACATGTTAATTAGAACTAGAGAAATTTTATTTCATTGCCTGAAATGATTAAAAACATTGATTTTGTACTTTGTCATTTCATAACTGTCGCTTCCTCTTTTTGCTCTGACTTTTCTCCATCCTTCTCCCACTCTTCTGAAATGCTTTTAGCAACCCTTGCTTATATAGGCACAAGGTTATACAATAAAAGGACATCTAAAGCTGCAGCAACATGACTTCAGTGCTTCACAATCAGTTTGTTTGCTTATGATAATACATATGCACGAGATCTTAAGGATTCTACTGTTCCCTTCAGTTCTTTCCTTTTCCCAAGTACCGTCCTATATGCTAAATGAGACTAAGTGATGCATTAAGGAAGCCTGAGGCAAAAGTACTAGCATTTTTCATGTATATTTGCACTGCTTATCGAAAAAATTAATGACTTGAGTTTTAATCTTCTCTCAATTTGATGAGATGCGAGCCGTTTGCAGAATTCTTAATTGACCTTTGAAATATAATCAAGGAGTCATTCACTAAATTAATTCTTCTGAAAAGAAGTCCTGAAGACTAAACCCTCCATGAGTAGGTAGGTATGTTGGAACATGTAAGTGTAAATAAGGAGTATGTAAAATGACCCAGAGTTTACAAGATGATTTGTTTACTTTTTATTTACAGAAGACTGACTTAACATATAGCATTAAAGCAACAGAAACAATTCTCTACAAACCAGAGCACAAAAAGAGTTAACATTGCCATGTTATAGAGCAAAATTTAGGTCCAATGTGTTTGATTTGGAATTTGAGGTCCTATCATAAGGAAGGAAAGGACACTGAATGTCTTTCTGGCTCAAATTTTGTTCTGGTAAAATTGATGTAATGAAGGCCCAGTTTTTTGATGCTTTGGGCTTTATAAGATGACAGCCAATCTTCTACATCTGAATGAAATAAAAGGCTAGATCACCAATGAAAATAATTAGATGTTTTTACTGAAAGCAGATATCTTAAGAGTTCCTTTACCCAAGGATTTTTTTCTCTGGAAGACTCAATTAAATATACAGTTCTTACATGATGCTTCATTATCAGTTGTGAGCTTTCTTTCTTGTGGTAGGCTCTGTGTCTGACACTAACATGGTGGCACTTTTCTCTAAATCTGACCAAATGTATAGTCTTGCACATCAGCAAACTAGGAAATTGGAAAATCTTATCCATGTATTTAAATACCTGTGAGGAGAGTGTAAAAGAAACTGAGCCAGGCTCTTTTCACCGGTACCCAGTGACAGGATAGGAGTCAATGGGTGCAAACTGAAACACAGGACGTTCCCTCTGAACAACAGGAAACACTTTTTTAGTGAGAGGGTTATTAAGCACTGGCACAGGTTGCCCAGGGAGGCTGTAAAGTCTCCATCCTTGGAGACATGCAAAAACTGCTGGACACACAGTCCTGGGCAGGTGGATCCAGGTGACCCCGCTTTAGCAGGAAGTTTGAACCAGATCACCTCCAGAGGTTCCTTCCAAACTCAACTTTTTCTTTTTCTCAGAAATCTTTGGTTTTCTTAGTTTCTGTAACTGTGGAATAATTTTATTAAGATTTTCTGCTTCTGAACAGTAAGATGAAGGAACTTTGTAGCTCTGAAAGTATTGCCCTGCTCTTTTATTTTTTTGTTCTGTATATGTGACAGCAGGTTTGGTTTTGTCTACACTTCTGTTGGGAACGAAACTAGAGGTCAATTGGAAAAAACATTCCCTTTTTAAACGTTGCACAGCTATTATGATTCCTGTGTTATTTTTCCCATCTGATACTGGCACTGTTGCTCACACTAAGTTTAACTTGAGCTCATCTTCATTTTATGCCACTCTTTTTTTTTTTTTAATAATATCAATTTTAGCATGATTTTTCTGATGGATTTCTCATGTTCGTAGTGTTAATTTATATACAGTTTCCTAGGGCAACACAGACAGTTTTATTACTGTTATGGCTTTTCATTATAATGAAAATTCTACAAATAAGTAGCATTTGTGTCAGTGTTGGAGATTTATGAGGGAGAGAGAGGAGGGAAGAGTAGATTTGTTCAAATTTTTCTCAAGGTTTGTCTAAGTTTTTTTTTTTAAATCAAAATATAGCTGCAAGATAAATAATTTCCAAAGATTTAATCTACTTGGAGATATTACAACTCTGTAAAATTGCAGAAGGTAGGTATAATTTTATTTTAATGTTTTTCAAGTTTGAGGTTTATGACTTGCCATGTTGTATTAAGTGTATGCAATAATTGCAGTGTATTGTGCCCTTAACTGGCACAATATAGCAATTTCAAGTCTTTACACACTTTATTAAAGGGTAGAGAATTCAGAGAGTTTTTGCTATCCAAGAGAAGAGAACATAATTAAAGGAGGTGCAAACCCAAATTTACAAGATATATGGCACATCTGGCAGCTTGTGTGAAGATAATATGTTTGTTTGGTGGTGGGAATGCCTGCAATTTTGTCTGCCAATCTGACGCAGTAGGAGTTTAGCTAATGAGGTTGCCTAACAAAAAGTGCATCAGGAGGAAGTCAGGGTTAAAAATAAGCATACATATCAAGAGAGAGCAAAAGATTTATAATGGATATAGAACTGTTACAAGTTGTTATGGCAACTAGCATTTTAGACCCATAATTGCATAATAACAATGCTGTGAATCCTAAATAGATTAATTTTTATTTTGTGTTTTTCTTCAATTTTTTTTTAAATTTTGAAATATTTTCTAAAATATTCAGTATTTGAGAGACTTTGTCAATGATAATGTAAAGTCCATCTAGTTTTATTTTTTTTGAGAACTACATTGAATAACAAAAAGAAACTTAATGGAATAAATTTAAAAAATCAAACAACTGAAAACTATGTGTGATTTTCATACCAATGCAATTTTTTTTCCTAAAACCTGTAAAACAGGTATAAAGGTATAAATCCAAGTACTGTTTGTTAGCTTAGACTTAGATCATAGATTTTTTGGACTTTGGAAAAATCAAGATAATACTGCTGTATACTGTCATAGGACAATTTGTATGAAAACCATTTAAAACATGTAGAAATAATAACCAGAAGGCATAGTTTAATTATTTGCCTTAATTGTCCCACAAAGGAGAATAAATTTGATTTATTCCTGCCACATCTCTGAAAGCCACGTTTTTTTAGAAAGTCTATGTAATAGATGTTATTAGAAATAAAATATAATAGGTTTAAAAGTTGCAGCTCTTCCAAGACTGAAGAAGAATTTTACATAAAAGCTTTTTTCTCAGCAGGATTTTCTTGTCTTTAAGAACTTATTGTGCCACAACACTGTTTTAAGATTTCGTATAAACATTACTGAGTTTGATAAAATCATAATGAAAGTTATATTGACATACGCATTTACTATTTACAAGCCACCTTGGAGTGGTCATAATGTAACATATGTGTCGTCTGTCTTGAGGTTGGTCTCATTTTAGGCTTTTTTTTTTTTTTTTAATTTGAAGAGAGCAGAATTCTACCTTTTTTTCCCCCCTATCCTGATGTAATATAGAGAACATCCTACATCATCTGTGCAAGAGGGATGAGACAAATAAGAGGAAGTAGTTGCTGTAATCCAGAACTTGCCATTTTTTTTAATCAAGGGAGCTGAAGCAAGATGGTATTTCAGTTGTTTCAAAAGAGTGTGAAAATGTTGAAGACCACCTGAGGAAAGTAAACTTCTCAAAAGACATGCTTAGGTACAACCCTCTATGTTTCTTCCAGGAAGAGCACTGGCTTTAAAGAATGTGTTATTCTGCGGCATCTCAAAACTTGTGAGATTGTCATCCCATCTTAATTAAGTGCTTTTGTGACACTTGGAGCACTGCCTTGCTCACCAACTGATGAGTTTTTCTTGACTAAGAAACAAGCAATGTGAGTATAGTTAATTCTTCTTTAGGTGGTGTGTCTTTGCCTCTTTAACCCTTCAGTTTTTCACATGTGCACGGACTAAGTTGCCTAAATTGCTTGGAAAATCAGTGGACCTTAAATTGTTCAAGTCTTACATAAAATTCTTGTAGTGTTGAAGACTGGGTTGTGCTCTTCTGTGATTTATGATGGCCATTACTAATGTCACTGAACTCTTGGATTTGTATTTATTTCTGCCATGAAGAGGATAAGCAATTGATTAATACTCTTGAGTCTAGGTGTGTGTTATTTAGTATAATGTAATAAAAACTCTTTATTCTTCTACCTTTCTAATAAGGGCATATTTACAGTAAGATGAAGACAAGTGCTATTGGTAAGGTGTTTGATATATTGTAAGTATGTGTGCATAAAATGATGACATCAGGTTTTCTGATAATTTGAAAAGTAGAGAATTAAGCTGGAATGAAAGCTGACAATCTGAATTGTGAATTCAAGCTCTGTTAACCATAATTGAACAATGAGGTTCCTGGAAATGCCCAAGGTCTTATTTTTTTATCAGGAAAGAGTACAAAGCCTGGAACATTAAATGCAATGCTGCAAACATATCTGTCCAAGACAATATTTCAGTAGGAACTTGCTAAATCTTAGAATTTAATTGAAACCCCAACTTTTATTGTGAGATATTAGAAGCTAAGAGCTTGGAGGTGTCTGTTGAGGAGAAGAGATACTGAAGAATTAAAAAGAAAATTCCAGGTCACCTTTTTACAGGGAAGCTGGATGTGTTATTTGAAATGCATATACATAGTAGAGGAGCTTCTTTGTATGAGAACATTTTTGACTGTGTTTACAAGAAGCCGTGATAGCAGATACTGTTCGATGCAAGCAATCACTGGCAGCAGCGCATAATGTTCCAGGCATTCAAAAGAAACTTCTATGTGAAATTGTGGAAGTATCAGTCTGCTAGGCATCAAGTCTGGTGCTAGGCTTTGAAAAGGGCATGAGTAGAAAGGAGGAAAAATAGCCAGTCTTCACAGTGGGAAAAGTTATCAGTAGGATTTCCGTAGTATTTCCTTTGCTGTTTCACGTCAGAAATGTTTTGTGAAATGGGGACAAGAAGGTTTCCATGTAAAATGAAGTTATTTAGGATGATTAAACCTGTAGCTTATTCCAAAGATTTGTAGAAGACTACTATTTAGTGATTGGATGATATCAAAATTAATTAAAGTGCGTGAAGCACAATGCACCAATTGTGCTTCATTTTAGTTATCCAAAGTTGGGAGTAAGTCTTTGTTCACTGTAAGAAGTGCCTGGCAAATAGTCAAATACTGGTTTACTGTGAAAGTAATTGAATGGGAAAATGGAAAGCATTTGTAGGCTACCAGAAAACTGCAGTCTTGTGCTGCATGTGGATGCAACAGAGAGAGACTGGTTTTATTAGAACTTACTTTGCTAAATGGGAGGGGGAAAAAACCACAACTGCTGGTATTTTCTTGTCCTAGGCAATTTTAGGTAGTTCTTCTATGCACATCAATATATCTGTGGTCAATGCATATGCAGGTGACATGATCTTCCAGTCCAACTTAGTTTTAGTAGCATTACCATTGCAGACCTACATTGCCACGCATACTGCTGTTACAAAGCTGCTCTTTGAAAGAGCTTTAGCTTCTCAGTACTTTGTATCCCTTCCTGCATAGCATTTGTTTTCACTAATTTGCACTGTAATTGTGAGCACACAGGAGAGGTATTATGTGGTTAAGGAGAATGCGGTCAGGCGGTGGGCTTGGATTGATGGAATCTTCTTTACCAGAGGAATTTTGTAAATAAGTGGTGCTTTCACCTCTTCACATGATCAGGACTGAGCTGAGCTATATCTGAAAGGATATAGCAAATCTAAAAAGATAAAGAACCTTTACAAAGAAGATAAATTTTGAAAAGCAGCATGTAGTGTAAAGCAGCTTGAACAAGAGAAGTGAAAAAGTATGTGTCCTTTCAGACTTTACATACAACCACGAAACAAACAATATATATCTGAATACAGATAAATTTTTCTTATAATACCTTTAGTAGGATGAGACAATGAAAACAAGCAGAACATAAAGAAGGATGATACATATGTTTTCATGCAATAAATTTTTTTGACAGATGAAAGTATATCTGGATTTGAACAAGTGCTGGATGGATTACTGAATGATAGGGCTTTTAGCACAAGAGTTCAGTTATATACTGTGGCTTATGAAGTTCCCGTCCTTGCTGGAAGAATGAACATGGGAAAAGATTAGTTCTTTTCTTCTGCTGTTCCTTGAACATCCCAAGTGGCCAGTGTTGCAATTATATTATTTTGATGTTTCATGAAAGAATGTGAGATAATTTCAGAAGCTCCTGGCTATTGCTTTCTCTGGCTCTATTCCCACATGACTTGGAGAGAAAGTGGATGGTTGTACGCTACCTTTGGGAAGCGAAGGCATTGGCATGATAGATTAGTATTCAGTGTTTGAAGGAGGAGGACCTGGTGTGAAGTGGTCCACAAATGGATTCAAGGGTATTAAAAATAGCTTTAAAGTGGCTTGTGAAGCTGCCCCTCTAAGTAGCTTCCTGCCAGTTTGGCCCTTTTCCAAACAATCAAAATGAAAATTATTATAAAACCATGATTGTTTTTGCAGTGGATAATAACAGGACCTGAATGTTCTCAGTTTCATGTTGCATGGCTTATGGCAGTTGGAAGAAGTGTGCTGGGAACTAGCTTATAGTCATGAATATTGCTGAAAAGATTGACTCTTACATGTAAGCCAGAAGAATTAACTCATATTCTGCTCTTCTGAGAAAACAGGATTTGTTGCAGGACTCTTGTTGTTTGGGTATACTTTCTGAAAGGTGTGCGGCCTTTTTGTATTTAGTGATCTTTTAATTTGTCTAACACCTTCAGCATCTTGGATTAGGGATTCTTGAAGTAGAACCAGCTCAGGAGGAACTCTGAATCTTCATTCATTTGATGAAACAACCTGTCATTTGTTTTTTTGAGTGGCAGGTTATATAGTTCTGTGGTGTCTTGAAGCTGGAAGAAATCTTGTTGAGTAATCAGAAAAGTATGAATCACTGATTAGCATATTTATGCAGTCGAAAGTACTGTTTTCTGTCTAGAACTGACTAAAAAATGTTTTTATGGTAACAGGCTGTAATTGAAACAAACCATAATTAATTTTTAAAGTGCATTTAAAAAAGTTTCTTTTTTTTTTTTTTTGCCTTTCCTTCCTCTTCCTGCACTGAAGTGCAGGAAAGTAGCATTCGGCTTTGGTTTTCATTCATTTAAGGTGTGAATCTTGGTTCAGATAAAAATATTCCATTAAAAAAAAGTTGCAAACAGAAGTGTTGACAAGCTCTCTAACTGTGAATGGACAACTGGGTGAATGGAGAACTGGACAAACATGTTTGGCATTCCTTTCTACTACACAGAAGATTTAATTTGATAGTCTCATAGTTTATGCAAGAAAAGTTCTGGATTTTGTTTTTTCTGCCCAGTAGTATCTTCTCCATCTTCTTGAAAATTTAGACAGCAATGGACAGGTCCTGAAATTGGAAATGCCAGAGAGATGCATCTTCAGTCTCAGCATTGTTAGCAGTAGAGTGCTAAGAGCGGAGAGGAGTCTGGTAGCCAGTTTCTAGAAGGCAAATGAGTTGGCTCATTTATGTATCTTAGTCATCTCCTTTTATAAGCTTTCAAAAATGGTGAAGTGTTTTCTGTATATACTACTTATTCTTTTGCACTGAGAAAATAAACAAAAAAAACCCCCAAAATAGTGTCTTTTCCTTGTACGATATATGGTCTTCCTAAAGAACGTTTTTCTCTCTTTGTTTTTATACATGTTTTTCCCATTACTATGTTTCTCCCTAAACTTAGACTATAGTTTCTTTAGATTAAGGAACAAGTTTATCTGTACAGAAGTAGCATATCCACTTAATGTCTCATGTAATGTATTTTGTAAATAAATATTTTTAAGCTGAGTTGCATGAACTGGAGAGGATGCCTGGCTAAAATGTGGGAAACTATTAACAAGCATCTTCAGCGTAGAACTAGCAAGCTAAACGTAACTCACTGGAGATGATTCTCTAGTAGGTCTCCTCAGGAACATATAAATTCAAGCAGCTTTTAGATATGTGTATGTGTGTTTTGAAGGATTTGTCCCATTTCTTAAGTTATTAAAACATATTTATTGGTCAATGAAGTACTAAATTGTATGAAGAAGTAAATGAAAAAAAATACATAGCTTTTTGTGTTTAGTGAGTACTTGAAAAACTCGAGCATTATCCTTCCTTGCCATTTGTAGTAGTCTGGAGGGTGTTCATGCTAGACAAGAGTTGTTTCTTTACAAGTGTTCATTTCACAGGTTCTTAGTTTTGCTGGTTTTTTAAGAAGACTTTATCCACTAATAAAATTAAGCTGTAATCTGTTCTTCTATTAGATTCAAAGTTTTTATAGCCTTGATCAATGGTGAGTGTTAAGAAATACAAGCTGAAATTGTTTTCAGTGCATTGTCGCCAGCCCCTGTTGGTGTCATTCTGCCCCTACTTCCCAAGGAGGTGCAATTTCTCAGATATTCTTGAGATAGTAAGCTTTTAGATATTTTTCAGAAGGAGTTTAAATTCAGTGAGGAGTCCAGGTTTGGCAAAACAGCTTAAAGTTTCATATGAGTAGTCTTTTATGCATTGTATGACTAGTATGGATGGGGGCTGATGTTTGTTTACTTTCCTTTGAAACACATTTTTCCAGAGATTTTAATAATTTGATTTATTTGAGGTTAATATATAGGGACCAGTTTAGTGCCTTGTTGCATTTGCCTTCACAAGGAAGGCACTGTGTATTAAGCAGGTTATATTAAGGAAGCAGTGTGCATGGACAAAATGTCTCTGGGAGAGTCCCAGAATTCACATGAACCAGAAAGGAGCCTGTGGTAGGTTGAATCACTTTGGCAGTGAGGCAAAACTTTGATTGACAGAAGTTACACCACAGTATACATGCTGGAGAGCAAGAAAAGGGAAGATGAAACTGATACTTTGTCAGTAGTGGAAGAGGTTTCATCTCTGTGTCTGAGAATCTAGGAGTAAGTGGGAGAGGTTGCATTAAGAGTCTGATGACAAACTGAATTAATGGGTCCATGACTGTGTTTACTGTGCTCTGCTGTCCATTTCTCCAACTGCAGTTCTCAGGTGTTGCACTGTTAGTGCTGGTTTCACAGTTGCTGAGACAATTTTTTTTTTTTGATAGAAAGCGAATAATAACATTTTAAAGGGTTGGTAGTGTTTCAGTGTGGTTGGTTGATGTTGGAGGAATGAAAAATGAATTCTCATCACCTCCACACTATCCAGACCTTGATATGGGGCTTTGTTATGGATGTGGATTATGTATAAAGCCTATTTTATTTGAAGAAGTTGGAACAAACAACCCCTATCATTCCTCATACCCTTGCCCCATCCACCCCTGAAAACAAAGGCAATTCCTCAAAATCTGATTTATTGTGGTGTCTTAAATCAAGAATTTAAAATTGCACTTTTTTAAGGAAAATAGTCATCATACAGAAGCATGCCGTTTGCTTTATACCATTCACTCAATATTGCACATTACTACTGCATCAAATGTGAGAAAAGGGTAATTTTGGTGGTGTTATTTTCCCTTGGCACTTACAGTCTTTCTAAAACCTCAGAATTATTATTAATTGCCCTCATATTCAAAATTATTTTTGAATGATGTGACAGTTTCTCTTCGACCATCCAGTTAATTCTTATTCTCTGCCCTCTGTTCTAGCCTTTTCTACTTGCTAGACCTCTTTTTCTTTTCTCTGCCTCTCTACATTTTGGATTTACAGTTCTATTTTGTATGATTATCATATATTAATAAGAGATGTAAGACACTTGAGAGGTAAACTGGGAATCCCTGTGATTTTATTTCAACAATTTTAAACCCTTTATACCTCCCCTAGTCCTTTTAAAAATACCTATACTATCATTCATTTTTATGTTCTCTAAAGAATAATAGAATGATAGAATGGTTTGGGTTGAAAGGAACCTTAAAGATCATCTAGTTCCAACCCCTTGCCATGGGCAGGGACACCTTCTACTAAACCAGGTTGCCCAAAGCCCCATCCAAACTGGCCTTGAACACTTCCAAGGGTGGGGCATCCTCAGCTTTTCTGGGCAGTCTGTTCCAGTGCCTCACCATAGCCAAGCCCTTTTAAGAAATATATAACAACATCAATTAATATGAAAGACAGAAGAATATATGGGTTTTTTTCTTCGTAATATAGAGCTAGAAGTGGAATAAGTAATAAAATGTTTCAGTTGCACATTAGCCTCTCAAATAAATCTACAGGAATGTTACAGACTTTGCTTGTCAGTACCTGAGCAAGCACATCAGAAAAAAAATAATAAAGAAGAAAATTTCCAAATGAGATATTTGAAAGCAGGCTTGGCAGCCCTCTAGTAACTTCCTCAGCTTTTCTGCAAAGACTCAGAGAGGGACAGTGCTTCAAAAAAGCCTGCATCCGTCTCAATGTGTGCATTCTCCTCCATTCTGTCCTTTCTTGGGGAAGATCAAGGAGAGCCCTGAGCACGGGATTTGTTTGGGTTTTTTAAGGCTATTTTCATTGCTCACAAAATATTTGAAGTTTTTTGTAGTTTGGAGGCCTAACTATCTAGCTATCCACAGACGAGGACTGGAAGAGTTGTTCCCAGCTTAGTCCTCTCTGTTGCTTGTGTGCCTACTTATGTGGAACAAAACCCTTAAGTACTTTGTTTTTATTGCTTATTCACTTAATAGAGATAGACTTGTGTGAGGCACATACTGGCCTTAGATATATTGAAATCACTAAATTGATGCTATCTACTGAAGGATTATATTGCCAGATATTTGCTAACAGCAATCTTGTTCTTGAATTGATAGCCTGAAAGTGTAAGATTTTTGCTTTCTAAACATGGGCAAGATGTGTATATAAGAAAAGCATATCCTGGAACTCTTGAAATAATATTCCAAGGGTGTGTTGCTTTGGGAAAAAATCCTCCCCAGGTTTAATGTACAAAATCATTTAGTTAAACCTCTATTTTAAGAGGACTTTAGGATCATGTAGCATCATCTTTCAACCAGCCATACTGTGTAGCTGGACTTGGTCAAGTTGTACACTACTTAGCACTATTTGACCTATAGCTATCTGTCTCTTGAACCACTCTCCTCCTGCTTCTTTGTCTTTTCAGCTATTAGAGTCTTACACCTAAAGTCTTTAATTTCTGTCATTTCATGTTTTATAACTGTATTTTACCCCTTACTCTCCTTGCATTTGATACCCCTTCTTTGTTTGTAATGCTCTTGGTCTCCAATACTTTGAGATGTCTCCCAGCCTTGTATTACAAACAGTCTTGCAGAATATTACTGCTCTCTTGTATTGTGATATATTCTAGAGCTGGCCCTTTACTGTTAACCTCTCTACAGTCCCATGGTTGTCTTTTAACAAGTATGTGTGTGATGGTTTTGTTGTTGTTGCTGGGGTTTTTTTTAGGTTGTTTTGGTGTTTTTTTCTTTTCTAGCTATGCTTTCCTTTCACTTATTTATGCTAATTTTTGTTTCTGGTGTTCCATCTGGTTTTGTGATACTTTTCACCAGCATCTTTGATGTGATTTTTTTTTTAAGAGGACTTTCAGGGTGATGAAATCCATATTTATGTTAGCTTCTACTGAGTTTGCTCTTTGTTGAGTTTTTAAAATTTCCTCCCCCCCTTTTATTTATTTTTTCCTGGGCAATAAGATTCTTGCTATAGGATTGTGAAGAAGAATGTTTTTGCCTACATATCTCTTAGTGATGAGTAGTCCCAAGTAGAAATTAATAAACCTAGCAGAGAACTGTGTAGTATTAAATTTGTCTTTTGGCTAACTCTCAGAAATAATTCAGAGCAATGTTGAAGAGTCTGACTTAATTGTGTTTAGGTGTGTATGTTATTGTCTTGTTCCTTCCCCAGCTTAATTATACAGCACCCAAAATGATTCATGAAAGGTGAAGGTAGTTTCTGTTGAATCCAGTGGGACAACTACGTTTGGAGGTGATGCAGGACTACTCCAGTGCTTTTCATTACTTTGTGTACCACAGGTTTGTGTGTGTTCAGTTTAAAATTAAAGGGTAAGAGTAAGAGCATTGTTATATATCTCACTGTTATATATCTTGAGTGGAAATTTTCCATTATGTTGCTTAAAGTGAGTCTGTATGGCAGCATGACACTTTCAAATAGTGTTATGATTTATCAGTATAGAATCCTCTTTTCATACCAGTGTGATGCCCCTATCAGTTTGGAGTAAGTAATCAAATTTTTAAGGCTTTGACTGGCAGTGAAACTTTATAACCTTTGCTTCTTTGAAGACAAGAGCAATGTTTTTAATTGTTAGAAATGATAAATAGCTGTCCAAATAATTGTGGCTTATAAAGACAGTAAGGCACTGATCACTCGGAGTAGTAAATGTGCTTGCTGACCTTTGAATTAAAGGAGAAGTTGTGGCAGATATTAAAAATTATGGTCTGTTGGTAGTTTTTCTTCTCAAAAGTTATACCTATCTGTGATTTTGAACTTCAGTAGCATGGTTTAGATAACATTATTATCCCCTTTTCATGGAAACTATTGATTCATCGGGTATCATGTAATATGAAAGTGTTAGCATTCTCAAGCAAATGCTAATTCGCAAAAAATTAATTTGTTCTGAGAACATAAATTACAAAAATAAACTGTGACAATTCGTTGCTATGAGACGCACAGAACTGATTAAGTTCTGGCGAAAGAGAAACGTAAAATTAAGGACAGAATTTGGAGTAATTGTTTTAGATAGGCTACAGGTGCCTGGCATTACATAGGTGTAAATATTATGTGTATTTGATATATGCTTTCATTTGCTTCTCTTGGCTTTACCTTACCGTATCCCTGTACACTCACAACCTCCGAAGGTGCCTTTTGTGCAGAACGATTGAGCCTTACAGGAGAGAGGCATTTCTCTTGATAGTTCTAGCAATATGCATCATTTTGTATGCTGATTTTATCACACATTGTTCAAATTAGTTCATTAAAATTAAACATCACTGAATGCTTCCATAACCACCTGCACTGCCTTATTTCCTGTTTTGCTAAATGACTGAGCCATATGGTTGCTTCAAGCCTTGCCTCACCCTTGGTGTGTTGCATATTACAAAAATACTTGATTATATTAAAGGAAAAAAAGTGCTTCTTTCAAAATATGTCTTGCATCTCTCAATGTATTATTTTTATTCTGATAAGTTTCTTAGTAAATTTACAACTGAAATGGTAATTAGTACCTCGTATTAAAAGAAATGAGTGTGTTTTATTGGCTGTATAGATAGACTTTAAAAATTATTTTCAGCTTATATTTCAGTATTTAATTTTTTTGTTGTTTTGCTTTTATTCAGATGAAGCAGCCTACTTCTTGTGGGTCCATGAATCTATTTAATCTATTTATTTATGTGTTTATGTGTCTCTTATGTAATAGTGAGAACACTGGATAAGGGAATGTGAGACTGCAGTTGTATAGAGTCAGAACACCTTCTTGCATTGATAGTTAATGGAATTCTTTTCCACCTTGCTTCTGCTATCATGCACTCGGTTACTAGCAGCTTTCCCAAAAACAGCAAACCAAACAACCCCCCTAACTCAAACAATTGATTCCTCTCTAAGAATACGTGTAACTAATTTATGTTGTTAGTCTCTAATTTTTGCTTGATGAATTAACACTCAACATGGAAATTGCTGTGTCACAGGTAACTTTACTTTAATAGTGGCAAACATATCGCAGAGCTGTAGATTTCATCACTTGCACACCACTATCTATAGACGAGAAGATGCACCTAAAGAAAGCCTCATATGTTTACTGACTGATCTCGTCATTCATTCCCTCACGTTGCAGCAGGGATTGTGCAGCCTCTCAGTGCTGGCCTGGTGTTATTTGACCTCCAAGCCCTCGGAATGCAGTTCTGGGCAGTGCTTGGCTGGCAGCATGGGGGCTTTGCTGTCTTCCAGTTTCTGCCTTATGTCGTCCACCAGTGTTTCAGCATGTCTTCTCCTTCCAAAAGTCTAGCCTGAGGTAGGCATTAATAGCCTTGACATTGTACGGCAGAAGCTGCTGAACTGTGGTCCCCTCCATGCCCTTTCCCACTCCTAGCATCTTGAACTGAAAAAAAACCAAGGTGCATGGGAAAGGGCCATGTCTTGGAGCTGCGGAGGTGACACACGGGGCTCGAGGATGCCAAGAGGCTGCCTGGCCAGTCTGGATGGCCCTGGATGGAGTTACCCCTGAGTATCCTGGGGGCAGGTGTCCCCACAGGCCAGGGAATAGCTGCTCTTGCTGCTGACCTGGGTATCTTATGGGTAGACATTGAAATGAAGTGTCTTCTGTCCACCAGAATTAATGATCTTCAGCTCCTTAACCACCTCTTGACAGTATATTTGATGTGGCAGTGAGCTAAGGTATAGCTACTGGAGAGTAACAAGAAGAAAGTTCTATATTATTTAATGAATGTAAATGTATTTCTCTAAATATATAAGGAGAAGATAGTGAAGCAGTAGATACTACATGTTCTTAACCTGTGACACTTAGTTCATTAAGCTTAGGGAAGAAACATATTGATGAAACTGAAACTGAAGGTGAAAAGCTGCTTGGAAAGCACCAGTAGTGTCCAGTCATTGTGTTTTCATTAGTGCTGTGGATTGTGGAATAACAAATGTTCTTTGACTGGCTGAGGTTATCCAGGTTACTAAGCCTGTGAGCCTATTTCAGGGTAATCTGGGGTTCAAAAATTATTATGATGCATTGGAGTAATACTGATCAATAAGAATTAAACAATGAAGAAGAAATGATTTGGTGAAACTGTGCAGGCCTGTTATGCCGTTATGGAAAAGGCAGACGTTGTAATTGCTTTGTATAGGATGTTCTATATAAATACATATTAAATTATATTTTTGGGTTTTTTTCTTAGTGCAATTAGAAGAAGAGGCACTTCAGTTTGGAGTGTGGAAGGAGAATGTCTGTTCTTGGAAAGCTCAGAAGGAAGCAGCAAAAATGACAGAGGGCTAGATAGCAGCATTTCCTCTATGCAAAAACTGAAGAATATTAGGACTGTCTTTTCTACAAGAGAGAAAAAGGAAAGGGAAATTTTCAGAAAGTTAGAGGCTGGTGCAAAAAAGGTGGTAACCTAGACTTCATGTTGGTTGGTGATAGGTTAAGCAGTAATAATCTTAAATTACAGTGAGATTTCAGGTTGACGATTAGATAAAATGTTAATTGAATTCTGGAACTGAGTGCTTAATAACTGCCTCTTACCAGAGTCGTAAGTGTTCTGCTATCTACTGTCACAGTCTTTCCTCCTGAAGTGTTTCTATGTGCATAAATGCCAGGAACAGTTCTGTCTTCTGTATGTGAGAAAGGAACACGTCAGCTGACAATACACAGACTCCATTGCCTATTTTTATCTATTTCTGTTGGAAAGAATCTAAATTCTTTTTCTTTCCCTAACTGTTGTGCATTTCCATTGTGTGTAGGGAAGATTCTGCTTAGCCCTTTGTCAGTCTCAGGAAGGTTGCTGGTAAAACATTAAAGGAAATAAATATTTGAATTTTTTCAAAAAACCTTTTTTTAGTAACTATGTCATGATTAACAGCTGTGCTTGTTTTCTAAATTTGTTTGATATTCCCTTCACAGAGATTTTTATTAGCAAATTTTAGTATTAGAAGACAATACTATAAGATTAATCTCTCTTCATTTTCTGAGATGCTACTTGACTCTTGAGTATCTTATATGAACATTCGGACTATTTGAAGGCAGTATTATGATTCATAGTTGTTAACAACTTCAGGTTTCCTTTATGGTTTTGGTAAATTCTAATTTTGAAAGAAAAGTTTGAGACTGAAATTATACTCTTAGTTCAGGATAAATTGTGCATTCCCTTAGGAAGAAAAAAAAGCCCCAAAATTTTATTTAAAGCTTAATTGCGGTTTAAAAAAGAAAATAAAATAACTTCTTGGATGACTTGGTACTCTGATATCTATACTGTGTCATTAAAGAAAACAAAAGTGTGAAATAAATCACAGAAGAAAATTGCAAAGAAATTATCTTTGGAACATGGGTTCAATTCCCATTTCTAATAATTAAGTACAATGTTTAACTAATGAATATTAGTGTTAAAAGTTCACAAATTGTCTGAAATGGAGATTGGGTTCTCATCCTTCATATAATACATATTTTGGTACGTTTATCAGTTTTCTATTTTTCAGAAGTTTAGGTGAATCACACTAGTTGGTGCCAAGAATTAGCTGGTAATCTCATGCAGGTGGGGGAATGTTTTACAGGCTTGGATAAGTGTGCTTAGTGTTTTGTTGACATTATGAACTTCACTAGTCAAAATAAAGAAGGATTTAAATAGCATTAGCATATATGAACTAGCTATTTGGAAGCAAAGAGCTGTTTCAAATTTTTATTAATTGGAAAGCATGGTGTCAAGAGGAAAGATGTGAATCTTCATAAACTGAGATGCTTTCTGAGATGAAAACAAAAATCCCCCAAACAACGAGAAAAATTACTAAAACCCCATTAATAGCTGGGAACTTCAAGTTTTCTCTGAAACAGCAGTCCTAGTTTGTATGCAGTCTTTTTCCGTGCTGTTCCTCCACTTGCTGGACACTGAGCCCAATTATTTCTTTCAAAACACTATAAAAAATGCTAGTATGCTAGCATGAGTGGTTCTTATAATAGATAGGGTTGTTTTCATCCATCTCAAAAGTATTTCCCTGTAGAAGAAAGATGGTGTGTACTAGAGTGTAAAACCAGTTGAGCTGCTAATACAATTTGAGAGGCAAGGGTTTGTAAGGAGAGCTTATTTATTTATTTATCAATTTATTTTCAAACCACTAATTTGGATGGAAAATATGATGACCTCTCAGGCATTCTAGCCTCCATCATGCCTGATGGAGATGTAGCAGACATCAAAACTACATATAGGTTATAACCATTACTCTGGATGTAATGTATTAATGCTAATCAGTTTAAGTATTTGGGAGAGAAGAGTAGTTGATGTCTGGGGAAGGGAGGACTGTTAGCAAGAGGTGAAGCGTGACGAGAGTTGTCACACACCATAAAACCCATGTGTCTGTTTTAACTGCGAGCTCCAGCGTCTAGAAGAGCAAGGTTTTAATGTATTTTGTAAGCCTTCCTACGGTATCAAACGTTTCAACTGTTTTTTGGCTGGGTTTTTGTCTATCTTTGTTATTTTTATTGTCCATATGAATTTTTTCTGATGTTCAACATGTATTTAGGGTTTTTAATTTCGTTTCTGTGGTATTTAATATGATGGATTATGAATCCCCATATTCTTGCATAGGATTCCTCAATTTTTTGGATATGTACAGTTTGTGGATTTTGACTGTTCTCTTTAGGTGTTGTTGAATTATTTATTATAGTAATCATAGCAATATGCATTATAGGACTGTTTGTGCTTGTGAGATCAACATCACGATCAGAACAGGAAAATCAAAATAAATTCCAGAAGTAGCTGTTCGTAGATGTCCCTTATTTAGCCTCTTCCTTTCCATCTATGTAAAATTCCTCACTTTACATGGCATTCAATGTTAATGCACCATGCTTGAAAAATTGCCTAAGATTTTATTTTGCAAATACTCATAACCATATGTAGTTGATGGTGTGAAGACAGATGGAAGACTTCCTTGGAACTTAATAAATTTCAAGGTTTTCAGCTTTTTTCCCTTAAGTACTTAAGCAAGTACTTGAATTTACTAAAGAGTACTACAGTTGTATTGGTAAAGGCCTGACTTCTGGTTATTCTCAACTGGAGTGTGAATCACTACAAAGTAAGATACGTACTTCAGAGTGATATTATGAAGAACAGCAAACAATTTGATACTAAATCTATCTTGTGAATGCATAGGGTGAGGTTTTTTTCCATTGTTTAACCATTTCCATTATTTAACTATTGTTTTTCAAAATTCTTATCAATGGTAACTCTTACCAGCAGTTGGTTCTTAATTCATGTTGTGCATTTAATCAAAGGTTATACAGCATCTTAAGTGTAGGTCCTATCCTACACCTGCAAAAGCAATAAAAGTTGAATATAAAACATGATTCTTCAGTTTGCTGTTGTGTAAAGCAGTGTTCTGGGAAAAAAATGATTTCATAACAGGAAAAATTGTTATTTGGTGCTAAGGAAAAGTGAGCAAAAATAAATAAATGAATATTCTTCCTGTTACCAGAAAAAACCAACACCCTGAAAAAAACCTAGTAAAAATATTTTATGAGCCTCTCATGCTTTAAATAAATTCTAAGACTACTTTTTAGAAATATTCTATATTTAATTTTCTCTTCAGAAAGGTCTGTAATAGCAGTTGTAATCTGCTGTCGCATATGGTAATGAGCTTTTATTTAACTGTTGGTGATCCCTGTGAGCAGTATTCTCAGCAGATTGTTCTGCTGTCAGACACTTATCCTGGAATGACCAGTTCCATTTTTGTTTTCAGTTTCAGTGTCTTAAACTGATAGGAGTAAGTGTCCTCTCAGCGCACATTTAATATTGTTCCTTTTGGAAGAATGATTAGTGTGTTAAAAACACTGAGTATGAATGCAGCTTCAAAAATTATATTTTCCCATTCATTTAAAATCTAAATACTGTTTAGTACTTAGGAAGGGAAACAAATCTAGAAAACTTGCAGGGTATTTTTTAGTTGACAATGAAGAAAAAATAATCCTAAAGATATTTTTTGAGCTGCCTTTCTCTGAATACTTTCAAGCTACTTGAAAGAAGTTACTTTTATTTTTTTTTAATGCAGAAAAAATTCCTTGTCTATCTATGTATTGTGGCTTCAGTTTCCTCTCTTACCTTGACATGGCTCTGGTTCTTGTTTGACTTCTCCAGGAGTCAGTTCATTTCCCTCACGTGGGAAGAAATTGAACTTTTCTGTCCCCTTGCCTCTCTCAAGAGGAGAGTACAGGAGATTTAGGTCATTTATTACTGGATTTGTGTGTTGCTTTGCAAGGATCTGATGAGCACAGATGGAGGAGGACACAGTAGGAGTAAAAGTCCTATGAATTCTACTGGCAATAAGCTTTCACCTTGGCTGAAATTTGTGAATTCTCTGTGGACTTGTTTTTGTGCACCACAACAAACGCACAACACACCAAAGACTTAAGCAAGTGCTCAGCTCTGACATTTTCTGTTAAGGTGTCTGCCTTGAGATACTTTTAATATTTTCATATTTCACTTTAATTTCATTCCAAATAAATAATACTCCACAGAAATAGACTATTTTATTTCCATTTGATTTCTTGTAACTCCCTTAGTAAAGTGTCTCTTTTATCAGCATTTGAAAAATCTAAATGCTGAATATTGATATGATGGCACTGTAGACCTATAGGTGGACGCAGAATGGCCAACATTGGTCTTTCATCCTGGAGGGTCTGCACAAAAATGAATGGAACAAAACTAACACACAGGGAAACTTCTGTGCATTACTACTCATCCAGCCAATATCAGAACAGTTTACAGGAACGGTGAAACAAAATGGATTTAAACTCTTTTCTTTTTCATACAGTGAAGTGATTGCAAGTGCTTGTAGGTGTCAGTATCTTCATGGGACTGAATTTTTCCCAGGAGATGCAATAGTGCCTTGAGGTTTGGTAGCATTAGCTGCTGCTCTGGGAGCAGCTGCTCACTGGGACATCTGACAGGCTTTAGTGCAAGTGTAAATGGTATCCCAATTGCATAGCTTCATACTGAGTTTTTATTAATCTAGAGTTGGAAGTTTCTTGGAAATTTTGCCCCTGGGTGACCAAGAAGCATCCTGCAGTCACCATACCACCATCCATGGGACATTTGTGGGTTTACAGCAGAAATTCAGACAATTCAGAGCTGTTGTTACTTTCATCTTAGCCATCCATTCATGGACGATGATGTTAAAAATTCACGACAGAGTACCTCGCTTAATTCCTAAATAAATATGAAACTATTCCATGTGCCTTTTGGTTACTTAAATGCAGCTTTCTGTTCAGTAACACTGTCCTTTCATAAGCTTGCCTGATGCACCGTATCAAATGTCATTTTCTGTATACTTTGGTGGAAGAGATTGTTCAAAGGAGCAAATCACAAGATAAATGCTCTTTTGTACAGATGCTACAAGCTTGCATTGTAAATTTCAGTTGCTGACATTTTTCTGTCTCAGATTTTGAAGTGCTTATAGTCTGTGTGTTAGCTAAAGGTCCATCACAAGAAAAAACAGGGTGAAAAGACCTAAATTATCATACCTCAGAAACTGGTATGTCATCATGATCTATTTTCTCTGCATCAGTACAAACAAATCCACAGGATGCTGGTATTATGTATGAGAAAACTATCAATTCAAACACTTCCAAAGAGTACATATTTTATATTTATTCATATGTAAAATGTTGATAAGGAGAATAAAACTTTTATAACTACTTCTAGCCCAAGGAACAATTTTTAGACAGAACTTCATCATAAACTTTGTTCCAAATGCTTCATACCTTGGAGACATGTTTTTTTTTTTCTCTTTTTTCCCCCTTTTAATTGGCAAACATTTTTTTGTTCTTATGGAATTGTACGAGTCACGAGTGATATCAGTATTGTGCCAGTAGTATCATAGATGTAAATACTGGTAAAGTGTTGTAGTGCTCAGGATATTAATTCTATGGTTGAGTTGATACTGCTTTTATTTGCCTTGCCCAGATCAGTCTTATGCTGTGCTGTCTTGTCGACTTCCTGTTGCTTGACCTCTGTGGGTGTGGTTAATGGGGCAATCCTGTACCTTGACCTCACTGTAGGGCAAGACTTTTGGCATCAACAAGTACAGGCTGGAGGGCAGGACACTTATTCTTGTGTGTGTTGTTGGTGTGAAAGTGATGAATTGATGAGCTGTTGCAGTCCATGACGCTGAGTTTCTGTTTGAATGAGTAGTCTGCTTTTATTTATACAATGTAGCTTAATAACCTGTTTTGAGTTGGTTCATTTAATAATTCGCATTCTCTATTGGAAGTAGAAAAAAACCGAAAAGGTTTGCATTCTCCAGAAAAATTTCCTCTGTCTGTATTGTGTGCTTTTGTTGTTATTTTTAATCTTTATAGTAAATTCAGAGTCTTATCTTGACTTACATTTGTGTTGTGGTGCCTTGGCAGAGAGCTAGACAGTGAAGCTGAAATTGCTGATCCTGATATCCCCAACCCCCACCTCTGACCCTTACATTTTAGCAGTCTGTAAAGAAACAGAAACAAGCCTTCAACAATTAGAGCTTTGTGTAGGGAATGATACTGTTAGCAAGTGAAGTGGAAAGATGCCTCTGAGTTGTAGCCATCTAAGAAAATTTTGGAGAAAGCTTATGTTGTTACACTAATAATATTATTGTTGAATTTTTTAAAATGAAAGCAGGCAAAATCAGGATATAACAACATTGAATATTTTGTGTGTGTGTCAAGTAATGTATCTTAAGTGGGATTATAAAAAACTAACATATTGTTCTAGATACACTCCTTAACTGATGGTGATGGGCATTAAAGTTATAAATTCTTTATTTTTTTTCCATGTTTTTGTCCTAAGGTGGCAGTCATTTGCTATGTGTTGGGTAATGGAAGGAGAAAGAGGAAGAGAAAGTTATAATAGTTTGAGGTTTTATTAAACTCAAGCAGATGAAAGTTTACCTGGAGCATATTTAATTTATTCATTGACTTTTTTTTTTAAGTAGTATCCTTCCTGCAAGAAGAAAAAATGAATAGCTTTTGACTTTTTATCATTAGCCGTTACTTCTTCTTGCAAATTACAGAAATATATATAAAGGGCCCTCTCAAATTGTTACAGGGAAGGCAATCTCTGTAGACCAAAATAGGCATAAATACTATTGTGTCTGAAATATGTTTTCTGTGAATTAATACAGATGTTTCTGAATTTCTTCTCAACTAATTTTTACAGTCTGCTTCCTATTGCAAGCCTTTTTTGTGCATTTTAGTGTCTGTTCATTGCCTGTAGTCTCTCATAAAGGTTGCCTGAAACATAATCGGGGACTATAATGTTATTCACTCATTATTAAAACAAAAAAAGTCACATAGTCCTGAGCGTTAGGATAATGCATGTAAGTGCCTTGACTCTCCATCTCATGTCATTGGCATGGCCATGAAGTAAAGACAACCCCTTCTTTTAACTTTATGGTAAAGGCTTCTTTTTACCTGATCTTTCTCTGTGAATCTATTTTAGCATCTTCACATTACTCTCTACTACAGTGGGGTGTATATTAGTTGGGTCTTTTCTCCCCCATCAGCAAACCATGATTGAAAATTGACTCCACTTCTGTACCCATAAATCTAGTTGCATATGAAATTTGTAACATTCTGAACTTTTTTTCCCCAACAGAAAGTGAAAGTCCTAGTAATTAAAGGATCACATTCATAGGCAGAGAAGTTACCAGAGTGTGCCATCAAAATGGAGATGGTTTGATGGTTAGTACTTGTTTGGAGGAAAGAAGATTTGCAGGATCTGGCTGAAGACCAGCCTGCTGAAAATTACAAGTTTCACACTTTAAACAGAAGCCTGTTTTTCAGGAATCAAGGAAGTGAGAGAAAATAATTTGATCGGGAAACTGATCTGTCACATCAGTGGCTTGCAGTAGACATGTTATATTTTATTTAAGGAATTTTTTTTTTTTAATCTTAACATGATTTCTTACCTGCAATTAAATGCTAGATGATAAGAGAGCTTGGTTTTCAATAGGGAATAAAAACTAAGACTTTTCACAATTTATTAGTTAAGGAATTAATTTATTCTGAAATGATCTGTCCTTGCCACTGAGCTAGGACCTCAAATTCAGTACATATCAAAATAAATAAATGACAGTGAAAGCTATGAGGTATATAGAGGTATGTTTAATAATGTGGCTAAGGAAAAGTCTGGTATCTCTTATTCCATATCTGTGTAGATGCATTTAATGAGTTCATTGATTAAGTGGTAAATAGGCATAAAAATCTTCCTGAAAGTCAGATACTAAAGCTGATTTCTTTGCATTGACTTGGTAAAGACTTAGGAGGCAGTGCCATTTATTTGTTTAATACTCTGTTTCCCTTCTGTGCAGGAGAGAGTTGGATTGACCTTTTACATCAGGAATAAGATTAGGAGCTATTAACTGGCAAATAAATAGAAGACACTTAGAAGCTAAAATGAGAGTATGGAGTTTGATTTAGAGAAATTTAAACTATATTTAAGTAGGAAAAATTAACACAAGTGTCTTGGGGAAAGGGAACATATTTTACGAATTTTAAAGACTGCAAACTAGCAAGGAGGGAGAAGACTCTTATCTAATAATTACTGAAAAAAAGGATGAAGCAACGTCACTGTCAAACATTTTCAAGAAAAATGTTACTGATGAGCTGTGATGCATTTTGTAACTGCACTACTGCCAGAGTAACTAAAGGCATCATGCTTAAGCATGGTGAACAATAGGCAGTGAAAGGAATATCTAACAGCAGTGGCTCTTTGTCCAGGCATAAATTATGACTTTGGATACTTTTCATCTTAAATTTCTTTACAGCACTGTGCAAAGATGAAATTCATCCTTTCTGTCTTGTAAGAAGAAAAAATGAACTTCTTTGATGTTAAATTTTTCTTTCTTCATTGCCCCAAATATGTTTTTGTGCTTTGGGTTTTTTTTTTGAAATTTAATTTAATTTTTTATTTTTTACCATTTTTGGATTGAATTAAGCAACCCACTTGTGTTGACTTTTTCCTTGTAAAATCTTGGTGGAAATAGAATACAGGTTAGTTGGCTTTTTTTCTTTCTTGTTTGCAAGGGAAGTAGGTGTATATAGTGGTTTACATCTGCTTGTGCTTGACCTCTTAGGCCAGTAACAATGGAAAAAAAAAATCACAGACCCTCTCTCCACTGGGGTGTAATGAAACACCTAGTATTAGTGTTAGCTAACACTATCTAACTGCTGCTCTTTACCTTTATGGCAACTGTGGCGTGTTGACCTTGGCCAGATCCCCATCCTGCCTGTTTTGCTCCATTCCTCTACAGCACAGGGGGGGTAAATGAGGTTGTCAAGCTCATGGGTTGAGACAAAGACATGGAGATCACTTCTTTTGTAAATCATCAGTTGCTGTCACAGGCAAAACAGACTCATTTTAGGGAAAATTTAGCCAAATTTCCACCACAAGGGGATGGGGACTGGGAGCTGCAGTCTGTCTATCACACTTGGTCTCTGCTGCTCCTCACCCTGTTCCCTTGCTCCAGCCTGAAGCACCACTGTGAATAGTTAGCTGTAACATTTACCCAAAACTCTCATTGAAAATCTCAGAGTTACTTAATCTTGGGAATTAATGAGATTATGAGCATTTCCATTGTTTATACTTCATGTTTCTGCCAAGTCCAATAATATCTTAAGATATTATGAAGATTTTACACTAAAATAATTATTAATTAATGTCAAGATATTACAATTGTACATAAATAGGAAAAAAACCCTAACTCTTTCAATCCTATAGTACTTCTTTACAAGTAAAGAATGACTTTCTTATAAAAGGTGTAAGAACGTATTTTGTATGTTTTTCAAAGATATAATTTTTCTGTATAGTTTACTTTGGCATAGGCTTCTAATTTTCTTGGAGTAGGTAGATGACTGAGGAGGGAGCGAGGTTATGTATGTACATACTTCCAAGACTTCTGTGAGACTACTCATTTGGGCAAATGTTCACAAATGTATTACTTTTTTAAATTTAGGTTAATTTTTGACTGTATTTTTGATGGGTTTAATCTGAACCTTCTTCAGGAGGAAAGACTCTTTATTGTGATGCCCTTCAGGACTGAAAGTATAAGGAAAATCTGTCAACATGAAGGTTCTGAAATTGTTAAGCAGATGGGTAGGTAAATTTAAGTTAGGAAACTTTCCTGTAGCAATCATTGAGATTGTATGCTGAGTTGGGTTTTCTCACTTGGTTGCAAAGGTTTTCCTGGCATGCTCCATCTGTCAGCCTTTTTTCTGTGGGGTTCATTCACTAAATAGTACCTGATATGGAGTTGTCACTCTTGAAGAAATGAAGCAGCTCTGGACTAGGTTAGATGGGAGCCTGTCTTTATCATCCATTCTGCAGAACAGCAGGACAGCCTGTTTCATCAGTATAGCCTGTATAACCTGTTAAAACATATGATTTCCACTTCCTGCCTTTATAGCTAGACAGGCACAGCTTGTTTTGTCTTATGTATACTTGTAATACACATTTACAAGATGGACTCTCTTCCAGCTGCAGAAACTTCTGTTATCCCCTCAAATCCATTGGGAAATGGAACAGTAAACCAAAGTCTTCAGAACAGATTTTAATTGTTGTCCTAAGTCAACTATTTCCGTTGCTAATGTATTTAAAACTCAAGTCTGCCTTTTTTTGGGGGTAGGTCCTCAGAAATATGTGATGTCTTCTCTCGTTACTGCTTCAGTGATGTTTCTAGCCATTTTGTAGCTTGCTGAATTTCATGCTACTTGAATTTTGAGATTTCTGGGATATGAAAACCTATGCGTTTCTTCCTTTTTCACAGTAAGAATCAGTTTTTTAGCATTTATCTTTACTTTTTTTTTGTGTTTTGGTTTTTTTTTCTCCTTTCCCACTCCCCCCTTTCCTAGGATCATATATGATAGTGATTTCCTCAGACCATGACCCCGGAGAAAAGACTAGACTTCAGCTTCCAACAATGAAGGAAAATGATACTCACTGCATCGATTTCAGCTACCTTCTGTACAGCAAGAATGGAGCAAACCCAGGCACTTTGAACATCCTGGTTAGGGTGAACAAAGGGCCACTGGCTAATCCCATCTGGAACGTCACGGGCTCCACTGGCAAAGACTGGCTTCGAGCGGAGTTGGCTGTCAGCACTTTCTGGCCCAACGAGTATCAGGTAAACTTGCGATAGATTCATGCTGCTTCATAATATTTACTACAAAGTCCTAGTCAGTTTGTGTTTGCTTTGGTCTGTTCTGATGGAGTATTCTCCCAGTGTCCTTAAGTAAAGTGTTCCATTCAGAATAAATAATTATTTGAGGGTGGATATTTTTATAGCAGGTGATTGTTTAAAGTTCTCAGTTATTGTATAATATGAAAAAATAATCAGGAAACAAACCTTTTTAAAAGAAATGATAAGGTTAAAATCCAGGAACATCAAAAATTATAAACTCCCAGAAATAAATTGCCTCTGCAACTGTAATTTGTACTTGTCTTCCCTCCTTTTTTGTATATTCCTGTGTTACCGTGTCTAATTACATGACCGTAAACTGTGTTTTTTTCCACATGACATTTGCTTCATTTGCAGTGCAGGCAGAATGGTGCTCACCTAATGAGCAGCTGTTCAGGACATGTTTTTTCTCCTGTTTGCTTGCTATGGGACAAAACCACCTGCAGTGTAGGCCTGTTGTTTGGAGGGAAAAATAGTCTTCTTGTTACTAGAGCTGTTATTTGATTTGTTTGATTAACCTGCAGCTGTTTTGCTCAGTGGGTATTTGATGTGAAGGATGAATCTCATACATGGGCATTTTTGTCATGGTTTGTAGGAGTGGGAAGTGTTGGATTAGATGCACTTAGATGAGTCGTTACACCATGAGGTGTTATGTGCTTACAGACCCCTATCTAAGGATGCTGCACATCATTAGTGCTCTTGCAAACAGTTTGGATGTCCAGACAAATAGTTATCAAATAAAGGAGAGTGGCTACTTTATTAATGGTTTTGTTGAATAGTGGTATTGTAGGAGTGTTTCTTAAAAGTGCCTTTTCTAAAGTCTGTTGCAATTTTCCACCATCAAAATGAGGAAAAACCGTATGAGGAGCAGCTGAGGTCACTTGGTCTGTTCAACCTGGAGGAGACTGAGGGGAGACCTCGTTGCAGTCTACAGCTTCCTCATGAGGGGAAGAGGAGGGGCAGGCACTGATCTCTTCTCTGTGGTGACCAGAGAGAATTGCCTGAAGTTGTGTCAGGGGAGGTTTAGGTTGTATATTAGAAAAGGGTTCTTCAGCCAGAGGGTGGTTGGGTACTGGAACAGACTCTCCAGGGAAGTGGTCACAGCACCAAGCCTGACAGAGTTCAAGAAGCATTTGGATGATATTCTCAGGTACATGGTGTGACTCTTGGGGATGGTCCTGTGCAGGGCTAAGGGCTGGACTCAATGATCCTTGTGGTTCCCTTCCAACTCAGCATATTCTGTGATTTGGTGCAAGCAGCCTTACTTATATGGTGAAAACTAAGTAATTTACTATCATTTTATGTTTTTCTTTGGTTTTTGTTTCCCTGTTTTTAATGTTTTTATTTATAAAGAAATTTAATCTATCAGTGGCATTGAAACTGGGTAAAATTTGATTTAATGTTCTAAAACCTGGTTCCTGAAAACGTGGCTTCTGAGTAGTTGTTTTATTAACCCTTTTACGTTGCTGGAAAGTAGCTTTTGATGTGCTAAAAAAAACCAAAACAAAACAGGAGCCTTTTATAGCAGTATAGTGGTGATCAACTATAGCAGCATTATATGCAGTAAATCAGGTTTCTGCTGACAGATGGCCAGGCTTGACAATGAAATTGGTGGCTGGGGCCTTATCTTAGCAACATGGCCATTTTTCACTTATGTTATAGCCTTCACATTATCTCTCTATAGACAGAGCTTAAATTCACTCTCTCTCTTGCTTGGTCATCCAGCAGAATATTGAAATCCTGTGTAACCCAGTTTATTTTTGCTGTTAATGCAACCTGCTGTGATTTGTGTCCAACTTGCACAATTGCTTTTATGAACAGGAGGGGAAATCTGCATGCTGTCCATGCACAACTTCCTGTTTGCATAAGAAGTATTTTTGTGGGTTTGGTTTTGGTCCTTTGAGGTCTCAAGGTCAACATTGCTCTTGATAGATTTCCCCCCCCCCCCCCGTTAGTTTTGAGTTGTTATTCTTTGGTGTGGAAATATTTTTTCATTTTTCTCATAGGAGTTCTATGCTGTACAGTTCTAGCTTCTGATTTTCGCACTTTGATCTACCATTGGTCAATGAGTTTAACTAGCGGTGAGGGAAATACGCACTGGTTTCTATAACCTGGGATTGGATCCCTGCCTGCACTAGCAAGGTCAGTGCTAAAGATCACTGCTGAGCACAACTGTTTGCATGTACTTTGTTACAATCAGGTCAACTTCCTTGCCATTTCCTTCACTTTAAAGGGAGGGAAGAGAGTAGAGATTACCTGGGGCTGAACAGCACAGGTTGCACTGTAAGGAAGTCTTGTGTGGTGACTTCAAAGTTAGCATGACGGCCATATTAATTTTAATAACAGAGTGCTGCACCTAGTACTAATTAGCTCCTAAACAGTATTTCTGTGCTCTGCTGTGCTCTGTTGAAGCTTTATTGCTCCCTGTGTGAAATGAGCAGTGTTTTTGCATATCACTCTAGTATACAGTATAAATTCAGCTTGTGTGTTTTTGGACCGATTTAACACTTTCTTTTACTTTGTTGTTTGCTTTTTTTAATAATCCTTTTACTTAATTTTCTTGAACTGTACTCTGCTGGACAATTATTTATACATATTTATTTTCTGACAAAACATAGTACAGTTTATTACATTAGTTTCACTGGATCAAACTGAATTTTTATCTAATTTCATACCTTGTCTCCTTGTCTCTGATGCAGATAACAGTGGAAGCTTGTAGAGAAGTTCAGGAACAGGACAAACTCATGGTCATACCTCCCCCAGAATAACTTCCAGCCTTGAGCCTATTATGTTGTTCAAGAACTTTGAGCTTAAGAACCTAAGTAGTGCCTTTCTGTATTCCTGCTAGTCCATGGTGGGGTTTTTTGCCATGATTTAAGCTTCTAGTGTCTACAGTATATATGACAAGACATTTTAATGTTAATTCCATGTTAGGACTATTCCTGTGGGTTTCTTAAGCATGGGGCCTTTAATTCTTCAGTTGTCATATTTTGCACTTGGGGAGTTTCAGCAGTCCTGTAATGATACAATCTGTCTTCTGTTAGCAAGGCATCTACATTTTTTCTATTCTGCTTGTTTAACATGTGGATGAACTCTCGAAGAAAAGGGTTTGATTAGAGAATCCCTTAGGATCGAGGTTATGATTTGATTTTGATCCTTGTTAGTTCTAGAATCTTTTTTTTATCACTCTGTTGGAAATATGCTACATTTGACCTGCCTCAAGTTTGCTTCAAAGAAAAATATTTTGGGATTTTTGTTGTTTAAACTTTGTAACTGACTAGCAATTTTGTCTCTCTGTTTTCTTTGTTAGGTATTATTGTAATTAATTTATTTTAGTTGAGGTGTTTACTCCTGTCTGGATGAGTTGTTTTGTCTAATGCTTCTGTTCATTTCCCCAAGTTCTCTCCTGCTTTACACAGTAGGTATTATTCAGCTGCTGGGGGTTGTCTCTTCCTCTCTGCTTCTGTCACAGTCATTTTCCACTTTCCTTGTCATCGTCATCCTTTTAAAGTTTGATTTTAAGTTTTGTTTGGGGTTTGTTTTTTGGTTGGTTTTTGAACACTGTCTCCCCAAAGTCCCTTTTTCCTATTTTTTGTGTGTCCTCCCCCAGCAAATTTGTTTTGGTTCCACAGGATCACATCTGTTTTTGCTCACCTGTGAGATCCACTTTGTGATGTGAACCATGGGATTTCCAGTTTTGGTTTTATATTACATATATCTGGTGTTTATATCAGAAAAAGTTAAATTAACTCTTGATTTGGAACCATCAATTTCAAAATTGTAAAAAATGAATTATTTGGTTTTTTTTGTTTTTTTAAAAATTCACTATACAGTAATGTTGCTCTGTAGTTTAACAAATGGGCTGACTAGGATACTGGCTTCATAGGAGTGATCTTGCACCTAGAAGTATAGCTAGCAAAGTGAAAATACTGAACTACACCAAGCAGAAGGTCTTTTATCCATTCAGAAAGACTAATGATGTGCAGGAAAACTCTAGAAAGCCAAATAATTTTCTTACCTAATTGTGAATCCTGATTTGGATAATGAATTTGTTCTTTAATACTGATGATTTATACCATTTCTGAAAGTTTAAATTGCTCAAAGATCTTGAAAAGTTTTTTTCCTTTATCATCTTGAAAGGTCTCAAAACTGTAATAGAAGGATAACAGGAGGATGGTAGACTGAAGATTCACTAATGGTGTGTACAGTTGGGCCATATGCCACATAAGGTGTGAGACAGATTTCTTGTGAAATATGAGAATTTGTTGGCTTTTTGGGTGTCAGATCACTATTCTGAACTTGCAGATGTGATACTAAAAACAAGCTGCATGCAGAAAAGTTTTGGAAAACAGGGAATTAGATTTGATTTAGTCGTTTGATATAGCTAAGAAAGGAAAGCAACAAGTGAAATGGAAAGTACATATAGCCTGTGTGAACTGTGTAGAACTGAGTTATAAGCCAACTTAACAAAAAACTCACCCTCCCAAACTCCAACTTCATGTTTATATGACAAATGTCCTTGTTTATATATGGCCTTTAACCTTTAAATACTATGTAACATCAATAAAATACAAAGAAAATCTTTAAAAAATAAAACCCAAAAACATTCCAAAGGACTGATATTTTCAAAATATTTTATTTAAAATATATTGGAATACAGAAAATGTCTTAAAATAATATCAAAGACTCACTGGATAAATAAAACTTGGAACTAGTGTAAGATTGTTGACTACCTAGGTAAGAATGCAATGTAGAAAGTGCTATATTTGAAAATTTTGAGCAACACTTAAACAGCCAACCAGTTAACGTTACAACTTGCTGTGTAAGCCTTGGATGTTGAGTTGCAAGCCAATGAAAATTATCTGGTGAAAATCTCAGCACAAGAGGGAGTTTGGGGACAGAAGAGAGCAGTCTGTAGTCATGTGTGAGGGGCAATGCTGAAATAGGCTGTTATCTGGCCTGGAAAAAGACACAATTTAGGGGAATGTGATAGAGTTCAGCAAAACCACCAGTTATATGAAGGGGAATCCTCTTCCACTTGAAGAATTAGGGGCCTTTTTGGTCTGGTGGGGAAACTAGACTGAAAAGAAGTGAGCAGAGGTGGGTCACACAAGCAGGCTTTAGACTCATGAAGGTATCTGGCAGAAGTAGCTGTTGTGGGTGCCAGAGGATGCTGTTGTGGATGTCCAGTGCCTCCCACTCCCCAAGGCGATGTGTACTTAATTTGGTTTTGGATTCCTAGGCAGACTAAATGTAATTTTTTTTTATTCTGTGCTTATCTAAACCAGCCTGGTCATATTTTTGGGTAGAAATGTCTGGCTGTAGAAATGAAGACTGACTTTGTCTGCCACTACCAGCCCTACACCTCTTTCTTTTGGTTCTTTTTTTTCCTTGTCATTTCCTTTCAATCTCACTTGAAGTAACAGAATATTTTAGACGTCTTAAAATTGAAATTTACAAATTAAGCCTTTTAATTTTTTTTAAAGTTTCCAAAGATTTTCAGAAATAAAGTATGAATTAGAACTTTTTTGTTGAATGACTGGAATTTCATTCTAGAAGAGATATAAAAATTGTTTAATGAAATGTGTTAGTAAAAGATGGGCTAGCTGTATAATTAAAAAAATTTAAGCTAACAGTTATTAAACTGAGAGAGTGTTTTTTTTTCCTTAAGCTTGGAACAACTTGTGTTTGGTAGGTGGTGTATAGGTCATTGAAATATTCCTTGTATAGATACATCATTCTTTAGCTTTCCTTTCGTGGAATAATATCTTTGAGAATACTTTGTGGCTTTAAGGAATTTAAGGTGACTGTCCATAAACTATTTTGTTTCCAGTTCATTAATACACAATGAAATGGCTTATACATTTGTTTGTTTTCTCTGTCTTCCTTCTTTCCTCCGTAGTTTTCACTAGTTAAGGGCATTTTCAACTGTCTCATTGCTTACCATTATCTCTAATAACTGAAAATATCTACAAAGAGCAATGATGTTGCTTTCTCATGAGAAACACTTTCTAAGCCCCTAAGTGTTCTCCTGGCCGTTACTTGCTAGGCAGCACGTAATCAGAAGACTTTTTCTTTATACTGTTTATCAAAGAATTACTCAGAGAAATGCCTTTTTTATAATGAAATGAACTTTCTTATTGCTTCTCCAAGACTTGCTAGTACAAGCAAAACACCATCTTTTTTAACTGCTAGGATAAACATGAACATGTGCAAGCATATCTGTCACATTTCTGTCTCATTTCTTTCAAGATATTTGTCTATTTTGTGAGGACAAAGAAAGCATAAGTTTCGATAGAGTGATTACCAGCACCATTTTAATAATTTAGTTCTCTAGATCACAAAGCACTCACAGCTCTCAAAGGACCTGTACAAATACTCTCTCATTCCAGTCTTCAAACTGGAAAATCATAGTGCGGGAAGTGAAAGTGAGTGTTGCCTGGACAAGCCCAGTCACGGCTGAGATGCCAGCCTCCAGGTTTTCAGTAACACTGTAAGTATTGTAGACTTCCTGGAAACTCTTGATTTTTTTCCTAGAAATGACGATGTGGGTTTTGACTGTTAGTTCTGGTCTGTGGCATTGTTTCAGTAGGGTTTCATTGCTTCAGTATTGTTTCTGCAGGCAACCCACAATTTGCTTCTTTCCATCCACAGTTAGTTCATTAATGAGCATAGGAACTTCCTGAGGGATAAGGGAATGATGGTGGTGGGAAAGCAAGTATATATTGGTGATATATCTTGGCCTCTCCCCCATCTACTGTGTTGTCTCTTCCTCCCCCACTCCCTTTTTTTTTTTCCTTTTTCTTAAGAACTTTAAAATTGTCTTATGCAGATGCATATAATAGCTTTCCTAACTTCGTAGATTTGATTTTTGTTAGCCTGTTTTGATGAAACTGAATTTGTTTTGGGACATACTACATTAAAACAGGGCCAATATGATAAATTAGTATCAAAGAATTTTTACAGTTAAAAATAGCATAAATTATTGTTAATCAGGTAAAATCTGTCAACTTTGTCTCAGTCAGTGACCCAAGCTGTACTTTACAAAACACCAAGAACTCGATTCCATCAGGGATGTAGATGAAATTACTTTAGATGCCTTAGTTTTTACAGACTAAGGATCTGTGAGGTCCAAGCAATCACCTCTCTTACTCTATTCTTTGTCCTGTACTGAAGAAAAACTCAGGTGTTTATATGCTGAAAAAGGAAATGTTAGCAGTTTACTCCTTCCCTTTTCATTTGTTGAAAATTTTCAACGCTGTCTTTTCCACTACTTTGATTTCTGTTATATTACATTTTGTGAGTAGCTTATTTTTGTTTTACTGTGTTCTGTGTTTCATGTCTTATGTGAATGATCTGACCTTAAAAGGAGGGTAGAAATGTTATGCTTGAAGTACTGAAGTATTGTAAGGAATTGTATGGCTATACATACAAGATGTTCAATTCTCTTTCCATCAAATAATGTGATACCAATGAGGCTGATGAGGATTTTGACTTTTTTTCACTATTCCCTGTAAAATGGTGGTTGTCGTCAGGGCAAAGTGATGAAAATTTAGTAGATGCTTGGCATTTCCAAAGGCAGTGAAGAATTTGGAGGTTAATATACCATATGAGTCCCTTTTATGAATTATCTTTAATTATCTAAAAGTGTTGAGTGGAACACTGACTGGCTGTAAACTCATGAAGACTTACTTTGAGATAAATATGTAATATTTTTAGCCAGTGCTTAATTCCTGATGAAATATATGTGACTTTAACCTCAGCACTCTTCCAGGAAACATTCCACAGGTCTACAAGGTGGTATGCAAATTTTGTATTAACCTTGATTACCAACATTATGAAAAACCTGTAGCACTCTCCTCCCCATCATGCAGCAGGCACTGTCAGGCAGTGAAATGGAAAACACACTATTGCTAATCAGCCATCTCAGACTGTCTGATTCAATTTTTTCAGAAATACGAGATTGACTTAAATGATGGTGTGTAAATAAAGAAGTTCTGGATAGGGTTCCTTTTGTCAAGATTTTTCTCTTTTTAGGATTTAGTCTGTCATTGGAAAGCATAATTAGTTGCTACATAAGAAGCTCAGATTTTGTCATATTTTTATCAGCTTCTGCAAGATCCTATCACTTTCTAAGAGAAATTGTGAATATCACACTATCAAGGATCTGGCAATGATGTACTCTTCCACTCGACTCTTTTGTTCATGTGAAAAATGAAATGAATGAAAGAGGGTTATGGCAGAAATCAGTGATATATGCTTGAAGTTGATGGTTAAAGAAAAGCAGAAATTGGTAGTACTTTCATTTCATTATAGAGGTTCTGAAAAGATTGAGTAATGAATTGTGCTCTGCTAGGGGTTTCCAGACTACCCCTAAGTGAAAGTAAATAAACTTAAAAATATAATATTACAGTATTGAATCATTATAAAAAGTTCACTAAAATCTCTACACTTCAAAAATTGGAAGCCAATCAGTCTCCAAATTCACGGACCTTGAAGAGTCAGGGTTTTCAGTTTCAAAGTCTGAACTCATCAATTCATCACTCATAAGATGTATTGTTATGTAATTTTTGCTGTAAAGCATTGTATGCTGCTAGATGTCTGGATTTTCCCTGACCCCCCCAGTCCCCCACCAGTGCCTTTGTTGGTGTCATGGTTTAACCACAGCCTGCGGTGAAGGCCCACACAGTCCATCGCTCACTCCCCTCCACCTCCCCCTTGGGGTGGGGGAGAGAACTGCAAGGGTAAAAGTGAGAAAACTCATGCCTTGTGATAACATTTTAAGACAGGAGTAAAGAAAAAGCTGTAAGTGTAAGCAAAGCAAAACAAAGAGAGTGAATTCACCACTTCCCATGGGCAGGCAGGTGTTCAGCCATCTCCAGGAAAGCAGGGCCCCATCATGTGTAACAGTGGCTTGGGAAGACAAATGCCATCATTCATAATGTCCCCCTTTCCTCCTCCTTCCCACTTTGTGTTGAGTATGATGCCATATGGTAAGGGGTATCCCTCTGGTCAGTTGGAGGAGCAGGGAGGCAGGGGTTAGGTGTCTTGGCTGTGTTCCCTCCCAGTTTGTGCACCTCCAGCCTACTCACTGGAGGGATGGGGTAAGAAGCAGACAAGACCTTGGCTGTGAAAGCACTGCTCAGCTCGATCCCCGTGTTATCAACACTGTTTTGAGCACAAATCCAAAACATAGCCACATGCCAGCTACTGTGAAGAAAATGAACTCTACCCCAGCCAAAACCAGCACAGCTGGAAAACAAAATAATACTGAGAACTATGCAGCCACTTAACTTTCTTTTTGTCCTTTTCTGACTTTTATTATTTAGGGCAAGATGAAATACTCTAGAAGAATTTTTTGAGTATGTGCACACCATACTATAATGTATTGTTTGTTTTGATTTTTTTTTAATATTTTCTCTTTTTCTAATGCTAAGTGGTGAACAAGCCTGAGGCTTGTAGTAAAGTCAAAAGGTATTCTTCATCCAGAGTACTATGTAATAGGAATCCCACGTTGACTGGTGATATGACCTCCTCAGAGAGAAATAAGTACCTCATATCTTTATAATTCTCTCTACCCTGTATGTGCTTCTTTTCTGAAGTTTAGACTTTGTTCGAGGTGACATTGAAAAAACAACTAAGATGGTTGCTCTGAAGGAGAAAATAATCAAAATTCAAAGATGGGGGAAAGTGTATCAATAATTTGTGATAGAATCACATTGTGATAAAATATTCAAGGTCCATGTATTTAAACAAATAAAAAAACTAGTATTGCTGAATTTTCTACTTCGCCCAAAAGATATTACTAAGCATTTTAGTCATCCCCACTCTCCTTGCCCCCTCTTACCAGAATGAAGTAAATTATACTCCTATTCTGGAAGTTCTGAAACACCATCTGAAGAAAAACAATTTTCTTGCCCTAAGATAGTGATGGGAAGCTTGAAAACTGCTAAGTGCCCTGTGGGATATAGAGCAATGGCCCAGTCAGGCAGATAGTTCTCTAGTCTGAAAGCCAGGAGTGGTTGCATTGTAGTCTTTGCAGACATATTATTTTCTTCTTTGAGAGTTCTCCCCATTATTCCTAGTCAGTTATGGAACTCCTCCACTTTTTTACTTTAAATGTCTTTATGTGCAATCCCAGAATGTTTAAAGAATTGGTATAAAACTTACTGGAGTGGATTTCTTTAGCAAAGTACCTTGGCTACCTGAAAGAAACCCTGTGTAAACCCAAATTTTTTTTTTCCTAGTGGGTTTTGATTTTAAGGTTTACTGTTGCTCTCTCAGGTTTTGTTGATGCACGTTCCAGGGTTACTGCATCTTTACCTGTATCTCAAGCAAGCAAGAGCAAACGGAAGCCCAACACACAGCTATTTCTCAGTGTTGAGCTGGCACAGTGCATTAGTGCTTGACAAATACATGGCAGAGCCAAGACACGTTTTGCACATTAGTGGAATGTACAGATTGTGTGGGCATCCCTGCTAATGCAGAGCAGAGGAGTTGATGGGGTTGTTGTGGTGTCGCTTTACTGACCTGCTGCAGTGTGAACATCATATTTACTGGGGCTGATTGTTTGGGCCTGTTTGGTGCTTGTGTATGAGCTACCTTTAGAAATTTCATAATGAAGATTTTTAGTCTTGAGTCAGCTTTTTGGGTTGTATTACATTTTTGCCATAATTGTCAATTTTATTGTCTTTGCTATGTTCACCAGGCAATGAATGTATCTCACAGTTAGTGTATGTTTCAGTAGGTGTTGTCTGTTGGAAGAAAATAATTGTCACCTGGAAGTAATAGTAGCAAGTTTGCTGCTATTTATGGAATGAAATTATTTACAAGCAAGGAAAGCATATTTGTTCAATGTGAATGACTATAATAAGCTTCTAAAATATTAAGTAATACAAGTCCTGTAACTCCAGCATTGTTGAGTTATTGGAAGGGGAATCAAATATTAGGGATTTTGTTGTAGCACTCAACTGGTGGTGGTCTTGACCTGTACAAGACCAACAAGACAAGTTTTATAACTCAGTGGAGGAGTGGGTTTCTGGGGGTATCATCCTGTCACTAGTTTTTAGAGAAGGGAGAAGTAACAGTGGTTGTGCCAGATTCAGCAGTGAACACTTAAAGGATCTGCTTGCCTAGAGCATTCCTAGTGTGCTCTGTCAGCAATAGAAAAGAAAGAGAAAGGAACAAGTGACTATCCTGTATCTTCCAGTTGTCAAACTTCAGCAGTAAAACACATTTTATCTAGTGTATCCAACTGCCCTTTGTGTGTGCACTATGCTCATGTTACAAAATTTTGGTAGTTTTGATCATTGGTTGATTTGGTTGGACCTGATTAACTTTAGGTATTGCAGTTGACTGGTTAACTTCAGAACTGGATTTCATCTGAAACTGAAAAAAAACCCCAACAAACAAACCCAACCCCCAAACACCTCAAAAACTAAAGTCCCTTGTCTTTGTGGAATTCAAGGCAGTAATGGAGATAGATAATCTTTATTTCTTCTGATTTTTTTTTCTTTCTTTTTGAGAATTTAAAAGTGCACCTGCTCACATCCACACCCTCTCACATGTGAGTGAATCCCTGTTTCTCACCTTCTTCTTTTCTACTATGCTTAGTGGATTACTGTAAACTTTCTAGCCTTCAGTAAATGAATTAAGAAACAGTCATAACCTGCATTAAGTCTGTCTTTTCTCCCTTTTCTTTCTTTTGAGTTGTATTATCTTTTGTATTAAATAGAAGCACCTTGTTGTGTGTCTGCATTGGCAATTGGTTTGCTCATTCAGAGGTTTAGTGGTTTAAAAAAAATCAGCTAGTGATACATTTGAATTGTCTGGTTTAACTTTGATGCATTGGACTTTGGTGTTTTCTCTAATTCTGATTCATTACAGTGCAGCCACTGTGCTGTGTGTCTGGAGGGGAAGCCAAGGAGCAGGGATGTGTTGCCTTCAGAAGGACAGGGGGCTATGCGCAGGTGCACATCAGCACTATGATCCCTGCTTCCCTCTCCTGCTGCACCCATAGCTGCAGGCAAGAGGACTGCCATGCTGGTTCTGCCCCTGCTGCTGTCCATTTTCCAGCTTTCCCAGCTGCTACCCTTGGAAGAGATGTAGAGGAAGGTGATGCTGGTCTTCCCTCTGCAGTGCCACAGGTCTCTACCCTGCTGTGAAATTGCATGCTTCCAGGGTGATACTTGGTCTTCTCCTTTGACAGCGTGAATATGTGCTGCCATTTACACTATGCTTGTATTTGTAAAGAACACACAAACACAAAAAATCATATTTTTAAAAAATAAATAAACCAATTATTAATAATGAAGAATAATAATACCACCACCAAAAAAACCCTCACCAAACATTTCCCTTTTTCCATAATGGTAAGCCAAAGGGGTGACAAGTTCCTGTTACAATATTTCTAGTGGTTTTTTTTAGTGTAAATCTTTAATGCAGGGTGACAATCTGTTTGATTTTCTGCTACTCTTGATGAGAGAGATGAGAGTCCGTCACATTGAGCCAAATTTATTTCCTATATGAACTGAATTATTGAAGTATTTGTAATGTACTGAAAGCTGTGATAAGTTATCAAAATATGGTTATGTTTTTCTTTTGATGCAGGTTAAAATATCAAGCAACTTGCAATGCATTTGCAGGTTACAAAATAATTTTTTTCTGTCATCGATCTTGCCAAGAGGTCAGTTGTTTATTGTGTGACTTCTTAACACAAAAAATCAGAACAAAGCTGGAATTTGCTTGATTGGCACATTTATCTTTAAACTAAAAATGGTGAACACCAAATACATGTGATGGGGTTTTTGTGTATATGAGCATGTGCATGTACCTAGGTTTTAAACTTTTCTTATTATAAGGATAGAAATGAACCTTAAAGGAAAGCGTCGTCTTTGTCCCTGGACTTAATTATGAGATTTTAACAGCATCTATTTGAACAATTAAAGGGAATAAGGTTTAGCAGCAGCTGCCTGTTTTTCCATAAAGAGCTGAACATCAGACGTACTTATCTTGGTAGCATTGAATTCAATATGAATTACATTGCTCAAGTGTTGATTTATTACTATTTGTCCAAAGTATAACTTCTAGTATAACAGTGAGCAGTTTCCATTTTGTGTTGTTTCAGAAATCTAGTGAAATGGAACATGGCATGCATTTTAATATATTATTTGTTTACATGTCTTAGATAAATGTGGCATAGCACGTTGAAACAGAAAAATATGTTAAGTGGGTATTTTCTCACAACAAAACAGTTAAACCAGACACGGGCTTTCTTTGGCTGTAGCTTTACAGAACCATCAGTTAGATTCAATATATATGGCTGAAGAGCTGCCCCCACAAATTAGAAAGGGATTTTTTTTTCCTAAATTGTAACAGTAAACCTTTAGTTTTCCAGATATCCACTTCCCCCCCACCCCCCCAGCTCATTTTTTCCTTTTTTTTTTCTTTCTTTTTAAAGGTATTGTGTATGGTAAGATAGTACTGAAAAATGAAGATGCTTCAGAACCTTGTTCACTGGTCAGATCTGTATTCAGAAAGTCTGCTGAAATACAGGTGTCTTCATGCTTCCACTTCTAAAGTTAGAGAGCATTTTATTTTGAGCATGTGTATGTCTTACTCATTCTCAAAAAAGTGTGACAGGATCAGTAGCACAGACAATAGGCTTTGTTTCTTGTACAGATACTCTTAATAACCTCATAGAGGATTATAATTTTACTCAAAAGTAAAGTCATAACAAAGTTAAGCAGTTTTCTTCTCCAGCTTAGTTAATTGTTAATTAAATTGGGAAAACTAACTTGTCCATTTTTAAATCTAGAGTAATTTTGCTACAGCAAGTCTACTGTAATGTTAAAACTGGTTCTGCAAGTGCTGTGTATGGCTGAAATTCAAGAGCAGTTTCCCTGGTATGAACCTTCAACCCAAACTCTGCAGAAGCCACCTTGGTCACTAACATATTCCAAATCCTTGTACTTTTTGAACAATCTTTTCTAATAAGTTTGAGGAAAAAATGCTTTGGTTTGGGCCATGATGGGGGCAAAGCAGAGCACGTGAAAAATAAGTTAATTGTGTCATTTTGCAAATGCAACCTACTCCCCTCCGTGCAGTTTAGCTTCCTTCCTGAGCAGGTTCATGCTGTATCAGTAAAAAATTTTATAAATTACAAACTGAAAAATTGCAGGCTCCCCAGAACAAAACCTAACTACACCACACAGCAAAAAATAAGTCTTTGCATTCTCTACTGTTGAGTTGTCTATGGTTGCTGAAGAGCGTGATGCTTCTCCGCTGGGGTGGAAGAGTGGGGGGCAAGGTTACAAAACCAAGAGCAGAGGGAGATGCAAGGGAGTGGTTTGGGGATCAGGAGCCTTTGACACAGTTTTTAACTCGTGGGTCAGTGCAGTACTGCTTTTGATGCTGTGACCTGTGCTTGCTTAACCAGGGCTGTGTTAAAACTATCTGGGACTTCTAACTTGATGCTGCACTCAGCAAGCCAGCCTTATTGATTTGTGGAAAAATAAAAGGCTGTATTTCCATTTAAGATCTGGGATATTGTTTTTTCAGGGGTGGTTGGGAGAAAAGCTGGCACCAGTGCTGTTTGGAGGCTTGACTTTACTTTAGTCAGGTTTGGGAAGGGAACCTTCTGAACCTGTAACAAATGCAAAATGCTGTAGGGCTTGTTTTCTTGGAAATGTGCAGGTGGTCACAAAGTGGTCATAAATCATAGGGAAGGCTCCAAATGCAAGCATTGGAAGAGCACAAGTTGCTGGAGCAGTCAGCACCAGGAGGCAAAGGTGGGGAGGACAATGGAAAGTTGTCATTTGATACACGACTTTCTAGAGCTGAACACCAGTACTAGGCAAGAGACCTTTCTGGAGGCATCATTTAATGATAGTTAAGTTGCCTCTGAAGCACTGATGGCAACAAGAAGTGAATGCAGGTGTATTTCTAGGGGGAATTTATTTTTGACAAAAATTGTTAATGATTAAATATTTGCTTTCAGAAAATATATGTCAAAGTGAGAGTAGGATCTGCTTCTTTAAGTGTAATCAACGTGTTTAATGTGTTTATTTGGAAAATAAAACAAGCAAAAAAGTGATTTTTTTAAATTGGAATAAAAAATCAAGTGCAGTTTTTGTAAAAATGTAAAACCAGATCAATTTCAAGCCATATAAACTGGGAACTGTCATAATTTCAGGTTTTTTTTTGAGAGTCAATTTATTCCAGAGTAAGCATAAGGTTAGATACTTCATGCCTCTAAAGATCATGTAGAGGAGGTGTGCAGCTGCAAATGGAGCTCGTTGTGTAGAAGTTCTAAGATGAAAATATTTTTTTTCCTAGCACTTCTCCAAAAGTGCTAGATGAAGCTAAAGCTGAACATCTGAAAAATGACTCAGGAAAATTTATCGAGCACAGAAACTGGTTTTCCATTGTTATAATTCATATAGTTTCAAATTGTTTATTAAAGAAAATGACACAGTTTGTGTTTAAGTTAAAATGTAGATTCATTTGACTGCTTCACTTTTATTAGTTCAATTACTGTAATTTTAAATGTAGTCATTTTTCATGGTGTAAAAAGAAGCCTTATACTAGATCCTAATTGCTTTTCTAAATTCTTTAGTTTCATGTAAATATTGTGATTCGAGCTGATAAGTAATTTTTACCTATGTTACTAAGTGTTGAAATTTTTACAGGTGTTTTATCCTTTAGTTCCATAGTGATGATATTTAATTTATAATTAAACTTTAACATTTAGAGCTGTAGAAGTTGTTGTATCTCTGCTCTAATCCAAAGTTGGCTGTGTAGAGAATAGGAATACAATTTGGTTGCAAAACTGGTACAGATTGCCTGCAGAAGTATGCTAAGATTTCAGAAAAGAAAGTTTTCTAGATTTTTTTGTGTACAGTATTTTAAAATAAATAATGAAAAAAGGGTCCTAAATAAGTCTGTATTCTAGATGCTACTCTGGTGTAATATTTTTTAGGAAGGGATTGATATTCTTCTGAAATTCCCCAGGGACAATTTTCACACACCCTAGTTAAAGTAAATATTGGATCTGTGGGGTTTACTGGTGAATTCAGATGTGGTTATTAGTGAGCTCTTAATACGTTTTTACTTATTGTTGCTTCTTTTGGTAGCTCATGTATTTAAGCTTTGATTTTCTTAGTGTTAGAAAGAACCTACAGCGATGGGAATAGTGCTTCCTCTTTACTTACCTTTATTGCAATGACAGCTAGCAGTAATTAAAGGCAACTTTAAAGATAGTGTTTCAATTTCTCTTCAAGATTTTCTTTCCCAAGCCAATTAAAATGAAAAATGCCCTCCCTATGCTCCATCACCCAATTGTGTGTTGCTGTGTTCTCTCTTCCACTATGCTTGATGGTAGCTTCAGAGGCAGCATGAGACGCCTCTTCTGTTTTGTAAGATTCAAACTTCCGGCAACATTTTCCTACCTTGTCTTCCATTGTCATCTTCTACCTAATTTGCACATTCATCACCCATATTACAGCATTCAGTATTTTAATATTATAAATGAATCTTAGCTATTTTTCTCAAAGGAGCGATTTACTCCTTCGTGCTTGTTTCCTTTTCTGTAAATGAGTTGTTGGTATTGTGCCAGTTGTAAGCTGACTTGTCTAAGGATGATTTTGATATTGAGCCAGCATGATAAGGCATAGTGCAGACTAAGGACAACATTGGTCCTGAAAACAAGTAACAACTCAGTTTGAACTTGAATTGATCTGTCTCTTCTGGTTAGCTGCAGCATCCCAGGACGTGTTTTCTGAAGTGAAATGAAAACAGTTTTTAAGAACTGGTCCTTGATAACTGATACAGATATTTTGTGCACCATTAATCTTTGTCATGTCTTGCAGGCATGTACCCATCACTGAAATCAGCCTGCTAAGAGTCTTTAGTGACATAGATTTAGTATCTACATGTGTCACTGCAGCAGCTCTAGGTTGTCAGTACTACACAGAGAAGAGGATGAGGTCTGTTAAGCGAGCAGCGTACGATAAAGATGATTTGTGTGGGGTATGTTAAAAAGTGGTCTACCAGCTCATTCCCAGTGAAATCAAAGCTGATAACTTAGGTGTATATAAGCCCAATCAGCAATAAAACACAGCCAGAATGCAGTACAGTGTGACCACTGACAGACAACTAATGCCATGTGGTGAAACTGCAAGTTCAAGAAATCCCTGAGGTCCACTGTGCTAACTGGGTTCAGCCTCTTGCATTCAAATTTTTAAAAAATCAGCAGTTCCAGTTTGCCTGGCATCACAGTGGAGATAGAGACGCAGTCCACACTATGCCCATCTTGGTCCTTTAAAGGATACAAATACAGATGTAATGAGATCAACGCACAGCTAGAGAAAAAAGGGATTATTCAAAATACTAAGACAATCTGCATGCAGAAGATTTGTGATAGATAGGGTGTTAAGTTAGCATGTATTTTCATACAGCAAACATTGATAATTGAGATTTCACTTGAAAATAACATGATGTGTATTTTTTATGTTCAGCTTCTATATGAACTGGAGCTGTGGAACAAAGCTAATACTGCCCTATGTAATGTCAGTTAGCAGTGCTGAGACCTAACTTTTTTTGATGTCTTCTGTGGTTATTTCTAATATATGGATTAAAAAAAAATGTTCAATGGTATTTGTTTGTGTTAATCTACCACTGTAATTTCCCCAGTTATGAACATTTGAGACAAATTTTATTCACATTTAGCAGGTATATGCTTTAAACCACTATGTAGTCTGTGTATTCCTGTGTGCCTTTTGAATATGCACATGTTAAAAATAGTCTCCTGGTCCAGGTAAGACATTTCTGGGCTGCTTTTAGAGATAGCTGACTTTGTGGGTCAGGGCTGCATTGTCTTGCTTCTACTTGGGACAAGTCTATCCTAGCAGTGCCCTGTGCCTTGTGGGTTTTGTTTTTGTTCTTGCTGAATGGCAATTTCAGGGGAAAACTGAAAAATTGTTACAAGGCTGCAATTGCCTACTTTCTTTTAAAACCACTTCCACCAGAAATCAAAGTTGATTATTCCCAGTGTGTAGTTACTATCATGTCATCTTAGTTCAGACTATTTTCACTTATTCAAGAGGGCCAGGCAGGAAGGATCTGAGATGACAGTGGTACTAAACTGAGCTCATCAAAGCTGCAAAGGTTTTTACAGTTAGTCTGCCAAAGAGGCAGCTGAACTGCAGTGAAAAAGCAAATAATTTTCTCAAGATAAAAGAACCTCTGTGGTTTAATCCAACTTTCTAAATTAATATGAAACATAACAGCAAGTGGTTCTACATCTGTCCATGTAGCTATGTTTGCTTGACATGTAGTTTCTTCTCCCTCTGATTTCTGAAGGACAAGGCCATGCTGGTAGATTCTGCGTTGTGTAGGTAGTGGTGTGCACGTAAATAGACCCTATCGTGATGAATTGTGGGGATTCAAAGCACCCACTATTGAATAGTTCTTTATTTGGGTATTCTCATTTCAAATCATTATATTTCTGTTCACTCTTAGCTGCTGGTTCTGTAAGAATGCCCTCACCTTGGACTTGTTTGTGAACAGCTGTACTGAATAACTGCATCTAGACAAGACTGTAATCTTTCCTGATGAGTATAACTACATATTTATCCAAGTAGCTGAAACTGTTAACAGATGGCAGATGGAAGTAAAAACATATTGTGTGCACTACTGCTTCTTTCTGTGTTCTTCCTCCTCCTCTCTTTGGGGAAACCAGAGAGAGAATGATCATGTGTTCTTGAAAAGTGGATGTAACTACTCTGCCAATGAACTTTCAAACACTTTGCTTCCAACAAAAGAGTTTTAATGTTTTCATGCCTTTGCAGAGTCAGAAAATGTTAAATAACAGTTCTGAGAAAAACATTATAGGAACTCCTTGTTGACTATTTAGAGCAGAACGTGGATATTTGCAAAACGGAATGTCAGTCAGGATTGGAAAGGACTTTTTTTTGTCTGTTTGAGTAGAGAGGTACTTAGTTCTGCTGATTTTATAAAGATCTTAAAATACTTAATTTACTGTTCAGAACAGTGATTTTTAAAACAATTTTGAGAGAGTTACAGAGTCTTGAACCCATAATTATTTTTTGTGAGAAGATGAGGGAAAGCCTTCCTTCCTTGAAGTGTATTGAGCAACACAATTTCTCCTTAGTCACACTGCTGAAAGGATCGTTTTTTCTGTACCTCACAGCAATTGAATAAAATCCTCTACAATTTTGGAAACGTGCTTGCTTTTCTTTTTTTCCTCTCTTTTCCTTGTAACATTTATCCCAGTAAAGAACTAGGGAAATACTTTTTTGTTTAGTTTTCGTTTTGACGTATATCTAAGGCCATTGGTCATTTGGAAGTATAAGATCTTTAAAAGTAAGAAACATTCGGATGGGACTGAGAGTGACAGTAATTTGAAAGGACAAATAGTTCTGATTTTTATTGCCATCTCCTCAAGTTACTGTGAGCTGCACTTACTCTTGAGCAAATTCCATGTGTTAACTGTCAGAGGTGAAGTTTGAGAACCCTGTGGTTCCCCTGTAGTTTTTGTTTTTCTGCTTCACTGGGAGGGAGGGTGGGGTGGCTGGGATTTGTTTGCTTTCTCTGAAGTGTTTCAGTTTTATAATACCTTGTTATTCTCTCCCCATGGTAACTTTTTTTTCCCACTCAGAGTTAAGGTTAACAGTGGATTTAGTATACAGTACTGGATAAAAATGGTAGGAAACATTCAGTGATTTCTCTGCTCAGCTTCTTGCCTGAATTACAGCACATTCAGAGAGGAGACTATTTTTTCTGTTGGAAGACTTCATTCACCCTCTTTCCTCGTCTAAAGAGTGGGAAACCTGGTGGGCAGCTTTTACAGGCAAACAGTATAGACAGATTAAAACTGTCAGAAGACTGACACTTCAAAATTCGAGGAAGTTCAGTTTGAACTGGTAACTTCTCATATTGAAGGTGTAAGAACATCCTTGGGGCATGGTTGTAAAATGTGGCAGTCAAGCCTGCCTGCAGTTTCACATGCGATTGTGAATGTATTGTCCTCCTCACTATCTCTAGTGTGAATCAGCCAGTGCTTTCTTGGCCCTGCACAGCTTCCCAGTGTTTAGTAGGGGAAACATTACCTGGTCACAGGAAAGTATGAGGCTGCTTCATCTGTGATTTGAGTTTTGTTATTGACCATAAAAGGTGAACTTGTTACAATTCTAATTTATTTATCTGAGTTGTTTCCTTCATGCATAGGCCTGTATTACATGAATATTGGATGAAAGCAGGGCTGGAGAAGAGGAGAGCACTTTTGCAGCCCTGGAGCCCAGTGAGGAACTCTCCCCTGTTTGTGGCTGTGCAGGTCCACTGCTCCCACTCGTCATGCTTTGGGACTCTTTGGGACAACCAACTGGTTTAACTGCTTAGCCTGGCGGAAAACCCTAACCCCGCAATAAAAGTCAGCAAAGCAGATTTTCTTTGGCTTTTGGAAGGATGAGCTTTGATGCTGGCAGAAGGCAGACCATGCACTGGGCAGGCAGGAGCAGTGAAATTAAGAAAACCTGCCCTTGCCAGTGGGAAGGTGTTAATAGTGTCAGTGGCTTGTTAAAATGTTGCCAAAGTTATTGAAATTTCATCAAAATAATATTTTTTGTCTTTGAAATTTGTGCGTTATAATTTATTAGCCCATTTAAAACACTTACTTATGTTTACATATCTGTGACTCCCCAGTGTTTCTTAGCATGATCAAAAGCTGAAAATTACAAATTGTGCTAATACACACACTTGTTAAAACCCAAATATATGAGGGGTCTGTAAATAATCCTTTGAATATGGTCTCTATTTTTAGTACTTTTTTACTAGTGTTTTTTGAACAAGCAGGGATCTGTTCTTGGGGCTCTGAAGTAAAAAGAAATGCAATTTCATAGGTTTATATATTAGAAACTGAGCATTCTGTGTTAACCTAGGGGAAAAAAAGGTCACCTGTCATGTGCTGTGTCACAGAAATCTCTAACGATTCAGTGTCAGTCACTATTTATCTCAGAGTGCTCACTTCTAAAATCTTGCTCACAGTTTAAATGGGCTTGATAAAGCAGTTTGACTGGTTAATCTAAAAAAAATTGTTTAAATCTGCTGGGTCAAAATGATACCAAATTGTGTTTATTAGTCTGGAAAAATAATTTTTGTTGTATGTGTCTAAACATAGTCTTCACTTTCCACTTTGACACTCAAATTATCATTACCCTCTAGTAACTACCCTAATAGTAACCATTACTATCTAAAGATGGTTATTAAAAAAATTATGTAGTTATTTAAGTTATTTTTAAAAACCTGAAAACCCTTGAAAGCATTTGGAAGTAGCATTTACAGTGTAGTAAAGATGAGAAACCTGATATGCAATAAGCTATAATTAATAACTGCTTCTGTTTTCAAAAGACAGCAAATTCTAATATGAAAAATGTACTTAAAGAGAGACAACTTCCAATGATGAAGCCAATTTGTTGAATATGGGGAAAGTCCATTCCTGCTCTTTGAAGGATACTCAAAGGACCGAGAACCAGAGTTCTGCATTAGACAGGTGTTTTGTCTGGCTTGTGGTAGATGAGTTGTCAAGTCCATACTCTAGTTTAAGCTTCACTTTTGATTCAAGGAATGTTAGAGAATACAACAACTGAAAAGCAGCTTCTCTTGGGACCTTTCAGAAAAGCTAATTATTATTAGCTACAGTATCTAATGACCTTTTCTCATTGTGGACTGTTATGATACCTTCTCCAATGCACAGCAGTTTTTATTTTGCTTCCAATCGTATTAATTATAATAATTTTTGTCATAGCAACCAAGACTTACAATGTTCGGTTGCTAAGGGTTTTGTTAAAATTAAGATAAAGTACACTTAATTGGTGATTTTTTTTCTTTTTTTTAAATTAGTGTGACTTTATATGAGAGTCGGTTTTTTCCCTGAGTCTTCTGACAAGCTCAGACTCTTCTATTCTGCTGAATATGTAGGTTCATTTCTACTTTTTATTTCCTTTAATAAAGTTTTAATAAAGGGTAAGATATGCAGAAGAAGAAAAAAAATTAAATTCTTTAAGAAATACTCCACTAATATTCTCTCTGTCCTTATGGAGATACTGGAAGAATCTTTTGCTCCTAAGCAAATAGCTCATTGAAGGAATGGAACTGGGTGCGGGAGTTCTGCACCACTTTGCTCCCAGGGCAGCATCAAGCTCTTCAAAATTGAGTCAGCCCCATAAAAGCATAAAAAATGTGATTTTTCGGAGAAACTCTGTGAAAAAGTGAAGTGTTGTGAACTGTTATTGTATGGCTGTTAGGACTGTTTTAGGACTGTACTCCCAACCTGGCTGCGATGGTTACTGTTAATGGGATACACTAAGCCAGTAATATAGGTTGGTGGGGTAAATATTAAGATGGAATGTGGAGAGTAAGTTTTCAGTTCTATGAATGGTTATTATCTTGAGGTAACTACTTAGGAAACCTGCCAAAGAGAAACCTGTCTAGCCAGGGAAAATCACATTATTATTTCTATAGCTATTCTGTAGGAGTGATCCTGTTTCATTCCATAGGAGCAGTCTCACAGGAGTGAGATTTTTCTATGGTAGAACAATAAAATATGTTGAAAGGAACAGCTGACAGGTTAAAACAATTTCAGCTATCATGGAACAACCCTCCTGTGTAAGAGGGATCTGGAACAATAAAAGTAAGAAAGCCAAGAATATCCCAATACCACTGAAACTAAAAGCTGCGGGTATTTAAGACTAAAGCAAAGATGACTATTACAAGGAGGAAGACATCTTTTAAATGGTGCAAGTCATGTCCTAATGAGAGTAATAAAAAAGGGAGTGAGAATATTCACACACCAGGACAAAGCATTAATGACTGAAATAAAAGTAAAACCACTTCCCCATGCTCCTCCTGTCCCCTCACCCCATCCTCCCATTCCTCGTTCTTTCCCCCAGTATTTGCTGCTTAGGACAATGCAATATGACATGGGATATCCCTCTGGTCAGTTGGGGCTGACTGTCCTGCTTGTGCCCCCCACAAACCTCCTGCAAACAACCTCCAGCCTCCTCACTGGTGAGGCAGCGTGGAAGCAGGAAAGCCTTCATGCTGTGCAAGCACTGCTCAGCAATAGCCAAAGCATCCTTGTGCTGTCAACACTGTTTTGGTCACAAATCCAAAATGCAGCACCATAAGAGCTGCTACGAAGAAAATTAAGTCCATCCTCTCCAAAGCCAGCACAAAGAGGTAAGACATGAATAAGTGTACAAAAATAGAGTACATGAGGTCTTCATCCCCTTTATGGAAATAAATTATTCTTCTTAGACCCTTGAGTTCATAGAAAGGAATTGCATGAGGACATATGTAAGGATGATTCAGCTGATATTTTTTGAGATTTAATATGAAAAGTTTTGACTAAAAGTTCTTTGACAAGGCTTAATTTTTTTTGTGAAATGTATATAAAAAAGACAACTTGCAGTTCAGTCACCTAAAAAAAAAAATTATGGCTAGGAGTCAAATTTGTGGTCATAGATTGGGAAAGTGAGAGAAAACCCGATACTGGAGTATCTGAATTCTTCTGGAAGCTGTGCACTTCAGCATCCTCACAAATGAATTAGGAAATTGATGGTTAAGTAAGTGGTATTTTTTTCAGATCATTCAAAATTTTTTTTGGATAGTCGAAACTAAAATTGTCTATGAAGAGATGCAAAAGAGATACAGGAGTGAGCCAAATAAATTTAATTATAAAAATATTTCAGAATAAATGATGGGTTTGAGGAGGAATTCCAGCTATTAATTTGAATCTCATGATGGTTACAGATGATGGCAAAGAAAATGTTGCCAGGAAGAAAGACATATTGGAATGATTGTGGATAGTTCTGTGAAATATCATTGCTCAAAAAGGTAATCGTAAAGAAAAATAGAAGATTAAGAATTGCAAAGAGAGAAATAATACATAAAGAATGAAGCAGAAAGCATTTTGGGAATAATTCTAATAGCATCAGGTTTTGACTGTTCTGAAATGGTGCCTGCCATACAGCTCTATAAACTGTGGTTAAATAAAAGGCACCTTAAAGAAATTGAAACAATTCCCTAAACTTTCACGATAGAAAAAGAGCCTTAAAGAACAGGAAATATGGTGAAAATGTACTTTCATGACATGTGTTTCACAACAGTTGGAGAAAAAAGTATCTTATTGCTGCTTATGGTACATCAGGTAAATGCCCTGGTAAATATTTTTTGATGTAGTATTATACAATGTAGAACAACTTGATTCAAGTTTTCCTGCCTGTTTTATGTTTGATAATCATAACAACAATGGATTCATAGGTTAAATAATAAATTTAATGTTGGTCAAAGTGTGAAGAGCAATGTTAGAGTTATATTTTATTGGAACTCACATTTTAACAACGAAAATTATGTTTTGGGTCAAATACAGAAATTTTGGAGCTTCTACTTTAGAAAGTTTGTAATAGGATACCATCTTTTCTAAATTTCTGGCATTATTAAAGAGGCAAGAGAGACCAATGCCATAGGTAGTCAAATGGTACAAGTTAGAAGAGTTTAATGTACTTTTTTTAGCTTTAAGCCATTTAGAGGAAAGGCAAAGTTTTCTACTGTCAACCTATTCAACTTTCATATACTTCAGGACAAGTTCTAATCTGAAGGGTTCTTCATATATGAAATGTTACCTGTGTTACTAAGTGTTGTCTTCACTTCCTAATGTTTTTCTTTAGTACTTTAAAGAAGATGTCTTGAGAGCTATAGTTCTTGGTCTTCTGTTTTAACCATCTGTGATCCTGAAAGGGCAAACAATAAAATGGGGCGTCCTATTATTTAGTGTCCTGTAAATAATCATACCGAGAAGAAAAAAAATGTGTAGATATCATCATCTTTCTCACTGTCCTCTTGTTGACAGCATTTTCTGTTAAGGAAACGTACATCTCATTAGCTAGGAGATAGAAATCACTGGACTGCTGCTTAAAAGAGCACATGTTATTAAATAAATTATTAGAGCTCAGGATCTCTCCTCCTCATAATCAAAAATCTGTGGATGACAGGCTTCCTTTTCCATGTGAGTAGAACTGGATTCTGACCCTTTGCTTTCTGTGGCTGGCTTTCATGAATTGTATGTATGTGTGAATAAGCATGTAGATATATAACATACTTTTCAAAAGTATGTGGAAAAGCAAGCTGCAAGGCAAATAGATAAAAGTATCTAAAGTTCCTAGTGTTGACCTTGAATCTATTCTCTAAAGGATGTTAAAGAGAAGATGGAACTGTATTCTTCTGAGACGTGCACAGCAAAAAGATGAGAGGCAACAGTCACGAGTGTCTGACTGGATGTAGGCAAAACATGAGCATCTAAGCACTCATGCCAACATTTGTATATTTAATTGTATACTTATTAATTTCCCTGTCTGCATTTTGCACACCATCCTGACTGTATGGATGTCCACACATCACTGTGGGACATATTTCACAAACACAGCTTGTCCTGTGAAATTAAGAGCCAACCCACGACACCTGGACAAAACCAGCTGCTTTTACCTGCAGGGGAAGGACTTGGAGCTTTCAAGAAAGAAGGAATGACTGAGTTCCTCACTGGTATGATGAACTGAAAAATAGACAGGAGGAAAGTAATGAAGGCAAAAAACCCCCTCTGTGTACGGAATGTAAAATTTGAAAAAGAGGTGCAAAGCATTAGCTGGCTCCTAAAAAGCGGTAGTTTACAACAAATATGTTTGAATTGAACACCATATGAGGTTACAGAGTTGTAAGCTGTGTGTGATCTTCATGGGTGGGCTGAAAAAATTAATACTAGGCAGTGCTCTTTGCAGTCATTGACATATGATGGCTCTTTGATTTGTATAAAATAGATTTACATTTTATTGATTCATAGCAAGTGTGTTGTTATAGCAGTAAGCAGCTTATTTACAAAGCGACAATATGTAAAGTAAATGACAGTGAATCAAAAGAAGCATTATAGAAATGTGAGCAGCATGATATTGCTAAGTAAAGACTGAAACAACAATGTCAGTAAAATAAACACTTGTTTGTTTGCTTTGAGTATATGCTGAATTGTACACATTGGACCTTCTTAGGGTAAGGAGGAGTATTTCTAGATAGGTGGCACTCCAGACAGATTATGAACTATTCTTTAAAGAACAGGATTCTGGGATTTAAAAGCAAGAGCTAACCCAAAAACTGAACAGACTTCAGTCACTTAACTGATAATGTGATCATTAATATGCATATATATATTTATAACACTGCAAAAAAGTGGAAATGTTATACTGTTATACTTACAGGTAAATGTTACTAGGTAAAATAATTGCTCCCTCAGATACATGTGTTTTGAATTCCTTTGTGATAAAAATACTCTCTATTTTCAAGAATAACTATATACTTTTGATAACGTGATTTGCTGCAATAAAGAGTGATTTTCATTAAAGATTTTTGCTTGGGCTCTCCTTTTGTAAGGCTTCAGAGCAGTATGATTACTTTCCATTTTTCATCTTTTCTAGCTTTTTTTTTTAAGTACCTTTGTAGTGATTTTTGTGGAGTTCTGTAAATCTTTTCAGACTGTAGAATTTTGCTTATAGTAGTTTCTAACCCAATAACTCAGGCAGTTTGGTTTTCATTTGAAAAGGGAGAAATCTGGCATTTTTTGGATTCTTTGCTGCTGTAGTAACACCATCCGTTCGCTTCCACTTTAGCCTTTTAAAATATTTTTTAACCTGTTTATAGGAGAGATTTTTAAAAAATCAGTTAATGTTACAACTAAGTTCAGTACATTTACCTCAAATTGTCAATGTGCTAGATGTAGGCGAAGAAAGTTTATTTCCTTGCCTGTAGTGTAATACTTATTTTTGAAATAGACTAGAATATTCTTTTTAAGAACTGCTTCTTTTTCATAACCAGACTTAAGTGCATTCCTAACAATTAATATATATGTGAGATAATAGCTTTCTTTAGTCAGTATATTAAATATTCTCACTTTTTTCTAGCTTGCAGGTGGGATACTTGAGGATTTGAGACAGTCTTTGTGTAACTTGTAATTTAAATCTGGAATGAGTGAGTGTCAGTAAAGGAGCAAGGAAGGCTTCATGGTCTAGAATACAACAAATTTCACATTTCCTAGTACACATTGTGTACATTCTCCATGTCTGTGGGCAAAGCAGCAGACCTGCTCCTTTAGCAAGTCCTGCCCCATCTGTCAGCAGCAGTGTACAAGGCTGTATTTTCAAACCTTAGCCTGGCAAACTGGTTCTTGTCCTTCTGAGAAAATCAGACCTCTCTTAAGAAACATTATCATGTTTGGTGGATGTAAGCACAAGAAATAGATGCAAAATCAGAACAAGCAGAAAAGATACGTCCTGTATGTACAAAACTGTGTAGTTCAAGGAGATAGGAAAGTTTTTCCTAATATCCAATCTAAACCAGGTGGAACTTGAGGCCGTTTCTTCTTGTCCTATGGCTTGTTATCTCAAAGAGACTAATCCCCACTTTCCTACAACCTCCTTTCAGGAAACTGTAGAGAGCAACAGGGTCTCCCCTGAGCCTCCTTTTCTTTAGGCTAAAACCCCCAGCTCCCTCAGACACTCCCTATTAGACTGGTGCTCCAGACCCTTCACCAGCTCTGTTGCCCTTCTCTGGACATATTCCAGCACCTCGATGTATTTCTTGTAGTAAGAGGCCCAAAACTGAACACAGGATTTGAGGTGCAGCTTCACCGGGGCAGAGTAAAGGAGAACAATCACTTCCCTAGTCCTGCTGGCCACACTATTTGATACAAGCCAGGATGCTACTGGCCTTCTTAGCCACCTGGGCACATATTCATATTCAGCTGCCCCAGGTCCTTTTCTGCAGGGCACCTTTCCAGCCATTCAGCCTCAAGCCTGTAGCATGGCAGGGGTTTGTTGTGACCCAAGTGCAGGATCCGGTACTTCACCTTGTTGAATTTCATGCAGTTGCCCTTGGTCCATTGATCCAGCCTGACCAGATCCCTCTTCTGAGCCTTCCTGCCCTCCGGCAACTTGGTGTCATCTGCAAACCTACTGAGGGGACACTGAATCCCCTCATCCAGATCGTTGAGTAAGATATGAAACAGGACTGGCCCAAGGACTGGGGAACACCACTAGTGACTGGCCACCAACTGGATTTAACTCCATTCACCACCACTGTCTGGGTTTGGCCATCCAGACAGTTTTCTATCCAGCCAACAGTGTACCCATCTAAGCCATAAGCCGCCAGTTTCTCCAGGAGAATGCTGTGGGAGACAATGTCGAAGTCTTTAATAAAGTCCAGGCAGACAATATCTACAGCCTTTTCCTCATCCACTAGGCGAGGTGTCTTGTCATAGAATTCATGTCATGACCAGTGATGGTGGCAAATTTCCCCAGGACGAGGACAAAGGGTCCTATGATTTGGATGTAAATGGAGGTATTGGATGAGTGACTGTGCTACACTGAGAAGTAGAGAACGTGATAATTTCCGTGTCATGTCAACAGGTGATGCACAACAGGCAGTGTAGGAGAAAGGGAAAAATTGTTTCAAATCCTTTGAGACTTTGCTGTAGTTGTACAAGTTTTTTATACTTAGCAAGATGCTTTTATTAACAGCACAGGGAAATGGCCAAGAAATACTTGCCTGCTGTTCAGACGTACTGTGTGCACATGGCTTTTTGTTTTGAATATGTTTTATTTTGCTTTTAGAAGTGGATTTAGTGCTTTGTTCTTAGAGAAGTATGTTATTGCTGGATTTGCTGAAGTCACTTAGTGAATTGGTCAAATTTGCCCAGTAAATACTAAAGACTTTATTTCAATGGAGTATTTGCAACGTGTCTTTGAAAAGTGGCTTTCAGGTAAATTGGTCTTACTGGTTAGATCAAACAAAGCATATGCTTTACTGGCAGGGACAACCAAAAATGATGAGTTAAAAGACTTCCCCACCTCCCAGGGAGAAAATTTTGTATAGTAGCTCAGAAACAGGATTTCAGGCTTTTATTCAGCTAAGATGCTTAACTTTTATACACAGGCTTCTGCATGAGTGAATTAAAGGGACATTAACAGGTATTTTCAGATAAGCACTTGACTAAGAATTTGTAGTTGGACTTGATGATCTGAAAGATCTTTTAAATTCTAAATGGTTCCATGATTCTATTAATTTATTTTGCCTTTAAGTAATTTAAGTTTCTGCTCCAGACTTGTTCTGCCAGTTGTGGGACACTTTCAGCTTCTGGTTTTATTTTCACTCTGTCTTATAAATGAAGATAATGTCTTTGTAAGAAGATTTCACGTACCTGTTTGAAAAATATATTAGTAGCCTTGGATAGAAGTCTCATGGCTTTTCATGAGTGAAGTGGAGCGCTTTAAATCAAATTATTATCCTTGAAGTTCTTTTCTGAGGATGGCAAAAGATACTTCATCCTTTGCAGGAAGGGCAAGAAACAGTGAGAGAGGAGATGGTCAGAGAGACTGGAGGGGAAAAAAGAAAGGAAACGATCATTTGGGGAAGTAATATTTTCTTTAAAAAAAATAAAATTTATATGTCTCTTTTTATGTGTACTTTGAACTGATGAACTGAGCAAAATTACAAATGAAGACATCATCCTGAATATAGTGGTTGCTTTCTTTTTTTTATGAAATATTTTTCTCATGAAGTTACTTACTGCAACTGGTTTGGCTACTAATCTCTGAAAAGGGATGCTACCCTTGGGTTTGTCAGTTATAACAGTTTGTGATCTGACCTAATTTTGTTGTCAAATCTATTAATTAATGGCCTAGGTAGGGTTTTTTGGTTTTTTTTTTTTGTATTTTTTTTTCTTCACTTTAGTCTTTCTGATCAAAAAGTCAGCTAAGTCAAAAGAGACAACAAATTAAGGATGGTGCAAATTCAGTAAAAGAAATGTTCATTTTTGAGTGTGTTAGATCTTATTTATACTTTGAAAGAAATTTTAATCATTACTTTCATGCAGTTTAGTTTAGATGTAAAATTATTTTTATTGACCAACAGATGTAGCCCTTGATATAAACAGGGCTATTAAAATAGTGTCTTTCTCAACTTTCACATAGAAAGTGTGGCAGAAAGTGGCATGAAGTGTGGCATGTGCATGTCTAGCTACTCTTATACTGACATATAAGTAACAGTCTTACTCTCATGTAAAATTTGAATACACTCTTCATTGGTTAGTTTTTAGAGATGACACAGAAATTTCTAGAAGTATATTCCATTGCTTACTTTCATTTTCCTCAGGCCATGTGCACTAAGAAACTTAATTTCAGCTAAATGCTGTGAGCTTGATTTCACATTACATCAATTTTAGGTACTGTTGCTGCAGTGACAATTTTTATTCAATCTGATTGTTATCTTTTTTCAGTAAAAACCCTGCTGGAAAAAGAAAAAAAAAATTATAAAACCAACCAAACTCAAACCTTGATTTTTTTTTCCTAGCTTATCCTTTGATTAGCTCCTCTGCTATTCATTGAGTAGAAGAGTTTGAAACTAAATAAAAATTGAACAACTGAGACTACATAGTAAATATTTACAGTTTTTGGGGTATGGATATGTAAGAGCATATGTTTGAGGATGCATTGGAGGGAGTGCCACAAAGAATATCTTCAGAATGAGTGAGCTGGTTTTTATGTGGTGGTGTAACAGTTTATGCTAGAGCTCTGTAAACTGGTAAAAGCATGAGGTGCTGTAGTAACTTAATCACAGGAAAATGCAATGGTCTGCTGAAAAAAAGTGCATGGAAATAAGCATGTTCTATCAATGTCTGGAGGATTCCCTTTATTGGTACTTCTGGGTTTTTCCCCTTTGAAATTAAGATCTTTGGTAATTAAAAAGCAGCTCTTTTTGTATTTCTTACGTATTTCCATTGCAGTTAAGTAATATTCTACTATCCCAAATTTGTTGTACCTGATAAGCATATGTTTATTTAATTTCTTTGAAAAGGATCAAAATTAGCCTTTTAACATATACCCAGCTTATCTATTTTGGTATTTGTTTAACACCTAATAGTAGCAGCATGGTATTTGAGGCATAGTGAGAGATGCTGCTAAATCTCTGGGTTTTGCAGTTTTTAGAATTGTGCTTTAAGGCCCTGGAACTTTCTAATGATTTTTTAATGTTAACGGTGTACCTCACTCTTACCTTCTGGCACTCATTGAAAGTTTTCTTTGGATACAAGATATAAAGTATTTTGTAGGTTGAAATCAGACATGTCTAAAATGTTCCACTTTAAATAGTGTTTGAATGTTAGATACCACTTGTTCATATTTTATTATATTCAGAAAGTTAATTGTTAGTAGAATAGTATACTTTTTTTTCTCCTCTGGACCTGCATACAGTGTGTGGATGGAGTTTCTAGAACAAACACAGACATTTTTCTTGAAGCTATCTTACAGCGTTTTGAAACTGTCTATGTTGCTAGAGAGAGTGGCAATAAGACAATAAGAGTAAAAAACCCCTGTGTGCATGTGCATGCATGTGTGTTTTAATACCCTGAATGTACATAATAAATTGTTTAGCTCACAAGGAAAGCATTTTGTCCTCAGAAGCACATCCTGGATTTAAGAATTCAGGCATTCAACAACTTACACTAAAGCAGTGTTAGATGAAGAGGAAGGAGAAAAGAAGGCATGGCTGTTAGTAAGGGATTGTTTCTCCATATCTTTCAGGCACAAGATGAATAGCACCTGAGTTCCCTAGATATTCTGACATCTGCTGAATTTATTGTCTTACAAATACCTTGAATTTTTTCACATCCAGAGACCTGTTTACAGCACAAAGATGGATCACACAGTTTTTTCTTTTTTAGTGTGTATTGTCCTTATTAATCACTGACTTTTGTCAGGACCTTGATGTTTGACTTTGGTTTTGTGCACAGGATTGACTAAACTTAAGCCAAGGATAGCTAGATATGCTAAAGGACAAAATGACTGTTACTCAATTTGTTGTATTTACCATTATTAAACAGTAATCAGTGTAAGGGAGGGGAATAGAAATGCTTTGAATAGCCCTGTCCTGTCACTGTTTGGCTTGATTGAAATGACTAGGTCTGTTTTAAGCAAGGGAGAGGAGAGGGGAATCTGTCAACTCCATATGGATCATTTGAGCAATTAGAGAAAGCTTAATTTTGACATCTCTTTACAAAAGGCTTTTAGGTAATCCAGGTTAGTTGCTCCAAATACCCTGTTGCCAAACATATAAGCGAATATCTGAAAATGTTGCTACCTAAAAATGGCATCAACAGTCTGGCGGTTTCTTAGCGTTCTTTGGATAAACAGAGTTAATGTTTGTTGAGACACAGTGCCCTGTTCATTTTGTGGGATCAATACATTGTCCAGATTCAAAGTATGTTTAGGCATGTGTAAGCACATTCATGCATAGATCTATATATCTATTGCTAAGTGCAGAAATATTTTAATATGCTCTAATTAGATGCGTTGTTCTCCTTCAGTATATAGACGGTGTGTGTATATATGTACATATCTTGTTGACCTTTTTGTCACAGTTATGCTTGTGATTTTATTTAAAAGCTTGGTATCCAGAAGAAGTTGTGTAAACAGATCAAAACCTGTAGTTTTTTCACAGGCATGGATTTGGAGTTTTTGTGGCTTATCTTTAGAATTGTGAAAATAAGTATTATTGCATGTGTATTTTAAGTGTGAGCATAAAGTAAATGTGTATTCTATGGTGAACTTTGCTAATTTAAATGTACGTGGATTTTCCAGTAGGAGACAGTAGAGCATTTGTTGCAGATACTGGCACTGCCTTCAGTATTTATTGTGGTGGAGCAATGTACTCTTGGCTTTTGCATGGTGAATGTCTGTGGTGGTTAAAGTTGTGTTTTAATGCTGGGAATTTATTATGGCCTGTGGTGTTCTGCAAACCTTTGTGAACTGAACATGATGATAATCTCCTATGACTGCAGAAGCCTGAATCTGGTGAGGAGGGAAATCACCATTCATATCACAAACCCTAATGTACTCCCGCTTAAGAATTGCCTTTGTCATCCTTTATAAAATATCATGGAATTAAAAAGCACCATATTGAACAAAATGCAGCATGTTGTGATACAGATATCAACTGGATCCACTGGTGGGACAGTGCCCCTGCCCCCTACTGGAAAAAAGGGCAGCTTAAATATAGAGTTTGACTTTTCTATGATTGCCAGTGGGACAATCTCTAATAACTTACCATGACTCACAATAATAAAGAATGAGCCTTGAGAATAGAGGTTGTAAAATGTGTTTGTTTTGGGATTGAAATTTATCTTCAGAAGGTTACTAGTAAGGACATCCTTCTTTCTTATCTGCTTATTGTAGATGAAAATTGTAATTTTATGAGGTGAAAGGTTAGTATTCATCTATGAAATCTTTTTCTGCCATTTAATAATCCATCTCTTTCAAAATTATTTTATAGGCACGTTAAAAACACGTGTTTCAAATTAAAAGAAGCTATGGTAGGTTTGCTCTACTGGTTATAAACCCCAACCTGTTTCAAGAATAGTAATTGCTTGGTGTTCCATAGCTATTTTTCTGAACAATTTAAAAAACAAGTTGGTGCTTTATCCTGAAAAAGTTCAAAGGATGTGATTATGAATGGTTCTTGGTTATTTCTGTCTTTCAAGAGACAATATTCATTCTGGCAGTATTTTTGCCTTCCTTTATCTGTGGAGAAAAATGATACATTTCTGTGCAGTACCAGAGACAGAAGCACTACTTGTCTTAGTAGCCAAAATTGCTGAAATAACTTATGTGATACACCTATAGAAGAAACAAAGATCTGCTCAGTATTAATCTTAAATACTTAAAAAATAAAAATGGATTTGTTTTGAGAACAGAGAGACCCTTTTCCCTTGAATTTGGATTCATCATTCCTTTGTTTGACTTTTCATTTTAGTTTGTTTGTTCAAAGGCTAGTTGATGTACCAGATTGATCAACACCGGAAAGGTAGGAGGGAAAAAGACTAATAAGACTTTATTAGATATATTCAAGGGTTTTAAGGAGGACAGAGGAAGTTCTTTGCCCCCAAGTCTCTGTCTTGTTAATTTTTGTCTTAGTGTGATGTGCCTGACTTGACATGTCAGTAACTTGTCTTCTCTGCTTTGATCAGGTTTTATTTGTTGAGCTATATCAACTATAGCATCTACAGATATAGATTATAAGCCGAATAGCTTTAGCTTTCTGCTCCAAATAAATTGAAGAAACTACAAAGATTCTGTATTTAATTCTTTTACTATTAATGATATCATTTCTGAAAGCTCTAAAAATATCCCAGAAAAACATATTTGGAGAATTCCTTCTGAGTTAATATAACATATCGGCCTCGGCCAGTGGTGGGGTAAACTAGATCTGTATCATTCTTGACTGATGTTTACCTAATCAGTATCACAGATTCCACGGCTATTACTTTTGGTGCTTCATCTTCTTTACTACCTGTTTCTGATGTAGAAGCACTTGGAAAAAGAAATATTTCACTATCACAATCTCAAATGCAAGTTTCTGCTTTAAGTAGAAAATTAGGGAATTAATCTGACATGTCTGATTTCATTAAGTAAGGCATGTAATATTGCATATAACCAAGTAGTAGTGACAGTTTAAATGGTTTCAATGTTCCTGGTCTAATGTTTACAGAAGTAGGAAGATAACTTGCAGAGAGACTTGTTGAAATTGAATCTGAGTATCTGGAGATCTGGCATATCTGGTATATCTAGAGGCCTTTTCAAGGTCTTTCTCTTTGTGGTCTTGCTAGGTAGTCTCACTGAACGCAAAATCACCAAAACCTGATCCCAACTGTACACCCTAGACATGACCTGTACAAGGATGTCAGGTAATATACTTTGAAAGATTCAGTTAGTGATTTTTGTTTGGCTGTTTTTTTGGTGTGGTTTTTGGTTTTGGGGTTAGGGGTTTTTTTTACTTCACAAAATTAAATTTCATGAGAAAAAATCTGTAGATATCATTGTGTATCTATGGAGATGTATTCTATTTTTTTTTAAGGTATATCAGTTTATGAAGACAGAAGCACAGCTTTAACCTCTTTCTTCTTCAGGTTTTCATTTTCAATGCATCATGCTCTTGAGAAATAACTGGTTCTTTTGCTTTTTCATTCACAAATGCGGTTTTGATTGACTTTGCTGTCACTTTACTAACCATGAGCAGTTAATTTCTGGGAACAGAAAAAAGGAGTTAAACCAGTTGTTAGGCATGGCTTGAGGTTGTTCTAGCCTAACCCAATGTGGAAATTATGCTACTTACAGTAAAGTAAAGGTGTAGCCTGTCAAAGTGATTTGTTCAAAACTACTATGAAGCAATGAAGTCCTGGTTAACAAAACTGAACTGCATTCCATTGCTTCAGTCTGACAAAAGCCATTTTATACTTGATTTGTTTGCTGTAATCTGCTTCTGAAGAACTTGCATGTGCTGCCTCCTCCATGAAATTGTTCCACCTCTAAGTTAAGGTCCTATGATTAACCTTCATAAATATATGGATTTCTTGGGTCTGTAGTCACTGCTGATAAACAAATGGTCATCACCAAAAAGGCAGTAACGACTGCCCACCTAAACTTCTGGTTTATTAAATCAAAACACAGAAAAGCTTTAAGCTGCAAAAAAAATCAAACAAGAAAGTATAAAACAGAGCATACAAGATAATTTAGGAGTTACCATATCAGTCAGCTCCATTTAGGCTTGTATTCTCACATGGAAACAAATAGGAATTAACACAACAGATTTTGAGCTTTGGGTTTTAAAAAACTTGCTTATTCAGATGTCAGCATTTGGGAACAAAGTCTCTGTGTGCCTACCCTCAAGTGCAGACAATAGGGCAAGATTGCCCTGCCCTCTGGAAAAGTCTCTGCTTCTCCATGGTTATGGATAACTTTTGTCATGGTTGCTGGAAAACCTTTCATAGCTCAAAAGTTTGTTGATAGATGATATTACATTTTTATTAGGTACTAGTGGAAGGGGATAGCAAATCTTTCCAGATGACTTATACAAATATTGCTTCCATTGTCCCACAGATGGTTCATAGGCAGGAATTATAGTAAAAGGGGCAGGTATTAGTCAGTGGCTGGCATTTTGGCAGAAAACATCTAGTAAATATTAGTAAATGTAAAGTGCATACATGAAACCTTTCAATTTACACTTCCTAATGAGAAAGGGATGATATGCAATCCAAACTACAGTGTGTGTTTGGTCCTGTCACACTGTTTCTGTCCTCACTCTCTCTTTGGGTTTTTATATACTTTGATGGGATTCCCCCATACCCTTCTCTTCTCTGGGCTGATCAGTCCCAGCTGTCTCACCTTTCCTTATCTGAGGGATGCTGCAGTCTCTTCATCATCTTTCTGGCCCTTCACTCAGTGGCTCTCTTCACTGTGTCCATGTCTCTCAGGGCTCCAGGTGTGGCCTCACCAGTGCTGGGTGGAAGGATCAGCTCCTTTGATCTGCTGGCAACACTTTAATGCAGCCCAGGATATCATTTGGTCTTCTTTGCCACAAGGTCACAATACTGGTTTGTGTTGAACTTGGTATTTACCACGTCACCTATGTCCTTTTCTGCCAACTACTTTTCAGCTATGTGGTCCCCCAAATATGCTGGTTAATGCAGATATTACTTGAAGACATAATGGGTATGATTACTGAGAGTGTTCAAATGTGTCAGTAATTTGACTGGGAATATATATGGTTTGAGACAGAGCATATTTAGAAAAAAATAAATAAAATTTTTTCCACATAATAGGGAATTTCCAAAGGTCACTGAAAGTCAAAAAGGACTGACCTCCGCCCTAGATTTGGAAAAGCAGCATCATGCCAGGCTTGTATTGCTGCATTTTCAAGTAGCTAGCGATGTTCAAAAGGGCTGCTTCTGTGCTACTCAAAAGTGTTTTCTTAAGGTTTTGGTATATCACAAAAATAAGCAAAGTATTAAGTATTTCATATTGATCCTTAACTTCTCTTACTACTACTTTCCCATTTTAGCCTTTAAATGTCATGATTTACAATGCAATTAATGTCTTTGTTGCTCATGGTTAAAAGTCATGCCTTTGTATGCAGTGTTACTGTTATTTTTAAATCTCAATCATTTAAGAACTTTCACACTTAAATAAATGTTTTGGTGTATTGAAGATCTAGTGTTTATGGGCTATGTAAGAATGTTTTTTCTTCAAGTTCTTCAGTCAGTCAAGAGCAGGGTGGGTTTTTATAAGACTATAAGTGTTCCCACATGATAAACTACTGTGGCTCCAAAGCCAGAGCAGCTGTAACTCATCCATGTATAGTGCTTCATCCAGACGTTTTCTAGGCAGGAGTCTAGAAACATTTGGCATAAGCAACTTATGAGAAGTAAGCAAAGATAAGATCAGGGAATTTTTTTTCCTGGTGTTCTTTACTAACACAGTGTTTTCTAGGGTCTCTGAGTCTAATTTCTAGCTCTTCCTGCCACTGGATAACTGTGTCATACTGGCTGTTTTAAAGGCTTATTATGCTTCATATTAATAATGTGTTTTCCTGGAACATGTATCTTGTTTGTGGAGGTAAAACATTGTTATTATCTTTCCTCATTTTTATATTGTTTGGCTCATTGAAAGTTAGTTCTTAAATGTAAAGAGACAATTTTTGTATTGTGGTGTGAGTTGTTTTTTTTTTTTTCTCCTTTTTTCACCTAGGGATTGGGTAGGTAGGTGGTTTGATTTACAACTAATAAATTCTCTGAAGGATTAGCCTTTAGGAGCCTCTGTAGGCATGTTTGGTGTGATTCCTCACCAGAGAGCATGAACTGAGATGAATCTTGCTCACAACTTGAGGGTGTGAATGTCAAGGCTCCTTGTAAGATGCTCAAAGAATCTGAGATGACCAGCTCAGCTGGTAAGGATACTAGTGCACAGATAACCTTATATCCTTCGGTTTTCAATATCAGGAGGTGTGTTTTTGAGGAAAAAAGAAGTAATACGGTGTTAGCTGACTTGGCAGACTTGAGATCCCAAAGTTTTCACCCAAGTGTTTGATTTGCTGTGCTGGAAGTTATCCTGGGTCCTGTCAGCAGCAAAGGCTGCCTCACAGTATTACTTAAGCATTCAAATGGAAGTAATTATGTTTTCGTGAGATCTAAATTAGTTCAGCAAAATTATTTGTAACTTTCACAAGGGAAATGCTTTTTATTATGTCAACAAAATTTTTATATGTTAGATAAGATTTCTTAAGCTGTCCCTTTCTTTCAGCTAACTTCCATTAAGTGTTTCTTTTGTAACATGACACTGTTTTCACGTTTATATTAATTTTTAGTTTCTTGGTAATTAAAACCTTTGATTTAGTGTTTTAAAATGCCTTTAACACTGTAAAAGCACTGGATTTGGCTAGAAACTTGTCAGTGAATAGGATTGGTTACTGTTTTATGTATAACTGGTCTTGCTGTTTGTGGGTCTTCATCTACAGGAAATTGTTTTACTACAAAACAAACTTGCTTCTATATGCCGTTTAATCTTAATCATTTTAGTGTAAATAGTAGGTTCAAGTATATCTGTAGTCACCCTACTGTGCTTTTACCAAACTGAAAATTAACCAAGAAAAGAGATGTGTATGAAGTAGAAAAAAATTAATATGTTTTCTTTTATATTCTTATGAAAGCCTTTAAAGGTTTATATCCAGGGAGGTCGATGTAACTCACAACTAAAGAAGTTAGTTAATGTAACTGCCCTTCTTCCTTTGATTTTAAGTAACTAATTTGTTTTATTCACAAATTGAATAAAAATTATGTAGGAGGTGCCAAAAATCAAAATGCACATAATCTGGATTATGTATATTAGAATTGCATGAAGTTTCCAGTAATACTCTAGTTGAAGTTTGTTTGGGTTTTTGTGTGTGTGTTTTGTTCAGTTGGTGAGGGGGTTTTTGTTTATTTTTTGTTGGGGGTTTTTTGTGTGTGTTTTACTGTGCTTTTACTGTGGTTTATCACAGACATGATGCCTTCTATTTGAATACAGCTCTCTAATACACCTTTCCACCAAGCATCAGAATTCACCCATCTACAAGTTTGATTCCAGGTAATTAAGCTAGTAGAAGCACTACTATGCAGGAACAAAAAAAATGTTACAAGTTGAATGCTGTGTGGAAACTACAATATCTAAGTTTTTCCTTTTTGAATTTTTTTTTTATTTCCATCACAAATTCTTCTTCACCTCTCTCTAATGCAATGTATTAGAGTCTAGCAGGAAAAATTAGTCAATGAAACACTACATTTCTGTTGTAACTAAACCTTTTAATACTAATTTTTGTCTAATTGATGTTAGATGTCACATGATGGTGTGACAGGACTGCTGTCAAAACTGTGGGAGATTCTGCCTCCTTCACTACCATGAGTAGCCAGAAAAATAGTCAAATGGAGAAAGGACAAGGAAGGTCTTAAACTGTACTGAAAGTATCCTGCTCGGTGGTGGTGGTGGTATATCGCTTACAAGAAAACAACTGTGGGGTGAAGTTGTAACCCCACAATTAAAGTTTGAGGTAGTGCAAAAGTTAGGCCGTGTTCCGTGGGAGCAGTGGAGCTGGTTAGATGGTTTCCATGGACACGGCCTTGGGTTGCAGGGAGTACAAGGTTAAGACGGTTTGATAATGTGCAGGTGCTTGGATTCCTGGGTGCTGTTGTGGGAATATGTTTGTGTTGTGTGTGAAGTTGGCAAACTCAATAAAGGCTGCCTGCTGCGCTGAGCAGGCAGACATCTCTTTGTCTCACCATCCTCGTGTGTCTTGTGTGTCCTTCTTTTCCCCTCGGACCAAGACCTCACGACAGGTACCCCATGACAAACAACTGTTACAAAACTTAGGAAGAAATGTGTTCCTAAAGGTAGGCTTTGGGCTGCAAAGTTGTTTTCCCACTTTCCTGACTACGATTGTAGTTAATGGACTAGGTATGCTATGGGAGTCCTTATTTTGATCAGTGCCTCAAATGAGCTAATAATGGTGCTGATACCTAAACTTTTGGATCTTGACAAGAGTTAAAAATTCAGCGAGGGCAGTCCTTAAAAAGTATATTTTTTTATATTCCTACAAGTTCGGGCTTAGCCTTCATGGTGATTACAGGATGCATTGTTAGGGCTGTGAAGGAGGGTGAAGGTTTGAGTATTTCTTAACAATTAAACCCGTGTAGGAGTCTCTGCTGTAATAATTGCTACTTCTCCAATTGCATTCAAATACTGTTGAGTACTTAAGTTGTTCAAAACATTTATTTCTGAAATATTAGATGAATAGTGATTTTCATCATCTGCATTTTAAAGCTGGGGTCTGAAAAGTACATGGATGATAGACCCAGAGTAAAGGAATAATATCACTTTAAAGAATGCATGAGTTGAGATATGTAGAAAGTATAGTTGAGGGAGGTTTAGTCCAACTGTAACTATCATTAGGCCTAGATGGCTTGATGTGGAGAAGGCAATAATTTTTTTGATATTGTTTTGGGGTAGGGCGCATGTGGTGGCAAATAGTGTGGAGAGGGCACCTTTGCAGAGGCATAGGGTAAGGGGAGTTTGGTTGTTACAGAATATGGAGTGTGTGTGGATGAGTAAGAGAATTTTGGCTACTACTATGGTGCTGGAGTGAAGTTGGGCAGATACTGAGGTGGGATCTTCTATGGCAGCTGTAGTCATGGGTGGAGGCCAAATTGAGCAGATTTTCCTGTGGCGGCTAAAATGAGGCCTAGAAAGGGGAGTAGCGGGGTCTGGTTTGTGGAGGAGGACTGTTGAATTTCTCAGATATTTATTGTGGAGGCTAGTCATGCTATACAGAGAATAAATCCGATATCTCCAACATGGTTGTAGAGTATGGGTTGAAGTGCAGCAGCATTGGCTGCTGCTTGGCCATGTCATCATCCACTTAGAGGGAATGATATGATTCCGACCCCCCCTCAGCCTATAAATAATATTGGAATATTGTAAGGAAAAATATATGAGGAATATATTGTTGGTGATGGTTAATATTAGTGTAGCAATGAGGAAGGTTAGGAGATGGGAGAAGAATTTTGTGAGATGGGGTTCTGAGACTATATACATATATCTCACATCTCTCTCTCTTTTTTTTATTTTATTCTATATTGCACATCATCCACCTAATTTTCAACTTAGAGTTCTTTAGGGGTTGACAAACATATAAGGGTGATGTGATTGATAGAGTCTAGTTAGGTTTCCAAATACCCCTCTACACAAGCTTGTAGTGAAGCTAAGATGCCATTCTATGATATACTTCCATAGATACATAATTGTTTAAGAGGAAAAAGAGAAAGTAGAAATAAATTGTCAAGATGTCTTGAAGTAGTCACCAAGGCATCCTATGGAAATTTATGCCCTTCAGCATGTTCATATGGGACCAGAGTGGGTGCCAGAGAACAATGCAAAGACAAGTTTGTTGGTGAAAGCTACTTTGGAATAGCAAGGACAGTATGTAATTGTAAGGTCCTGTGGAAGGACCATGACACTATCTCCAACTGTGAGTGATTGAGCAATAAAATGACAGGCACATTTTAGTGTAGATAATGAGATATAAAGTAATGCACACTGCATAAAATCATTGTGGGGTTCATAAAAATGTCAGCATAGAGCCCAGTGATGGTGAAAAAAAAAAAAGGAAATGAAGTGTTAAGAATGGTTAAAAATTAGATAACAATATTGTGCTGTTGTATAAATTATGACTCACCCATATTTTGGTTACTGTGAGCCAGCTCTACTCTCGTTATCTTCAAAGAATATAGTGCAGTTAGAAAGGGCTTTAGAGAGAAGGATGAGTATAATCAAATGGCTTTTATATGAGATTGAACAATCTGGGACTGTTCAAATTTGAGGCAAAATTACTTGGGGATGTATAATAGAGGTCTACAAAGTTGTGAATAATATAGAAGGGTGACTGGGATCAATTTGTCAGATTTAGGTCGTTGAAGGAAGTCTGTACAAACCAGACAAATGGAAGTGTCTCAGTGCTGTCGTGGATCTTTCCAAATGATACTGTGTTCACTAAAAGCTTGCATGGTTTTAGGGAGAAAATGGCCCAATATATGGACAAGAGATACATTGGAAATCTCTAAATATGTGGGAGTGCATCCAGTTCAGGGAGTTCTGACACTAGATCTTCATTTGCATGTGAATGTAGGCACTTCAAAAACAAGGATATGAAATTTTATTTGGAGAATTAAATAACATTTGAGTATCACCTTGGAACTGTGTAGAAAATTCAGGGATCAAATCTAATTCCTTTGAGTAGCATTTGAACTACCTGAATGATCCAGTGTTTCTCTTTCTCATTCATTGTGGCAACACCAGTACAAATGAGACAGGATAGCTGTCTCTACAGCCCTGCTCTGTGCCAGCCCAATTCATCCTGTGGAAACGATCTCTCTCTCTCTCCTTTCCATTAAAGGAAGTGAACATCTCTCAGAAGTGCACTAGATGAGCATGCAATTAAATTGTAATAAGTGAAAGGACATTTATAGTTGCACAGACAACTAATGTTTTCTGGCTAGAGTGATAATCTGAATTATTTTTCAACTAAAATGAAAGTGTTGAAGCCATTCTTTCTAGGACTGTAAACTGAACTTAAGTGCAGATGAAGTGCAGGATTCACTCCCAAAGCACTGGTGTCTTATTAGGATAAGCCTCCTCTGGTGAAAGGGATAGCTCAACAGTCTGTTTTTTCTCAAGTAGTGTATGCTTATCTGAGGAAAAGAACAACCCCAGGTTCTGGTCTAACTTGTCAGCATTTAAAATTGCTTTTTATAGGTTTTCACCCATATATGCAATTCCACTTTTATGCTTCCCATTTTAAATGTGAACAGATGTTATTAAATTAAAACCTGATAATAATAATTTTTTTTGAGCTGCACCTTTTGCTATATTGTGTCTATAGTTATGAATGTTTCATGGTTGTATTTACACCAATTATGAATGTAAATAATAATAATTTAGTACTGCATACATGAAATCTCAGCTCTCTAATATCTGTCTTTTTAATTGTTGCATTTTTCTTTTGCTTATCTTAAAAACATTATACCTTATAACTTTTCATAGACTTTGCCTTTCCATATTTCTTGATGTTTTCTGTTTTGTTGTGTTGTGGGGTTTTGTTTGTTTGTTTGTTTGTTTTTCCCATGGATCTCCTTGATTTTATCTTACCAATTCCTGTGAATTTCTCCTTTTTTGATAACTTCCTACTCTTGGTGGGTGGAGATTACTTAAATTAATCTTGTAGAGGTAGTAAAACCCAAGTAAATTAATTCCCAGCTGTGTTCCAGGAAAGGTAACTTTCTCTTGTGTGACCCCCAGTGTGGGAAGGTATCAACTTGCAGGAGAAGGACACACTTACACAGGCCAAGCTTCCCTGGGAACTGGATCTAAGTTACTTCCAAATAAATTACTAACAACCCAGTTAATGTGAGGTGTAAATTCAGTCCAGTTCTTAACATTGATACTCAAATTTCTTAACTGGACTTTGAGAAACAACGTGCTTTTCGAGTTTGTGCATGTTATAGAACTGTATTGTGTTGTAAAGAAACTTCTCTGCCAGAAGAGATTAAGATATAATGTTTATTTCCTACTGAGTTGTCTTCCACATCATGTAACCATTTAAATAAAAATATGATTAATCAATATTAATATTGATGCTCCTTACTGGGAACAAGTGCCAGCTCTCTGAAGATGTCTAAGGAGTGGGTGGACACTGTCAAATAGTGCTTTGGTCAGAGAGGTCACTGGACAAGGGGCATTGTGAAAGTAGGACCCTGAGACACTAAATTAATTTCCATCAAGCTGTTGTTGGCCAAAGCAGGAGGAAGAGGCAGAGAACGAAGTGGGTTTTGCGACTTAATTGCATTTGGGTGCAAATAAAATAAAAAGGAAAAAAAAGAAAGGGGTTAGAAGTGCAGTCTTCAGGGGAACTTCTGGAGAAATTGGAAGAGGATTGTAGTCCAGTGCTGTTAAAATATATGTGCCCCACAGGCTTCCTCTTTCTGCAGTCAAAGCACAAGTTTGGGAATGCTGTGAACCACATCATTAACATGTCCATAGTCACCTTTCCTTGGAAGTTTTCTTTATTTTTCCCTGTTTGAGGTTTTGAAATTATCTCTGGGTATAAGCAGACCACCTGGGATCCCTGCCTCCTGTGGTGGGGAGACAAATTGCACTTCACATCTGGATGGGATGTAAAGGTGAGGAAATTCAGTGAGTAGAACATAAGAACACGGAAGTGTACCTGATGCAGTGTACAGAGTCAAGTTGCATAAATTTCAGGTATCTTGCTGAAGAGGGTATTTTTGTGAATGAGTGGTCCACAAGGAACTCCGGAGGTTAACTGGAGCTGCTTGCTCCAAGGACTCCCTTGAAACTGAAAAGTGAAGTGGTCATTGCTGCCTAGTAGTGTGCCATGCAGTTTCCCTGGTAAGAAGACCTGAGAAAAGTGTTTAATGGGGACAGCATTCTTCTGCTCACCTGCAGGGTATGTTGGGTTGTTAATTCATTGCCTTTGCTGCTCCTTTATGTTGTCCCCAAGAATGAGAGATGTAAACTACCTAAAAAGGTTATGCATAGAGCAGCCAACTTGCTTTAAGCCTGCCTTGCACAGAAAAGCCCAATAGGTGCTTAATTTGGGCAATTGTGACTGCAAGTTTATATCATAACACTTGACTCAATCTCTACTGACATGCTTTCCTCCTAGTTCCTTTCAGTTTAGACATTCACTCATTCTTTATTTCTTTCCTTCTAATTATTTGCCATCATAATATTTTCTTATTTTTTTTTTAATTTTTTTTTTTTGGTCCGTGCAAGGAAGCATGAATCATGTCAATAGATATTTTTCTGTCAGTTGGTAATGTTTTGGTACCTCTGTAGCAAAATCCAGTTCCGGTCTCTGGAGCCATCCAAGAGCAATTCTTTGTTGTTACTGCCCATTTGGGGTGGGTCAAGATGCTGGATGTGAAAACAGTCTCCTCTTTTTCTTCATGCACAGAAATTTCCACATTATCTTGCAAGAATGAAGAATGAAGTTAACAACTACTACATAAATCTCATGCTACAGCTGTTCTTTTCATTGCCACTGGGGAGTGCCGCAATATTTCTGTGCTGCTGCATGTTTTCCTATGCAACTGCTCTGCAGAAGGTTACAGGAGACTGTGGACTATATTGTGACCCCCAGCAAGAATGATAAAATTTTGTTAAAATCGGTTGATCAGTTCTGTGCTGATATCTAACCTGTTTCAAAGTAATGCCTTTTTTTCAGAATTGAATCATGTTTGTACATTTAACTGAGTGAAAGCAGTATGCCATTAATTGAGGTAATAAACATGTTTTTCTGGTGTGCTATGAGCAGCAAAGCAAGTCATGTATATGAATGGTATGGAACTGCAATACATTGAGTAATAAATATTCCATTCAGTTGTCAAACCTGGTAGAAACTTCAACTAAATGAAAAAGGCAGTGTGTCTTATATCTACACGCTTGCCACTGGGGGAATTCTGTAGAAATGAGTGTTGTAAACATTTTTTCTTTCATTTTGACAGGTAATATTTGAAGCTGAAGTCTCAGATGGGAGAAATGGTTACATTGCCATTGATGACATCCAGGTCCTGAGTTACCCTTGTGGTAAGTAATGATTAAGAACTGCATTTTTCTCTGTCTTTTCAGGACATATTTGATATTGTTGTGGCCTGCTCAGTTTTCATCACTTGATCACTGATGTTCTTTTTTCCTTCAATAGTATTTTTGTTGCAGCTTCCAGGAGGAAATGTAGTGTTGCAATAGTGATTTGTCTGGATGAAATCTTTTTCTGCCAGAGGTAAATTATACAGGGATAAAAAAGCAGGAATTCTTCAGTGTCTTTTTAGTCATACTGTAGTTGGTGTGCATAATCAAAATGGGTTTTAATGTTAATGTGTGTACTCACTGTTAAAGAAAACTGAATTGGCAGATGCTTGTAGGAGGTTTATCAGATTTCATGCCATTTTTCTTTTTTCTCTTTTTTTTTTATTCTAAACAGGCACAATAGATTAAAAAAAAGAAAGTAAAAGGGCTATTGAACTACAGAGGGATTGCATTCTGTTTATTTTTTTGTGGACAGACTTCAGACATTTATTTTTGCCTTTTCCTTCTTAATCCTGGGGAATAATTACACACATGCAAACACAAATTGTGATAATGAGAATCTTCTACAAATAAAAAGTTGTGAGGAAGAAACTGTTACTGTGCATTTCTGACACTTGTTATCAAATTTTTTTGGCAATTTGGTTTTGTTCAACTCTTTTGATCTTCCCCTAGACATGCCCGTTCTAAAATGTGATTTCATTGTAATGTACCACATGGCTGATAATTTAATTGCTTTCTGAAATGATCAAGATATCACAATACCCTGCCCTGATTTGCAAAACAATGTCAGATAATAAAGTTGCAATGGCAACCTCACATCTTGTTTTCTTCTACCCCAAACCTTTTAAAATCATAGCTCCCTGGGACTACCAAGCTTATAGGGTATTTGAGCGAGTTACCTTTTTATGTTTCAGCCAGCCCAGCTATCTGATGTCTGTACTCAGCAAAGCTCTGCTTGGATTCAGTATCTGCCTTTCTTCTGCCCCTCCCCCTCCCCCCCTCACTCTTATGTGTTATTTTTAAGTGCCAAAACAAAATGTACAGTCATACCAGCAGATTATCAGCATGTTACAGTATTCAGATAAGCCCTTTTTTGTTACTGCTGTTCAAACCCTCTTCGTTCCAATTTAATGTTTTTTTTTCCTGTGTATTGTGGGTTTTTTTGTTGTTTTTGTTTGGTTGGTTTTTTTTGTTTTTTTTTTTTTTTTTAGTAAGCACAAAGAAATAACAGTTCAGCTGCTGTTTTCTTTAGTAGGTGTTGATAGAAGGATGGGCAAGCTGTGCAGTGTACCCATTCCTCAAATGTGTCTCTGTCGACTTTCTTCAGTTTAATAAATCCTTCAGGTGATTTTGCCACTGAGGTTTCCTAGGGACTTTGTCAGTGTGGGAAATAGATTTGTCAGCTTCTGAAATACTACATTCAATGGCATGAATGATTTCATTTTCTAAAACAAGAGCTCTGAGTTGCATTGCGAATAAGTGAATAGTATCTCTCTATTTGCTTGAGCAGTATGCTGCTAATTGGGTTTTTCTCAGTATGATGGATTTCATACTGTCTTTGGGATAATTTTTGTAAAGTGCTGCTGACATTTGGCATTTGTTCTCCTTCTTTTGGCTTTGATTTTAAAAAGACTTTATTATAACACATGTTTAATATAAAGTTAGTAGAATCATGAGGGGAGAAGGGAAAGGACTGAAAGCACTCCTCGAACAAATGAGAGATGAAACAAATAATTTTCTCTCTTCTGTTTCTATTTTTTAGCCAAAGTTTGTGAAAATATGGATGTTAAGGGAGATAATAATGTTGCTGGCACCTTTATTTTTTGTAATAAGTCTTATTTGTAATTTTTACTTTCTCCCTCTGCAGATAAATCTCCACATTTTTTGAGGTTGGGGGATGTAGAGGTCAATGCAGGGCAGAATGCTACATTTCAATGCATTGCTACAGGGAGAGATGCAGTGAATAACAAGTTATGGCTCCAGGTAAGGCTAACTCATGCAAGTCTATTTGGCTAGAGGACAAGCTACTTTCTGGAGATGACATGTTTAAGTTCCTAAGCCTTTTTTTCTTCTACATGTAAAGTATGTAATTTAAATGCAATTTTATCTCTGTTAAATGGAGAAACTTTAATCAATTTTTTTAATTCTAAAAAGCTTGCATTAAAAATTAGAACAACTGGTGTGGATGCTGGGGTAAGGTTGACCCTTAAGGGTATCGTGGGCCTCCTCTCCTTGTAAATGGACTCTCTGTGTCAAAATTTATTATCATTCAATGCAGATAATTGGCAATTGGGATCTAGTACGACACAGATGTAACACAGCTGTCATGAATTTTGAGGGTTATTTTATCACGTAAATTACCTGTCTGAGCAGGTGGCTGGAGGGACATGGCTGTACTTCTGTGTGCATATCCATTTTACTCAGCAGCATATTTAATGGAACAGCATAAAAGGACTGCTACATGTCCTTTTTCTCTGTCTCCATAGTAGGAGAAACTTGAACTTTTACCTGTGTGTAATTCTGAGTAGTATGTACCTCAGAATTTAAGAGATGACTAAAACCAGAAAAAAATCCTTCTTAGTATCAAAGAAGAAAAAGAAGAAATTAACATCATCATCCCTCCAAAATAGCCACTTTCCTTTGTAGCCTGGGGATGGGGTTACTTACAGTTCAGACCACTGGTTAAGTAGAAAGATAACAAAGTTTCCAATTGCTCTTTAAAAAATTAAATTTTAACACTTAATAAGGGTTAAAAAAAATCACTTTAGTTGTATGTATACCTTTATGTGCATTCTTTATATGTAAACCTTAAGCACCAACATTCCTTTAGAATGGTTTCTAAATATATTCTCTAAAACTTTATTTTTTTTTAAATGTGTATTTCTGTACGTTTTCAGAACTGTAAAGTTCTGAAGTACTTTTTGGGAAAATGTACTTTTAAATTAACTATAGTCAGAACTTCAAAACATTTATTTTTTGTCAAGTGTTGTAGCTTGAAGTGAACTATAACCAGCTACTTCAATCTGCTTATTTTTTAATTAATAGTGGAGCTGGCAAAACTTGACTAACTGTTGCATATAGGCATGCAATAAGTTTAAAATTTTAAAGATATTTTTATTAGGTTATTAACAATCTGATATGCAAAATGTATTATTAGACAAATATACTGCAAAATTAAAGAAGTAACACAAGTATAGCAGTAACTGCATTGGATTTAGTGAAAAGGTATCATAGCAGTAGGAATGATTTGTACTCCGTGTCTTGGAGCAATAATTTGTTTAAACTGAGTAAACATAGAATGCATTCATTGAGAAAAAGGAGTTGATTTCCGAGACTTGCCAGATAAAGCACACTGAGGACACAAAATGAAACTGAGCTGGATTTTTCTGTATCCAAGGCAGAACAATAGCAATAGGAGCATTCCAGCAAACCTGTGAAGCACCATTTTCAGTTGATCGTTGGTCAGAAAGACCTGATAGAGACAGCCAGCTGGAAATCTTCCCTATCTCTCACTCCTTGGAGTCATAACTCTGACAGATTATCCTTTCTAACTTTCAGTCCCCTGAGAAGCCCAGTTAGCAGCCAGATCAACTCAGAAAACATATGTTTTGTCCCTCTATATGCTTCATGGATCGTTTATTTTTTCTTGTATGTGTGTTTATGGATCACAGATGTGGTAATGTCTCACAGTGCAAAAAATAAGGTCCTTTAGAGGTTATAACTCTCCTGGCTTGTGCTTGTGAAGTACCCTGATACTCTTGAAGATACTTGCTACTTGAGCTTCTGTTCCACTTCTTGTTTTCCCATAAACAGTGCCAAATTTTCACCAGTTTAAAGGTGACTATTTTTTTTCTTCATCACTCATCATTCCACCCCTCAATGCAATATAAGTGTGAATTAGCAACCTTCCCTTTCTGAATTGTCTTCCTTAGATTACACTCAAAATCATTGCTGTTGTGCACAGCTAATAGTGAATTTACTCCTTTTTCTTAAAACCTGAGGTGGACATATAAGGGCCTCATGAGGCACTGGAGTGTAACTTGGAAAAGGTTCAGTTTAACCTTTGACCAAACCGGAAATTCATAAAGCCTGAATACCCTGAAAGGAAAAACTAGCAGATCAAATCAAATGCCTAAGTAATTGTTTTTGAGAGCGTTGAGCTGAAACATTCCAGGAATGTATTTTTTTCATAACAAGAAAGGCCATTGGAAAAAAAATGTACAAAAATGAAAAATAAATGGTGGGGGAAAAGACACTCTCCAAGCACATTGTGTTAGAGAAAATAGCTTTTGGTTATGTCCTTATTGAAAGAGAAAAACTATTTCCGTGTAGAGAAAAAAAAATAAAAAAACCTAAAGCAAACCAGTAAAGAATTTGCTATTAAAACACATTCTTTGACAAGGAAAGTTCTGAGGTGTAATCTGGGACACTAGGCTTTCTGTATCTGCAGGGATCTAAGATCTCATTTGCTTACACTGAAGCAGTAAAGGTGTACAGGCAGAGATTTCGTTAAAGACTCTATACCAGTGCTCCCTGTCTCTCCCAGCCCCCTGTTTTGAAAAGAATTAAAGTAAATTGAGCAGCACATGAAAAAAAATAGCAGCCACCCTGCTCTGTGTTCAAAGTCCTACAATCCCACAGCTGCTTCAGCTGGGCTCAGTCTGAGCTGTCACGGCCTTGGCTTCACCTTCTTGATCCCTCTCTGCACTGACTCTGGATCTTTTGCAATTTACCAGTCAGTCAGTTCAGGAAAGTGATCTGACTGAAAAAGACTTTGAGTGAAATTGAGTTTTTGTTGTTGTTGGGGGTGGGGAGGACTCTGTTTTGGTGTGGTTTTTTTGTTTGGTTGCATTTTTTTTTGTTTGCTCGGGGTTTTTTGGATTTTTTTTCTGTCTTTTTCCCCAGCTTGATTCATGTCTAAATTACCTATATGAATAATGCCAGCAGGTAGAAAAAGATTGGGATGTTTGGTCAGAAGCAGGGAAGAGGGAAAAATTTTAACAACCTGAAGTCAAAGTGGGGATCTTGGTAGCATGTCTCCCTGTAGTGTCTTATGTAAAGTTCAATACTGTTTTAGTTATTGGGGAAGAACCCTGATCATACACTAGATGAACTATGTGCGTTCACATTTCCATGCTTATGTTTTTTCCAGTGTATATATAATTAAGTGCACATAGCTTTATGTGCCTTAAAATAAAAATGAAAAAAAATAGGCACATTTCAATACACAGTTTCTTGTGTTTACTGTTGTATGACAGTATTTTCATCAACTCCATTTTCTACAAATGTATGTCTGTAAACATTTCAGACAAATAGGGATTAACATTGAATTGAACTTCTGACTTTCATGGCTGCAGATTCTGCTCTTGTTTGTTTGTTTTTAAATTGTATCTGGTCTCTTGTCCCCTTTGATACCCCTTTCCTCCCACCCCTGTATTTTGCAGCCCCAGTGGACCAAGATCTGGGTCAGTCATAGTTCTGTCATTGAAAGATAAGCAATAAAGATAATAGAAGTTTTTAAAAGTTGCAGCTGCATTAATACAGAACAAATATTTGAGCAGATCAAGAGATTTAGCTGGTTGAACAAGATGGTCTGAAACACATCTTTTGTGACAGTGTGAATAGTAGGTATGGGAGCAGGACAGAAATGCAGCTGAAGTTTTTTTGTTCTTCACTTTTTCAACCTAATCTACTGTCAAATCTTTTATGGTTGAGAGCTGAAGGATTCTCTTTATGACCTGCAATTATAAGCAAATTCTGAAAGAGTGTCAAAGTCTTTAGTTTTTTTTTAAATGTGAAACAACATTGATGTTGTTTCTGAAATACGTTCAGTCTCAGTGTGTTTTTGCCTGCCATACCCTTCAGAATGTAGTGGGGGGAGGGAGAGGGAGTTCCTCAGTATTTTCCCCCTCCTCTTAAATTTTCCTTTGCAAAATATCACACACTAGCAGCCGTTGGTGCCACTACACACACTGAAGCAGTTGGGTTGTGTGATAGGATTCCCCAAATCCAGGGTGGTAACCTAGTTTTTCTACCTGTTATGCATTGGTGTTTTCTGACTTACAAGCTTCAGGAGATAGAAGAAGTTCTTGCTGAAAAATGCTTTCCTGTAGGAGATGAACATAAGTGTGTGTGTAATCTTAAAGAAATGAACATAGTGTGTATAGACATCATAATTAATCAGTTCTGGCCCACTTACTGCTGATTTTCTTTTTTTTCGAAGCCTATGAATTGTCTTTCTTTGAAAAGACATTTAAAGAATAAGGATTCTTTCTTTTTTTAACATTTTATGCACCTTACTGCTTCTTGCACATTAACTTGCTGAATTAGTATAGGAAGGACCCCATTTTAATTCTGTTTATTTCCCTGTGAAATGCCATGCACTCCAGTGGAGTTATGTTAGTAAATAGGCGTGCAAACAAGTTCCTTCTGTATGTTAATCCTGTGCTCAGAATGGATATGTGTTATGTATTAAATGTTTGAAAGAATAATGCTCACAGGGCATTCTAAATATGAAAATGCAAGAGTAGGGTTGGGGCTCTGTTTGCCTGTTTGATTTGGAGATTTCTATTTGGAGAAAGCTTCCATGGATTTGAGCTTCATTTCTTTACTACAATAGTAGAGAAACTGAATTGACTGGATAGGTTAAATAACATTTGGGTACACCAAGACTGTGGAGAGCAGTGTATGTATTGTCCAGCATTTGTTCTGCTGATCTAATTGGGATATCAGAGCAACAGGGTTTTTTGCATAATCAGGCTGTGTTTAACAGCTTCCTGAGCTGGGAGCTATTGTGGTTCCCAGAACTCCAATACGATTTTCAGTGTCTTATCAATGTCCGGTTTAACTGGACACTCAAACAGTGCAGAGTATAGAGCTTTTTGCTAGAACATCTGTTAAACCATATGTCTTGGCACCAGGTTCAGATGGCGATAACTGCAGCACTAATGAGTCCATCCATCATTGCTGAGCTTTGCATTAACATAGCATTGGATTAGCGAAAGCGGCTTGTTCTGGCTTTGCAGTCAGATGTGTTTTGCCACGGTCTACGGTGATACCATTTGCTTTGGCGAATCTGAAATTCAAAGGGGTTTCGGCTGAATGCATTTAAAGGTTTAATACACGCCTTGTAATCCTGTGCAGATTGCCATCAGAGCGGTGGCGAGCGGGCCAATCTGTCAGCAATAGCTGTGGGTGCTGGCTAACCGCCCTCCACTTGGGCTGCCAAGGCTGGCAAGGCAGCCCCGCGCTCGCCTGTGGAGAGACTCATCAGCGTTAATATGGTCTGATGCAGCCCTTCTCTCCGCCAGAGGAAAGTATCTTTCCTTGTGGAATAACAGATAATTAAAGCAATTGCCTGAGAGTAATAATTGAAAAAGTGAAATTAAACAGCATTATGGAAAATAAAATGCAAATTGCTGTAAAAACAATGGAGTCTTGCTGACCTCCCAGCGGTACCAACTGTTACTGGAGGATGAACGAGCGTCTGTTCGGGCTCAAACTCCCTTTGTTGAGGAAGCTGCCATAACTCTCAATGCCCTGTTTACCAGCATCTCTGGGTTTGGTGCTGGTTGCCACAGAATATGATGTGATATTTAGCATTGGTTTCTCTTGCTAGGTACTGTGTATGTGTGCTCTTTAACAAGCCTTTGGACTGGGCACAGGCAGATGGTATCCTGTGATGATGCGTTGTGCAGGACCAATATAGTATTCCAGGACTTTAGATTGGAGGGTGTGTAGGGACCAGTAGAGTATTCCAGGAATTTATACTGGAGAGTTTACATGAGAACTTGTGCCTCTGGCAAGGGATTGAGGGACATGAAATTAATTGTTTTGTTTTGCTTTTTGGAAGGACGGTATTTCCTCTCAAAGGAAAGAAGTTATGCCACACAATTAATTTCTTCCTGCTGTATCCAGAAGGTGAAAGCATGGATCAGTATTCAGCAGAAGGGTTTGAGCATGAGCCATGGGCCTTTGGGGTAAACCATTTAGCTGCAGTGAATGTTGGGAGGCTCACTCGTGGTCTCGAAAAAAAGTATCCATAATAGGAGAGTCATGTCCAATTTAACTACGTTTTATGTTGGTTTGCATGGTTTTTTCCTATGAGTTTTCTAATGCAACTTTGCCTTTTGAGATCCCATTGCATTTTGATACATTTAATTCACTGGTTAAGATATGCTTTCTTTAGTTCAGTGATAAAACATTTGCTGTTATGGTGTACCTGCCTATTCACTATTTTCATTACATTTGAAGATGGTTTTTTTGTTGGTTTGCACATATTTTATGACTCGTGAAAGTTAAGAGGAGCTGAGTACACTCTGAGTGTTAGAGAAGCTTTGTTATTTTGTTTTCTTTCTTTTGTGGGGTCTAGAGAAAGTACCTTGTTGGCATTGCCAGGGTTTCAGCTGTAGGACTGTGATAGCGAGTTTTGATCCCCTTTTTGGTTTTGGTCAACTGTCAAGTTTGATGCTTTTTGGTTTTGAACTGAAATGAGTCAGTCAGGCCTGCTTGCCCTAAGGAGGAGTCGAAGCTATGATGTTGTGTGGAGGCTGTGGGGGCAGAGAAGGCCTATGGCTCTGGTTTTGCTCTTCTCCCTGAGTGGCAGGAATGGTGGGTGAACCTCTGAGGAGCCTCTGGGGAGACAGAAGACTTTTTGGATCAACATCATCTGCCTAAAGAAGTACTAATTTGCACAGCAAACAGGACTGTTTATGCCAAACCTTCTTTCTTCAGCCAGTAAAATCCCGCTCAAGTATACATTATCTTACCTTTATCTTGATTACTGACAATGGTCAAGCAGCATATATGTTCTTTTTTTGTTGTGCTCAAGGCTTGCACAGAAACTTCACTTCCCTCATTTGTCTCATATTGATTGCTTTTATTTAGAAAAGATGTTTTTGAAAGCAAGCAACAGAATAGGGAGGCATTAGGTATACTTCTGCAGTGACTTGTCTATTTTATCTGCACTTTCACCTCATCAGATTTATGTTCTGTGATAGAAGTCCTGGTTTTCCAAACATTTTTTTCAAAGATGTATGAAAAGCTGCCTTGAAGTGCTCTATCAGGCTTCTCATAAATTACGTGACTCTGTATCACACACTACTGACTCAGACATAGTTATAAAGAATATTCATCAGTGAAAAATACAGTATTCATAACTTGTTTGTTTCAGATAGGGTTTTTTCCTTGTTTTTTTCTTTTTACTCTGTGTTCACCTTTGATGCTATCTATGTCATTTAACCCCAAATGAACCATTCTCCCTCTCTCCTGCCTCGATTTATCAGCTTCATGGATAAATATGGCAGTTTCCCCTAGGTGCCCGGTCATCTTAGGTTTCACCAACATGAAATACTGTAATCCTCCTGGTCTTAATTTAATTCTGCCCCAGTTAACTAAGTCCTCTGGTCTGCATAGCTACCAGTGATTTAGTTTACATGGCAACCTTCGAGGCTGTCATCTCCATAGGTCTTCCCTGGGTCCAGTGGCTGCTGGAGCATGAGGTGCTGGGGGCTGCACCACTACCTGTGGCCCCAGTGCTGCTGGGCGCAGCTTCTCAGTGACCACCTGGTGTTCCAGGTACTGCCTTCTCCTCACGCCGTTTTGTACTTTGCAGGTAGACCAGCTACAGTGGAAGTTTGGTCCCTCTGTGTAGTCCTGGTAGTACAGCCAGCCAGAGACTTAAACGTCCATGTAAATAAGACACCTGAAATTAAGGTGATGTTTATAAAAACATATACTGTTACAACTTCCTTTGCCATTCTGTCCTGTGACTCTTGTCTGTTATCGCCTGCATTCAGGTTGTCTTCTCCTCAGTGGTGTGATGTGTGGTAGGTAGCCTAATACCCCAGCCCCTAGTTTCCTCAAATAGCTGCAGGACTTAATGAATTACAGAAAAGTAATTCTGGTACCAGCCAGCAGCTGGTATTCTTGGCTGCTTTTAGAAAAAGGTAAAATTATCTGCTGAGAAGTGTTTGAGGAGCTCTCTGGTGGCGTGTTGGTCTTCAGTAGTGGGAATTTTTTACAACTTTTTTCCTTCATTGTCTTGTAATCAGATTTTTTTTGCTGCAGGATGAATACTGTAGTTCAGTGTGCACTGCTGAAGGTGATATAGATCTTTAATCACTGTCTGGAATTTGTATTTCTGTGAACTATGCGATTGGTTGATTGGTCGGTGTTTGTTTTTTCTTTTTTTAATCAACAACACTGCATTAAAGAATTATAGCTTTCTGAAAAGCTTCTTTATTATTTTTGTTAAAACATACTTTTTTTTGTATGTTCGACACATGTTAGATTAGGTTCAAAATAAAGGGGTTTAAAATATTCAGAGAAATTGAGTGTTGTTTTTTCGTGTGTAGTGGAATGACCAGGGACACAGTAGTATGAATTTTGCTAGTTTGCCTTAGGTGGCTTTTATTATAATAAATAAATTAGAATTGCCACCTCTAAAGGGCCAGATGGCTCTCAATTAGATTATTTCATGTGAGCCCTTGATTTCTTCAGTAGGAGGGTCAGTGCAGTGCAACAGAAATTTGAGCTGCTCCAAAGTGGACAAGTTTGAGTAACAACAGTGCATGTAACCAAGACATTTAAAGTAATCACGGATGTTTCTGTACTGCAGTGCAGCAGGCAGGATAAAACTTGGCTTGCCACATTTATTCATGATCTTCAGTGTATGTTTGCTGTGTGGCTTTTCCTTCTAATAAATGAATGCATAGTTCATTGGAAAGTAGAATCTTATTCTGGTTTGCTGTGCATGTAGATCAGCAAGTTGAAGCAAGTTTTATTAACTTCCTACTTAAATGTTTAACTGCTTACTTCTTCTTAAAAATCAATCAAACAAAAGAAATTGCTATTTCACTTTCTTGTGTACTAAGAAGATAGGACTATCTAGGCATATTATTTAAGTAGTTCCAATTCATAATCTGCTTGAAAAAGTTATTTCTTAGGCTTAAATTGTGTATTTATAAATAAAACTGGAAAAATAATCCCACTTGTTTGGTAATTTGCCCTTTTGTGGGGAAAAAAACCTAAAATTTTATTTATAGCTTCTTACTCTAACTAGATGTCATGCTTTATTATGTTTCTAATATGTTAATAAGTTCTCAAGTGCCAAGAATATATTGAAACATTTGTGTAAAAGAAGAAAATAAACTAAACTAAAAATAATAATAATAAAGAAATTATTTCAGAAATTCTTTTAGATTTTTCTCCATTTGGAAATTGTGTCCTAAATGGTATAAAAGCATATGCTGTGTGTGCTGAAAAGTGATGACAGCAACATGTAAGTAAAGTTTAAACAGTATAGTTATTTCTGGTTTTTCCCCTCACAACTTTTTTTTATTTTTTGAAAGCATCTTTTGACAGAGAGTGCACATTATTGATGGCATTCAAACTATCCACAGTCAACCCTCTTTTTTTTTTTCCCTGTCAAAAAATTACATTTCTTCCCTTACATAATGAGTAAACCCAAGAATGTTTTGGACCATGTTGTTTACAAATTCCCCTTTCCTCGAGGCAGCAGAGATTTAATTCCCATGGCTGCTGGGGGCATCCTTCCAGCCCTCCTGCTGCTGGTGAAGTTATGATTGCACCTTTGGGGATCAAGTCATTTAGACAAACTACGGACTTGCACCCTGCTCACCACATGTAACTTGCCTTCTTCTCTGCTCCCAGTGTTTGAGCAGTGAATCCGATCACAAGCTAATCTGTTTGGTGATGATAATATATGGGGAGGGAGTATGTTTTCAGGAAGGTTTTTTTATTTCAGGTCAGTTTTCTGCATAAGCACAGGAAGGAAGGTGAGGAGATAGTGAGTGGGGGCCACTGATAGGGCACTGCTGCCAGAGTAACACGTGTCACTGCAGCCAAAGTGTTGACATCTTCTGATCTCTGGAGGCACCCTGGCATCCAACTGAGAGCCCGAGAAGGCAACCAGAGTTGACTGTAATTATTAGCAGTGGAGTGGACTTATTTTAAGGTGTTTACAGTAAGAAAGAGATGGGGATGTATAAGGTTGAACTGTCCAGGCTAATAAAAATCACCAGTGTGAAAAAAAAGGGTTCAGGAAAGTTGCTGCAGAAAGGTATGTTATTGCTGTTATAACAAAAAAGCAAAACCCACCACTTCAACTTGAAAAGTTGAGGGAGAAATGCCGATAAGTTTTAAATTTCTATAAGATCATCATTAAAAATGCACTTAAATTCTACCAATTAAATAAGATGTTGGGGTTTAGATTCTTCTGGTTCGACTCAGGTTCTAAAAAGGTGCAATAAAATTTCATTTCATATTTATTAAATGCTTGATTTCTTTTGTGAGACAAAAGATAGATATTTAAGACTAATTGTTAATTTACATAAGACTTTTTTTAAGCTGCATAGACTTTGCTGTTGGCTTTATTTAAAATATAGATGATCTAATTTCATTGCCTGAAAAAGTTTTTTAATAAAATCATGCTCCTATCACATTAAACATAACCTTGAAGTCAGAGAGATTTATGTAGAATCAGAATTTTAAATGTCTGAAATGCCAGAATTAAGGAGGTTTTTTCACAAGCTTGTATTTCTTTTAATCAAGTGTTTATAGAGAGTAGTTCTTTGTGAAGCCCAGAGTTATTTTCACAAAAGGAAGAAAACTGCCTGGTAGTGACCTCTCCTAAATGAGCAATTCAGGGTTATCAAATCAGACAGCAAGGGACTGGAGGAACCAAGGATCACACAGGGTACAGCCATTACCCATTAGTATAACTCCACATTAATTTTAAATTGAATTTTTAAAACCTAATTGAGCAGCATTTTCAAGCTCTGTTCAGTGTGAGCAGGACATAAATTGAAACAGTATGTACCAGGAACCCTTAATAAGCAGAGAGCACTGCTGCCTTTCTTCCCTCTCCTTTAAAATCAGTAGTAATGCCCTGACATTAAAAAGAAGAATTTAATTAAGAGATCGTGACAGTGCGTCTGAACTCTGACTGGTTAATGGCTTAGCAGCGTAAGGCGTATATGCTGAAATGAATGGAGGGTATTTTCTTTAACATTCAGTTTTAGATGAGAACTCTTCTGTTTGAACTTTTCATCATTTTAGTGATGGAAAAATATTTTAATGGATAAGCTGTACATGAAGAAAGACTTTGAAAATGTAGTTGTGCAGTTGGATTACCAAGAAACAAATTCTAATACAGAGAAATTAGAGCAACTGCTTCAAGCCTTGTAAGATAATGTGGTAGGAAATCACTGATGTAAATAGAAAAGAAAATCCTAGGTGTTGTTGATCTAGAACTGTGAAGCTTGTTACATTTATTTTGATTAATTTCTCTGAAAGTGCATTAATATTTCATTTTAAGTAAGAGCCCAATTCACTTTGTATCTCAACATGAAGCATGCAGATGAGCTTAAGTAAGCAAGATCTGAGCTTCAGAATGTAAATTATTTTGTATAGCAAGCTTGGATGTGCTCCTCTGCTGCACACTAAGCACTTGGCATTCCAATTTAAAGAGATTATTGAAAGAGAGTCCTTTATTTTAGAAAACTCTCTAATATTTATTTTTCCCTTCATAGCAAAGCAAGAATGAATGCATTACATAGGTTACTTGTCAAGTCTGCTATCATATGTAAGTTTTAAAGGTACACGTTTGGTTTATTATATGCTGGTTGGTCATTTTGACAGTCGCATAGCAAGTTTGTGTCTAGTCTGGGAGCTTGGCATCCGTTTGCCAGCTGGCTATGATGTGGCAAGGCCATGAGGGCACCGACAAGCATGAGAGGAAGAAAGTACTGTGAGATTTGTTTATCTTGGGCACTTCAAGGCACTAGATCCAAGGTTTATATTAAGTTATCATTCCAGATAGTTCAAATCTTTGGTTGATACTGACTTGGGGTAACATAGCTTGAAAATTCTGTTGGATTTAATTTTCGCTGTCAGGAGAAGCCAGCTAGCCAGAGTGGAAGGTCTATCTCCCACAAAATTTTAGTGTTGTTTAAGCAGTACTGAAATAAAGCCTTTAACATCATTCCTCATTTGCGTGATATTGGAATTTGATAATTTCATTCATCCCTGAAGTTCAGTAAGGCCTGTCATTCATAGAGGTCTTTGCAGGCATAGCAAACTTCCTTAATTCTCCTTAATCGGAGTCAGATACTCGCAGAGCTGAGGAGGGAACTTGTGTCTGTCTCAGGGTGAGTCAGCTACACTGCACTTAGTCCAGGTGTCTAAGTGCCCAACATCCATTGTTTTTGCCCTAGGAACACCCAGTCAGAAATCATTCCTGTGATAAGCAGGCTTGTGTTGGTTATGGGAGGACAGCAGTTTTAGAGAGAAGCAATGAGAGTAGCTTTTGGAAGTGTCTCATGTGCCATTTTTTTTTGGAGATCTGTTTTCATTCTTGGTATCTTGTTCTTTCTGTCCCAACCCTGCGAACAGAGCTTATCCCTGGGGAGTCGCTCCCTGTTTCTCAGGGGAAACTAGATGGTGTCTTCTTGAAGTGAGAAAGTCACACCAATAAACCTGCTGTTGTTAAAGGTGATGGCATGGTCTTTGTAGTGGAATAAGAGTGACTGAAATCTGCCTGGTTGGTATAAATGAAATTCATCTGTTAAAACATTTTAATAGTTAAAAGGAATACTTGTTTTGGTGAGTTTGAAGTGGTGCTGAAACCCTGGCTAATTATCACAAAACTCTTTAGAGTGACTAACTTGAGATGCTAAAATGACAAAGGGTAGATGTAAAGTGTTTGAGTATTATGAAGTACTGTGACAGGAGGCTGGCTGATATACACATACAGTATTAACTCATCTCCTTTTTCTCCTCTTTGTGTTTTGCCCCAGGGTTTCAGGTTATTAAATTCTGTGGCTCAGCAATAGCACTTCTGGTGTTAGAAAGCTTGGAGTTTAAGACCTCAATGAAGTTCTCATTCCAGGGGTTGATTAGAGCTAAAAATGTCCACAGAGGTCACATTTTGCTATGTATCGAGCAGAATGAGTGGTTATAAGCAAATGCTGACAGCTTTCTCTGGACTGAGCAATGCTGGGTGATCAGAAACTATCCTGGTCAGGGAATAACATGCAATTGATCCTTGGGAGAGAGCAGTGACATTGCTTGTTCATTTGGTGCGTGTTTCTGTGGTTGTTTTTAATGCTGACTTTTGGTGGAGGGTCTGTTTTTCTACTGAAATAAAAATTGAACATTTAATGTGAATGATTACAAGAAAAAAGGATCCCACAAAAGCTCAGACTATTTCTACTTTACTGACCTTTAACCCTGCCCCACAGCTCCACACAGATTAAATTTTTCAGTGATTTGTGGTAGCTATGATTTTTTAAGAACTCTTTAAGCTCCTTTCTTTAAATGAGATCTGTGTTATTCCTCTTTTAGCTTCCTGCCTTCCACCTTCTGTTTCAGCTAGCTTTAGATGGATAGGTGGTGCTTAGTATAACAAAGGTAAAATTTTAGAAGGTATTGAACTTGAACAGATAAAAAGTAGCATTAAAAAGGAAACATTGGTTGATTGCTGGAAAAGCTGTTGAAATCCTGTGAAATCCCTCAATGCCAGGTTTGTTTAAATACTTCTTACAATATACCCAGTGTATCTGTTTTATATCTCCTTAAAGTTGAACGAATTTTCTTAAAAGTACAACTGCTACTGCTGGGCTCCCTAGGATGATTCCAGCTGTGAGGCAGTGGCAGTTGAGTGTTGTGGTCGTGTTTTGTGCCAGTGCAAAATCGTGGCGGTGCTTTTCACCCTCAAACTTGATTCTGAAATGCTTTTGAGTACTGCTTGTTTGTTGACGGGACCTCAGTACTGAGCTTTTCTACCATGGAAATGCAACATGGACTGAATGCATTTGAAGTTTTGTTTTGTGTGTATTCTTTGTACGATGATAATGAAATGTCTTTTATATCCTTATAATTCTGCCTTGGTTACTCTTATTTTCAGAGAAGAAACGGGGAAGATATTCCAGTTGCTCAGACTAAAAATATCAATCATAGAAGATTTGCTGCTACCTTTAAGTTACAAGAGGTGACAAAAACTGACCAGGATTTATATCGCTGTGTAACTCAGTCAGAGAGAGGTTCTGGAGTGTCAAATTTTGCTCAACTTATTGTTCGAGGTAATGTTTTAATTGTTTTCATTTTATCCAGTTAAATGCTCCTAATACCAGTGCTTTCTACTTACACTTTTTAATTAGCCTACATATGCCTTGATCTGAAATGATCATACAAAGATAGCCCTGTAAAATTGTCATAAAATGAAAGAGTGGTTTGCAAAGCTTCTTACAATTGCTTTCTACAGAATACATCTGTGTAAAACCCTGTTCCTGCATAACATTGAGTGTAATGTTCCTACCTGGTTTTCTGTGGATGCTATTTTTTGAACTTAAGGTGCAAACTGCTTAACTTTTAATAAATAATTTTACAGGTATGAGATTCCACTATACTTAGTTGCCATTCCCTTTTAAAATCTGTTGCTTTGAGCAGACCAGTAGAGTAGAGCAAATAATTCATTTTTCTGTTACCTGGGAGACAGGTGTATAGAAAGATTTGTAAACTTTCACCTACCGGCGGACTGAGAGCATTGTGGAGATGTTCTGTGATGATTTCCAATACAGAATTAGGAGGAAGAAAAAGAAAAAACTTGTTCTTTCCACTTGAAATACTGGTTTTTCAGTTGTAATTCATTCAGAAGCAACCATACATTGTGTATGGTGCGATTTGGGTTAGTGATTTTTGTATTTATGCATTTTGTGTTCTGGAAGCATGTGATATTGACTGGCAAAGGATATGGTTGAGCACAGGAGTTCAGTTTTAATTTCCAAATGTGTGTGCTGTATGACCTGGCATAAGCTATTGAACCTCTCCTTACCTAATTGTGTCACCTGCAAAATTGCCCATTTCATTCTTAGTTGTGATGAGGCTTAATGTTTTTTAAGTGGGAAAAAGTGGTGTACAAAATCTGCCTGTGGTGCTGCTGGCTAGTGGAGGAGCTGTTTTGGCCCAGTAAGTGCAGGGGTCAGACACACAATGGGCTTCTGTTTGATTCATTTGAGGAATGGCTGAGGACACTTGGTGTATTTAGCCTGGAGAAGAGGAGACTGAGGGGAGATCTCAACACAGTCTACAACTTCCTCGTGAGGGGAAGAGAAGGGGCAGGCACTGATCTCTTCTCTATGGTGACCAGTGACAGTACCCAAGGGAATGGCCTGAAGTTGTGTCAGGGGAGGTTTAGGTTGGATGTTTGAAACAGGTTCTTCACCCAGGAGGTGGCTGGGCACTGGAACAGGCTCCCCAGGGAAGTTGTCACAGCACCAAATTGGCCAGAGTTCAGGAATTGTTTGGACGATACTCTCAGGCACATGATGTGTGGCATCTTGGGGATGGTCCTGTCCAGGGCTAAGGATTGGACATTGGTCCTTGTGGGTCTCTTCCAACTCAGCATATTCTGTGATTTTGTGATTCTGTGATTCGTTGGTCAGGCTGTTTGATCAGTTCAGCATCTTGGAGTCAGACACTGCTGGAACAGAGAAAACAAGTTTGTCCTCAGCTTATAGAAATAAAAGTAGTGTAGGAAATGCTCCAGCATATTTGGTATCTAGCATTTGCTGGCAGAGATCTTTTCCCTTGGAGATCAGTTGATTGAGGTCAACTAGGTTTTATGCCTTCTATATAACATCAATAAACACAGGCTTTGCTGACCATACAAAGATTTAGACAGTATTTTAAGAGCTTCTTTTATTCTGTTAGATGTACCATTTTTCTAGTAAAGTGCAGGATGGTCTTCATCCTAATAAAATGAAATAAGTCCCGTTGCAGCGTGAAAACAGACTTTTGTTCTTAGAAACACAAGGCAAATCAATGTATTTATAAATGAAGTTTTCTATTTTTTCTAGAATAATAGAGCAATGATGTTTAGAACACTATTTCTCTCAAAAAAAAATGAGGTAAGACTATAAAATTTCATAGTACCCTCATTTTAAATCCATCATATTGTCATGCTGGAAAACGTAGGTAATTCCAGAGCTAATACTGTATTTATGGCTTAAAACACAAATGTTATATGTATATCTATATATAACAGCTATATAGGCTTGTATTTTACAGGTAATTTTACTTTTTGTGTGCTTTTTGGATTGGAAGTCCAAGAATTTTAAATAAATAAATAAATAGATAGATAGATAAATAAATATAAACTAAAATAATAACCTTCCAAAAATATTTTCATCTGTTTGACAACATGGTAGAGAACAAAGATATACATCTTATACTAGGATTTATTGCTTGCTCTCGTATTTGAAAAGCAATATACAGTAATGCATTTTCTTGTTTGTCTGGATAACCACTAAATAAATCTTGTTAGCCAAAAAAGCATACCCATACCCTTAGGGATCAGCTACCCTGGTGTTAAAACTGTACTGAAAATTAACCATAATGACAGGTCCTATATCTCAGTGGCACTTTAAAGCTGACATCCTGCTACATGGATACAAAAGATGATAATTTTAGAGGAAATTTTTGGGCCACTGATATGAATTGCCTTTAATAAGAGCTGGCATAGTATTGCCCATTGTCAAAGATGACCCAGGGGGAAGAGTTTATTAGTGCATTTCCTTCTAAACTGAGAGTGACAGAGCATGCTTGGGGGCCTTTTGTTGCTATTTGTAACAAATGAAAATTTTGCTGCAGAATTCTCATGCTGAAGAGTATTGATCTGTGTGTTCTCACAGCCACAGGAGGGGAAAAAACCCATGAAACACAATTTACTTTGTCATGGCTTTAGTATTGCTTCCAGATAATTTTGAGTAACAATAAGGTCTTTGGTTTGTAGAAGCCAAACTTTATTGACAACACTGGTTACTAGAGGGCAAGGGATGAGGAACAGGAGTTGTTACCCAGTAACTCAAAACTTTGGTGTTTAGATGCGTAGCCAAGATGCTTACATATCCCACATCTCTACAGATATGGAGTACCATAATGTACATGTAGAGGCATCTGATACTTTGCTAATCAGCAGACTAGAAGTTAGTCTTGGTAATGAAAATTTCCAGTTAAAATGTGCATTATGTTGAAACATCACTATTTCATTTTGAGCTTTAGCAGAAGAATTGCTTCTAGTGGAGTTCTAAACTCTATTACAAATGTAGTTACCTAGGAGGGATGGTATACATTTAAAGACCCTGAAAGGCATAACTCGATTACTCTGATTAGTTTTTTAAAGAAGAATTTAACTAGGATAGGATTTGTAATTCAATCATGAGATTTTTACCAAAAGTAGTTCCATCAATGATTTAATGTCTCACCTTTGCTTAGAGCTGGTCTTCAACTCCCAGCTCAGTGGCTACATTACATTGTATTGATTTTTTTTACATGGTTTCTGTGGCATTGCTATCATTCTGGGAGATGTGAAGAAGGAGTTCTCCCTGTCCTCTTCCTTTTACAGGAAATTTGGTGCTGTTATTACTGTTATTTGATTTTACCCTCTTGAATGGGTCCATCTGATTAATTGTCTATTTATATTTTCCCTTGTTGGCTGGTAAATTGGCAATTTCTGAGAAGGGGGTTTGTTGAAGTCTTTAGGGTTGTCTGCACTGGAACTCAAAGGAGAGGCTGGGAGGGCGGATCAGTATCTGTGGTAGGTAAGTAAGAGTGAACAGGAAGACACTGACAGTTTCTTTCTTTTTGCTTATTTCTTATTTGGTTTTGAGAACAAGTATACTATGGTCTCAAAGTCTTTCTTCTCACTTTGCTACTTAACGTGGACTTGTAGAAATTATGTTTCCAAAGAGATCATCTGTGTCCCCGCTCATGTGTATACTTGATGTATAAAATTGTGTAGACTTTCCAAGTTACGGTATCAAATGTCCTGATCTTCAGTCAGTTGAGAACTTCGCCCTGTAATCAGCACTTGTACAGTTTCATTGTTCAAATCTCTTAAAAATGTAGTGGAATATTTCTCTGTAGTTGGCAGTATGTGCCAGAAAAGTTATCCTATGCATCAAGAAACCAGGTAGTGTCCATTGCAACAGCTGTGATCAACTTCTTAGTTGATGTGACATGTTAAAAGTGGCTCTCAGATGGGGATGCAACTGATGTCGCATTCTTATGTGGTTAGTTAGCAAAACTTTGTAAAATAATCCAAATTCAGTTTGTCCCCATTTGGAATGTCTTACTCTTGAGCAGTCCTGCAGGGACAATGAATAAATTGACCATTTTCTTTGGCTGTGATAAGTCTGATAAGTCTCTTTTTTTTTTTTTTTCATGGAATAGAAATTTGTTGCTCTGATTATCAAAAAAAAAAAAAAAGAACAAACCACTCTCTTAAATATGATAACGAATTGCACTTTATGTACAGTTTCCCAAGTTTGTTTTCCTTTAAGTGCTACACATTGTTAGCAAACTAATTGTATGAGACTTGATATTATAATATTAAATGCTGCAAAATCAGCAGGAAATGTGATGCATTTTATTTTACATAGTGGATCTTACATGGATGAGTTGGAAAAAAATGTTTTTTAGTGTTAAAGACAAGGTAGAAAAATAAAAGGAAAAAAGCTCAAAATGTATGAATAAATGCAATATTTGTTAATAATCTGTAAATAGTTCTATCATATGTCTGATTCTACTGATAAGTTCATAAGTTTTATTTGAGTCATAAATTGCTATTTTTTTATGTTTTTGCTAGGTGAATTTTTTTCTTTTTAACATTTCTTTGTCCAACCCAAATAGGTCTTCTGTGATGGTGTTAAGCAGGGGAGGTCTACACCTTGATGTACAGTTCCCATATGGAATTGTCTTCATGTGCCTGGTAAATCCAGTTTAACAACAGAAAAGAAAGGCAGTTTTCCTCTACTGTCTTCTGACCGTTCTTCCAGAAATCATAGGTTCTGGCGAACTGACCTGTTTGTAGGAGTTTATGAATATGAGTGTTTCTTCTATTTGATTTGATATGGCAAGCAATCATCAGGTTCAAGTTTTGGTGGAGTTTGTGATTATGTTCTTCTTTGTTTGCCTTACTGGACCGAGTTTGTCATCAAGAGCAGTTCTTGTTATGCAAGCCTGGCAGTGATTTTTCTGCCTTTTTTGTCTGAAATCCCTTTAGGGATTTTTATATAGGAAAGCCAGCAATTTGACTGGTTCCCCATGATGCTACACTGGGAAGATGGACTTTGCCCCTGGCAAGTACTTCTCAAGGGAGCATTATTTTTTCCTCTTACAAGAAAACTCTGAAGTATTTCCATCTGAGAAAGCTGTGGACCAACATTCACTTTCCAAATTTCACTAGTACTTGTTTTGTCTGGAAAAAAAAGTGAAATCTCTAGACTTGCTTCAGATGTGTGTCCTCGATTTTGTAACGTGGTTTACTTGTTCAGTATAATAACAGACTTAAAAAATATGCCAAGGAGAGCCCTAGAAGGCGGGTAAAAAATAAATTGATCAGGTAGTCTGAATATATTCCCTGCTTGAAAATAAACTTAAATACTTTTATACCATTTTTGAAAAATGCCCCATATTTCTGTCCTCCATTATTAAGTTCTCTGATGAATCAATTTTTTAAAATTATTATTATTATTTAATTATTATTATTTTACCTCTGATCATATCACCCACCATCATAAATGTTAGGTAATTCAGGTTATTATATACTTTGTAATGTGTTCAGAAATTCAGTCTCCAGGGTACAGTGGTAATATGTAATAAAACTTTGGACCGTATCTTTGAAGAGTCTTGAGCTGGGTCTTAGGGTGTGTGTTTTTCTGAACTCACTGAATTTCAGAGCAGAGGGGAAACTGGGGACAGAGATTGCACAGTGCAAGTTGTTGAAATCCACGGTCTTTACATCATTACCTTGTCTAAGTTTCCCTTTAAATCATCACCAGACTTCAATAGAGGTATGGAAACATTTTATATGTGAGTCAGAAGACCCATGTGGCCGCTGTGCTTGGTTCATAAGGTGCCTTCCTGGAGTACAGATATTGATACTGTTACTCTTTTGGACCCTCAGCTCACCTTCAAAAGTACTTTATTTTCTAAGTTTTCTCATTAGTTGTAGCTTTATTTTCTCATGAATGTATCTGTGTAGGAAGAGCAGAGGACAATGTCTTAATTACTTTGCAGCAGTTGGAAAAATAATGAAAGTATTTTGTGCAATTTTCTAAACCTTGCTAATAAAACACGTTATATTTGGGGTGTATATTTAGCTATAAGCATCCTTCAGAGAGTCCAGGATCCAATTAACTTGATCTTTTTTTGTGGCATTCTCTGGTTTTAATTTCTCTACTGTATTAAGATCTTATCCTCTTTAAGCAGGTTTAACAACGGAATCTTCCTATTTTCAATCTTCTGTTTCTTACGGCAGGTAAAGAGGGGCTGTCACCGTGAAGTCAAATCCTGCCTCCTTTACATAACATAATAAACATAACAGAATAAAACAAGAATATAGGAAAATACCTCAGAAAGTCTATATGTTCGTAATGAATAAATTGAGCCAAATTAAGAGTCTCAATTTCTTCATGCATCTGCATATCAAAAAGAACAGCAACTTCACTTTCTGCTCAGGCAACACTTTCTGCTCTTCTTCACTCAAAGTAACTCTGCTCATCGCCTTTGCTCAGGCAACATTTGTCTCTGGTTTATGTAATTAATGGGTGCATTGCGTGGGAAAATTGTTTTGGCTGGAGAAGCAGGAGAAAATAGGTTTTTTTGAAGAAGCCAAAGAGACTTAGATTTATAGAAGGTAACAGAAATGCAGGGTATTTTGAATAAGATCAATTCCATTATTCAGTGTTGAGCAATCTTGACTGCACAGGTTTACATTTGAAATGTAAGTGACAGAATGGCTGATATTGAAAGGCACTTCTGGAGGTCCTCTGGTACCAAACATCCCTGCTCAAGCAGAACCACCTAGGACCATTTGCCCAGGATCACATCCAGATGGCTTCTGAATATCGTCAAGGATGGAGACCGTGCAGCCTCGCTGGGCAACCTCTGCCACTTCTTGGGCACCTTCACAATAAAATTAGTGTTTCCTGATGTTCAGAGGTACCCTCCTGTATTTCCGTTTGTGCCCATTGCTTCCTGTCCTGTGACTGGGCACCACTGAAAAGGGCCTGGCTCCATCCTCTCCACTCTCCCTTCAGGTGTTTTCACACATTAGTAAGATCCCCTGAGCCTTCTCATCTCCTGGCTGACCAGTCCCAGGTCCCTCAGCTTTTTCTCACATGAGGGATGATCCAGTCCCTTTATCATCTTTAGATGTCCCTTCATTGGACTCTCTCCAGTGGAATTTCCATTTCTCCCTCATACTGAGGAACTCAGCACTGGATGTAGCACTCCAGGTGCTGGGTAGAAGGATGACCTCCTTCAACCTACTGGCAAAACTTTGTCTAATGCAGCCCAGGATACCATCGGCCTTTTCTTTGCCACCGGGTTACGTTGCTTGCTCATGATCAGCATCCTGTCCTCCAGGACCTTCAGGTCTTTTTCTGCCAAGCTGTTTTCCAGCTGTGTGGCCCCCAAAAGATAGTGATGCCTGAGCTTGTTCCTCCCCAAGTACAGGACTTTGCACTTATCCTCGCTGAATTTTGAGGCTCTTGTCAGCCCATGTCTCAAGACGTTTGAGATCCCTCTGGATGGCAGCATGACCTTCTGCCATTATCAACCATTCCTCCCAGTTGGTGTCATCAGCAAACTTGCTGAGGGTGATGCCCCATCATCCAGATATTAATGGACATGTTAAACATGAAATGTTTTAATGCTTTGTAGCAGTCAGTTTGATTGTTTACTTTTTTCAAGGGCGGAACAAGGTTCTTTAATTTCAAAGTGTTTTCATGTGTATGTGATTTTTTAAAATCATATTCGTGCTATCACTAGAAGTAAACCCTTGCATTTTGGACAAAGATTAATCTCTTGTTTGGTGTGATGATTCTTGCTTAGCCAATTGCTTCAGTGCAGTGTTGTCTTTGAGTGGAGAGTGGTTTTATCTCCTTATGATCCTCTTGAAGGCTTTCTAATGTGAACTGTTGCTTTATTGTAGTTCTAATGTGTTCTTCAGGAAGATCTAAAATGTTTAAGGTAAAGCACAGGTTTTGCTTTTACTTCACAAGACATGAGTTTTGTACTGCTTGATACAGACTAAATTAATATTCTCATTAGACAAAAGATAGCAATTTCAGTGCTGATGTGCATATTCTTAGTATATTATCTGAACTTTAAGGTGATTGATCTGAATCAGAGCAAAAGCCAAAGTCCTGTAGCTCCATGTCCTGCCCCAATAGCTAGTGTTTGGGGTAGAGTATCAGAGAAAAGTAGATGTAGAGGCATTCTTTGTTGACATAGAATTTTACCTTCCCAAGAGTCTGTGGTTCAGATATCTTTTATGTAAAAGGCAACACCCTCTTGGCCTGGACATTAGTGTTGGGCCTTAGTTTCTCATTCATAAGCATGCAGAAACCAAAACAGATTCATGATTAACTAGTTGACTTATTTGGTGCAAGGGACGTTGTCTATTTATGGGTTTCATTGCCTGATATATAGTTTTTCCTGACATCTGTGATGGATGTTGATGTTGTGTGGCCCTTTGATTCATGAGTCCAAGCAGCTAGCAGTTCCTGTTGTGTTTTCTGCAAGGCTACCTGTATGAGAACACATGGGATAACAAACTCTGTGGAAGTCCTCTCTCCCGTTCTCATTTCTCAGTGACAAGAAGCATGATGAGGACTCTTTTCACAGGCTCTAGGTGGAAACCAGCACAACAAAGGAAAAAAAAGAGGAGGAAGGCTGGGGATGCTGATAATTAGCCAGATCAATGTTTGTTTGCATGGATATTTTTGTTTCTTTCTGTGAACTGCTTTTTCTAAATATGAAGCTGATACGTTTCTATGCATCTGATCATGTCTAGAACTACAGATAGTTTTTCTTGTGTCTTTCCTAAATATTAGGTGTGACACTATTTTGTGTCCAGGAATGAACTTATAGCAGGCCTGACTGGTTTTCTGATGGTCATATTCGACCACGTTGCATAAATATTCAGACAGGAATGTGCTTTCAAAGTAAATCTTCAGAAAAGGGCCTTTCTCCACTTGCCAGGCAGTGGACTACTACTTGTTCTTGTCAGGTCTTGTGGAGACCTTGCCATCACTTGGCAGTAAAATAAATACAGCTGTAGGGAACCTTATAATGGGAAGTAGTGACCTGTGATGAACTTGGCTGAACAGCTCATGTTTGCAGAGGAGTTAGCTTTATGCCATCAGGCTTAGTGCTGGCTTTAGGTAATGTTCTTCAGGGGTTTTCTGCCTTCGGCAGACCAGGTATTATCAGCCTCCTTACACACAACATCACCTGCTCTGCCTAATCCAGCAAAGCCAAAATATGATGCAGCTTCACTCAGCCTGGCTCGAAACTGTGTTGCCAGTGATACCACAGATGTGGTGTCAGTGATTGATTGTGTGAGCAAGGTCTCACTGCTTAGGTGCTGTCCTATACCTCTGTCATTTTCTCATGTGCCGTCTTATTGTGAAAGTACTTCGGTGAATCCAAACAGCAAATAAAGCATTTGGGAAATTAAAATGTAATCACTTTGAATAACGGGATCCCTGTTGGCCTTTAGGCTTGATGGGAGGCAGTGCAAAAGAAAAAAAGAGATGAGGAAAAAGCTTTTGGCAGGTGTCACTTCAGGGAGGAAATAAGGGGGTTCTTTGTTCCTTATATCTGCATTTTATCCAAGTACAGTAACATGAACATCATTTGCAGTAATATGATTTTTCTCATCTTAATTAGAGATGTCTCCAGACTGCCCTACCACATCAGTGCTGTATTTCACTTCGATAATTTCCCTTCCAGTATCTGGTCTGTCTCTACATTTATTTAAATCAAATATTCCATTTGAATACTGCAGCTCAGGATGGTCTCTCTCAGTTTAAATGCCACTGACATTAGTGGGGCAGTTTAAATATTTACTTAAGAGTAGACAAAGTTCCCTTACCTGCCATTATTTTCCAGTTTGGGGGAGGGGAAAATCCCTCTAGGTTTGACATCTCTGTGTATTGTGCAGAGTTGTTAAAAAGGGTGCCGATGAGTGGATGCATGGTAATGATGAAAAGGAGTGCATTTGGAATTCAACATAGATGGCAGAAAATGCAGGATGTCAGAGAAGCCATATATTAAAGGGAATTTGAATTGGAAACTGAATCCCAACCTGCCAGTGGGGGCATTTTGATCATTTTGATTTATTAAACTTTTATAACAGCATTCAGATGAAGCTGAATTAAAACGCTTAGTCTTGGGTGGTTTATGGTACACAAGTCATCATGCTAGTGAAGTCTCGCCATGATCAATGTAGAGTTAATTTAAGCTGCTCTTTGAATGCAGGTGCATCTGTGTGCTTTAGTATGTATTTAAAAATCTAACAATGTTGTAATACTGAATCACTTAACAAAAATACAAAATGAAGCCACCCCAACATTCATTTTCAGCTGCATTTTAGTGAATCTTGCTATTAAATTGTAGATGAACTGCAGGAAAACAAACTGCATATATATCACTATACCGATTTTATATATTGATAAATATACATGCATTATAAATAGCTAGCTGTGGAATTGTAACAATATTTCCTTGGAAATGGGTCATATTCCTAAATGCATAGATGTTTGCATTGTAGCACTGTTCCGACCATGTCCCAGCGTCAGCAGCTGTATGCAATCTTACTGAGCACTGTCTCTGCAATAAAAAGAAATCAATTACTATTAGAGTGACACTGCAGGTTAAAGGCATTACAGGTTCACACTCAGTTTTGCAGCAAGGAGATGATACTTCGCTTCAAATGGGGAATGATGCAAAAGATGGATGAGACAGAGTTCAAGGAGCAGTAATGTGAAGGTCCGGCACTATCATTCCAAGCTGTCTCAGAGACATGATGGATGGTTTGGTGGCAAGAAGCAATAATACCAGATGATGAGAGATTCATGTCTAGATCTTGAGCCCACTGCATGCTGTCTACCTGTTGGTGTTCTAGTGGCATAATGATTCCTGATGTGTTATGAAGAACTAAATTACTGTACTTAAGCAACTAAACTGATATGTTGAATTTAGTAACCTAGGTTTTTTGGTGGCTTCTCGAAAACCGAGTAGCATATCAAACACTCCTGCACATGGTAAATTTAATTACATCATATTTATCTGTAGTACTTGTTGACAGGATCTTGTAAGCTATGCTAATATAATAGGTAATTTGTTACCTCCAGAAGTCACTTTCCATGTGCCTTCTGATCATTATCATGAAACATGATAAATGATCTAGCCCATGAGGGGTAAATGAAAATCAAATGGATAATTGGATTCTATGTCTAAATTGTGGCTGGAAAAGTTGTTGCAATTATAGTGGAATTTATCTCATAAAAATAAGATTTGCAATGTACCAATGATGTTTAATCATCATCTTGGTTGAGGATAACTTTAAAGAGATTACAAAAAGTTTACTCAGAATAGTTTGGATGAAGTTTTTTTTCTTTCCTAAAGAGTTTTAAATATTTGTCTGTTCAATAATTCATACTGCAGGATTATCTTGCAATGTTGACTGCTGGAATATTTGCAGAATTATATAGAAAGTGGTGAGAAACTTATCTGCCTCTCCTGAAGAAGAGAGAAGCTTAGCTACATGGAGAAAGATAGATTTCTTCCTGCTGAGATGCAGTGTTGAATTTGGATGTGCTAGTGTGCTAGAAAGCTTGTCATTGAGATTGATATGGAACTGCTAACAGGCATGTCTTGGAGAATGTTTAAGGACTGTTATAAGGAAAATGAATTTGTTTCTCTCCCCTGTTCCCTAGGTATGTTCATGTTGCTTATGGCAGTCTGTGTCCTACCTCCTTCATGAGGAAGGATAACAATGTTGTATCAGGACTGATGTTTGAATTTTCATCTCTTCACAAAATTTTTAGCAATTTTAATTTTATTTCTTTTTAAACTGCTTTGTTTCCAGGACCTCATCTGTAACATTTCATGTAGTTATTATGTCTGATTTTCTTAGCCATTTAGCTTTTAAAAATTACAGCATATCTTATACTGCCAAACATTTTGAGTTTACCATCCCAGTTGATGTCTGTATGTGGTAACGAGTGCAATTTTTCACTTTCCTGAATTCTTTACTAGTTAATGAAAGAGAAAATTTCAACTGATGAGTTTGGGGACTAACCAGAAACAAAACTCACTGAACGGTGTTAGAAAAAAGTGAGGGCACCTTCTTAGGAATCAAAAATTGCTTAGAATTGACTTATGTTAGAAACCTTGCAGCCTAATAAGAATGGTTAGTAGGGATGGTAGGAAAAAGTCTCTCAATAGTCAGTTTACTTAAGTTCCTTTTTTTCTTCAAGAAGGGAGGATGTAAATACAAAATATCACAGAATCATAGAATCATCAAAGTTTGAAGAGACCTTTAAGATCATCAAGTCCAACTGTCAACCCAACACTACCACTTTAACCCCTAAACCACTAAACCATCCAGTGCCAGATCTGGATGCCTCTCAAACACTTCCAGTGATGGTGACTCCACCACGTTCCTGGGCAACCCATTCCAAGGCCTGACCATCCTAACAGAGAAAAAGTTTTTTTCTAGTATCTAATCTGAATTTCTTCTGTCTCAGCTTAAGGCCGTTTCCTCTTGTCCTCTCACTGCGGGCACGATAGAAGATACTGGTCCCCACCCCACTACAAGCTCCTTTCAGGTGGTTGTAGACAGCAATGAGGTTCCCCCTGAGCCTTGTCTTCTCGAGACTAAACAAACCCATCTCCTTCAGCCATTCCTCATAAGACATATTTTCTTGACCTTTCATGAGCCTTGTTGCCCTTCACTGGACACACTCTGGTATGTTCTTAATCAATGTGATCTGAAAGACGTAGACATTGTATGGTGTTAGTTCAAGGCTTATAAATCCAATGTGGAGTTCTAGTGTTATTAAGAATGATTGTCCCAATTTGTGTGAATTACTTAATTTGAATAAATAAATATCAGCAAAAATGCTTTGCTCAGTTTAGAGTCTTGGTTTGGATTTCCCCTCAAATAAATGGATTATAAATTAACTGAATTTGAACTCTGTTTGAATTTACCAAGCATCTTAAAATTCTGTAACCTAGTTGAATCTTTTATTCAATCTCAGCTTTATTCTTATATCGATATCCTCATGGTAGCATAAGTTGTGTTTTTTAACAACTGGAGATATAAAGGCTACTGCTTTTGAAGGGAGATAGGAGTAATCTAGATGTTTTTCTTTGACTTAAAAATTGAGATTGTAGTCTCATGATTTTTAATGCTTACTTTGAACTTTACTCTGACTTTGAATTGTGTTGACAGCAGTTGGAAATGTCTTGACTAATGATTTATGCTTTGACTTCTCACTTCTCTTGCACTGGATAACTTGCATGTCCTAGAGAAAACAAGATACACTCAGTGTGATCAAGCTTGTGATCTATGGGTTGCATCACCAGCCATGGGAATATTTTTCTTTTGTTTTTATTGGAGATAGAAAGGAGCAGCTGTTTGGCAATGTAGGAAGCACAGCTTCATGTTGGCAGGCAGATACTTCCAGTGTACAGTTGCAGGGTAGTTTGTTGTTTTGATTTTCTTTTTTTTTTTTTTTTATAACATGTGATGTTGTGGCACAGTTCTTCCTTTGAATGTATGCAGCATAGCACTTGGTCACCTAAGTGCACTGAAGGTGAAAAGAGATCTGCTAGTTAGCACAAGTATGGCATGCTGCAGTTCTCACTTTTGCCACTGCCTTCTCTCTATATTTTCTTTCTTTCAATTTTTTTTCTGTTTTACACCTCTGTACTTCGTGCAAAGTGATTTAAGTCTGCCATCTTTTGTGCTGTACCTGTTGGTTGCTACTTTTTTCAGTGGAGCAGAGAAAATGCTGTCAAGTTGAATGTGGCAATAAATGACAATGAGGTAATTGAAAAGTGGTTAAAAATTTTGTTTTACAAGAAAGAACAGCTCCTTTTCCAAAAGGTTTCATAAAGGCAATATAACTGGACTCTTCAAGAAAAAGATTGGACTGTGCCTACTTTCCGGCTGGCTGAAGACATGTTTAAGATGTATTTTGAGTTTAGGCTTACAGGCTTCTCTTCTTTCCTGGTATTTGTCTTTGTTTTACTTGAGAAACTGCCTCCACCTTTTCATTTTTTTCTTTTTGTTGTTTAAGTTCTTTACATTCAGCTACTTCCTAATGCCATTTCAGGAATCTGTTTGGCCTTCCTCTTGCATTTTTCATTGAACATGTCTAAAGAAATGTTTAATGAGGTTTTTTTTTTCCCTGGAAATGCTTTCAGTACTTACTTGACCTCTAAGTATGTGGACTACACAACAAAAAGAATTGTGCCCCAGTGATACTTTTCCCTCCAAATTACTGTCATTACCAGTTGGGTTTTTTTTTTGTTGTTTGGTTGGATTTTTTTACTTCTGGTTGTTTCAGGAGCAGCTTTAGCCTCTTCTTTGAATAACTCTATAAAAGGGTAAAGAAATGATAGAGATAGCACAGGCTGGCTTTTCATTCAGGCCAAATCAAGTGGTGGTTTCAAGAAGTTCACCAGGCAATTTTCTCGAGTTGCAGACAGATGAGAGTGGTTTAATTAATGGCGGTTTTTGTCCAGATTTTGCTGCCCTTTATGTAAAAACAAAACAAACCCCAAAGGTAGGAGTTTAGTGGTATGTCATTGCTTCCAGGCTGGAACAAAGAATTTGTTAAAAATATGTCATCAGAAGAGGACGATGTTCTTTCTCTGAAGCAGAATGTTTTGTACAGCTGCTATTGCTTACATTAGAAAAGAGGGAAGGCACAGGAATCAGACCGTGTGTCCCAAACATGTATGTGCAAACTGCCACCTTATTAAGGAGGCTGTCCCTTAAGATATTTGCACCATTAGGACTTCTGATAATTAAGATGAACTATATTTCAGTGAGAAGACAGCCTTCTGACCAACTGACTAAGCAGATGCGAAGTGGAAGCAAATGATATGAAGCTGAGCTCTCAGGCAATTAACAGAAATTAATGGACCAGGTAGATATCTACAGTCTGTTTCATGTGGGTGTTGGTTCAGCGTCCTTGCCCTTCCCGCCCTTCCAGCTCAGATGACTTTCAGGGGTTTAACACCTTAGGCTTCCTTATCGAAATTTGCTGGGATTTATCACCTGCTTAGAAGAGCTCATAGGATTCCTGTGGGAGATTGAAAATTTCACAGGATTCTGGAATTTTAATTGATTGAGAAGGAATAACTGAAGTGATTCTATGATGGCAAGAATCCTGTTTTGACTCACAGCAGCGGGGTACAGAGGAGGCCTTCCAGAGGGATTTGCATTGAATAAAGAGTTGAAACCTATCACTCACCATTTGGTCTGATTTCAGCCTCATTTCTGAAAAATGCATTTCCATATTGCCATAATTAATGAAACTTCCTAATCTGTGAAGGAATTATTTGCCTGCTCTGTTTTTGACTGACTCTGTGCCTTATGAACAGATTAAGACACTAATTATTTATTTGTTTATTTATTTGTTAGACCCTTCATTAAAAATATATATGTAAGCATGTGTAATGGCTGTTTATGTTCATCAGCCTCTGATGTTACACCAGATGTACCAAAAGGCATGGTCCTACTACTCTTTTCCCTCACTCACTCCCAGTGTCTTGCCATTCCTGACTTATGTTACACCAGAACTGTGCTAGTCCCTCTCTTCAGTGAGCTTGATGACTGAGCTAAACAAAATAAAGACACCGTAAAAACAAGTGTTTTCATGTCTACTGGTTGTAGAGGCACTGATTTGGAAAAGATGGAAACACCAGGGAAGAGGTAGTAGTTCACTCCCCATGAGACGATGTGGTCATCCTGGCTTGGCTTAGTTATAATGGTAAACTGCATCCTCAGTCTGCTTTGCAGGTGAATTACACTACATCGCAAAAAATCTTTGAGCCCACAGGGAAATGTGATGTGGAATGGTTCCTGAGATAAACACTCCTGTCTTCGTTTGATTTTTGGTTTTTTTGGGTTTTTCTTTTTTTTTTTGGTAGAAGCCTCCTTGTATGAACATGACCTTAGAGGAGTTGATATAACAGAAGGGGGCTGACAGGAGATACAAGTATGTTCCCTAAAGCCCACATTATCTTGTCATAGTAGAGGAGATAACCAGATACCAAAATGATAGGCTGTAATGTAACAGGCCTGAATAGAAAAACCTGCAGTAAGCCTAATTTTTGTATTGTTATGAGAAAGAACAGTTGGACTTGGTATGGAAGACAAAGAAATAAAATTAAAAAAAAAGTAAATAAAGAGGAAAAGAAAGATAAGTAAAATGTCTCTCTTGAGTTGGGCATTGGGTTTAAGTTCAGAATGCTAATCAGGCCCTTTAAATACATAAATACAATAACGCTTGGAGTGGCTTTTCCACAATATCCTAATGAAGTAAGCTAGTATGATTTGTATAGGTATAGTTTAACTGTGGAAAAGAAAAAAAGTTGGGAGAAAATGCACTCTTGTTAAATGATTTGTTGTGTCTAAATTAAAAATATTCTTCCACTGATGAATAATTGATTGCGATATTAGAAGTAATTCAAGTAGCTGAAAAGGACATTTAAAAGGAGGGCGGCAACCAGAGGACACTGTTAAAGTGTTCATAGTTCAGAGGAGAAGGCAATGCAAAGGCAAGAATAATATGCTGAAGAGCAAAGGATTATGAACTGGGTGAGAAAAGTGCCATGACAACTCGTAGGTGGAATAACAGGTGTTTTGTGTTTTTTAATAACTAATTATTGTATGGTATAAATGGACCATGAACAGAAACACTGCATTAAATAACTTGAGAAAAATTGGACAACATATCAAAGGGAAAATAACGTGGTGTCTTTAGTACTTTCAAAGGGTACTTTGAGCTTCAGCAATGTTACTGGCCCGATTCCATTATCCATTTTTTCTTTTATGTGTTGTAGAGAAAGAAATGATAAATAATTCAGACCAAGGAAAGTATAAACGCCACAGGGTTAGAATACTTACCAGTGGGGGAACTGTTTAAACTACCTGTGGAACAAAGGCAGACAGCAGGGCAAAGTATTTTGCCTTGGCAGGAGAGGCTGTGTAGACAAGTGGTAGTTTTATCATCTTTTAAGGTATTTAACAGTTGTAAGCCCCAGTAATACTCATGGATTGGCCTGCAGTGAAGAAGAGTCAAAGGAGTTCAAACAAGCTATTTTACTTACTGACTTGTTTACCTTTGCTATTTATTTTCCCCCACACATTAAAGGGATGATGGGATAGGAAAAAAAAATTTCATAAGGTATTACATATGTGGGATGACACATATGTACATGTACAGGTACAACGTAATTATGCTCTTCTTACTACATCTGTATTATGTTAGCCATTCAGGGATGTAAATCAACAGAAAATTAATCTTTTTTCAATTGGTTAGCTTTTACTGCTTTGCCTCTACACAGTATCTTTTAAAACCAAGAGCTCCCCATTCAAGCATCACAAAAAAAGAGAAACTGGATAATTTATAATTAAATCTGAAGTAACTGTGACCATACAGCCATGCACCATTCACACCCTGAAAGAAGATGAGAGTTGGATCACATATAGTTCTATGCAGAGGACACTGACCTATAATGGATTAAATGGATTGAAGCCTGTGGGGTTTTATATTGTCCAATATTCAGCTAGCAGTTTGTTGGGGTTTTTTTTTCCTCTAGAGAACATGACAGCAACTTCAGAAAACCTTGTTACTGGTCAAAAATCTTCCTAGTTTAATGTATAAGCTTAGGGGAAGGTGTAAGAATGGGAGAAGCACACAGTGATACACTCCATGATCAAACATCTAGTGATCTGTAGCTAAGATTTATGAAGCCACAGACTATTTCATCGTATTCTGTGTGTAATATCCTTGACAAACCTTCTATGAATCTGTCAAATAGTTTCTGAACTAGTGTTTTTGCCCAACTTGCAGCAATGAGTTCCCACAGTTAACTCTGAAGCTGCAGGTGACCCTTTAAAAAAATTGTTATGCAACACCTTTTTTCACTGCAAGAAACAGCAAGTCATTCCATATTAGTCTGTTTCATGTCACTTGTCATTTCATAAACATCTAGCATGTAGTCCTTTAATCATTCTTTCATGTTGAGTGTTACAGACTTATTTAATGTCTTCACATATGGAAGTTGTCCTAGGTCTTCAATAGCTTCTATTTGGCCTTTTCTATACCTTGTCTTGTAGCCCATCCAGCGGGAGATAGGAAGACTAGATTTACATCTTTTATTTTAGATGAGAGAACATTATGAGTTTACATAGTAGCACAAGATATTATGCTTTCTTTTGTGTTTGTTCCTAATAATCACTGATATCTTATCTGGCTTTTTTGTCTGAATGAGGTGATGTGATCATGAAATTCCCAACTGAATTATTATTCCTGTCTGATTATACTGATTTAGAGTCCATAAGGGATTTCCCCCTACCCCTGCAAGTGCACTGCTTTGTATTGTTTAGCTTTGTGAATAGTTACATCCAGCTTTTCTTTTTTTCCTAAGATACTGAAGAATTAAGAAATAAAACAGCACATAAAGTCAAAGACCAGCAGATATCTACCACAGAAGATAAAAATTTATTGCTCTAATTGGAACCATGATTAAAACCCATGTTTTCTCCTGACATTCTAGGCAGACATGCGACTTAATGAATATGTTGCAGAAAATGGTTTAGCCTCAAGAAGAGGGATGTAGAGACTCTTCTGAGAATCTCTGAACCTGTAGGTTAAGGTCCAGTCCTGGGAAATAGGAAGTCTGCTCAAATTCTTACTCCACTTCAGTCAGACAAGAAGAATGGATATGGAATGTCCTTATTTTGAGGAATTGAATAAGTCACTTCTCTATAATCCCGAACTATGTTCTGAATGTCTCTTATTATAAGCTAGTGCCTCATATGTGACTGGGCTGAAAAATCAAAACGTCATTTTGGAAATGCTAATATAAATGTTTTTACTTGCAGCTATTTGCTGAATTTGAAAGGAAATTTGTAACATCTTTTTTTATCTTAACCCTCTAATCTTTTATTGAGTGTTTTTCTACACACACCCTTTCCTTCCCAATAAAAAAATGTAACCCCAATCTCAACCTCTCTAGCCCATTTCATTCCAAAGGAGAAAGAAGACTTTTTTGTGGGTTTGTTTTTTTTTTCCTTTCAATGGGGAGTTATTCTTTTTCCAATTTCTAAGCCTCAGCACTTAGGAAGGTATAAAATATGTGTTTGAGATTGTTTGTGGTACCTCTATATTCTTGACTGTAACCAAAGGTTACAGTTTCCTGTAGGTTTCCTGTACTTGTGTGGCCCTGAGAAAGGAATTATTTGAAGACTGGAAAAAATCCAGAATTGGATTTGTGCTCAGGGTTGTCTAGACCCTGAATTTTCACTGGCTGCATGTGAGTACTAAGCAAAAGGATTTGAACCCTGAGAACATGCTTCAGAAGTTGGGAAAAGAGGCTGTGCCAAGTGGGGAGAGCTTAGAGATACAAATCTACCTGATCGCTGACTTCTCAGTTCAGTGGCAAAATGGTTTAACTTCTTAAAGTAAAACTCAAGTTAATTTTTGGGAAGAAAAAACTATTTTAAATAAAAAAGAGAAGGGTTAGGGGATTTTTTTAAATATCAAAGGACTGTGTTATGACTTCTTGTGTTTGGAAAAAAAGTTATGTGAACTTAATCTGAATGTTTTGTAAGCCCAGCTTGCTTTTCCCATTAAAAGATGGAGAGGAGAGTGAATAGCAGGCTGAGGCTTTCTTGAAAGCAGGCTAGATAATTATTTTTATTGGGACATGGAAGGCTAAATAGAGTTTAGCAGGGCAGCTTCATCAGTCCTCTGACTGAGTTGACAAAACTGCTTTTTTTTTTACCCCAAACCCACATTTATCTGAAGGGCAGTAAGTCCATGAGAGAGGCTTCCTGGTGCTTGCAGTTATTTGAAAACAAACAAACCAACCAAATTCTTCAAAGAACACTCACACATCAAAAGTTTGAGGCAGGACTTTGAAATTTGGCAGGAAGAGTCATGGATTTCCTTGTCTTCAGGAAAAGCATTATTAAAAATTCCTGAAAAAGTGTTTCTAGCCTTGTGTACTGGGGCCAACAGAGCTTGCTGGTAAAATTACACAACCTTTTTTCCCATGGTGATATGCTTTTGTTACCAATTCTTATGTAAGTTGTAAGGGCTTTAAGGTACTGTTACTGTTTGTTTAACCGGTAATATGGTGACATCTGATTTATTTTTGTCTCTAGATCTATTGTAATGTATTCTTAAGTGCTTGGTTCAACATGCAGAAGCAAAAAAACCTCAATTTTCAACAAAATGCCCATTATGCACAGGCCATCTAACTTCAGTTAACAACATAGTTTACTTGTGTAATCTTTGAAAGTAGCAATCTCATAACGGTGCATGTTATTATAAACTATATTATTAGCAGTGGATCTTGTATTTGAAGATGAATGCTCTACTGTACAATTTCTACTCTAATAATTTCTTCTCTTCTCATTGTTTCTTTAGAGTTATTCATTTTACTTGCCTTTCTTATGTGAATACAACAAACCTGGTTACTGAACTTTGAGTGTGAATAGATGTTGATTAATATCAGATTCAAGAATTAAAATATGCAGCAGTAGAATAAGAAGCTGTGTGTTCCCAGGTTTGCTCATCAGAAAATTAATAACATAACTTAAAGTGGAAGGTGGCAAAAAACAATTTTTTAAACTATTATAAAAGCATAGTGTATTTCAGATTCTAAAACTGTGATGAGGTGGGAATCGGCTCAGTTGCCTGAATTTGGGGGGTGTATATGAATTATTTATCTTGCCCCATTGGATATCCCTGACTTCAGTTTAGCCATTCAATATCAATACACCTGAATTTAAGTAGAGAGAGATTACTCGAATACAGGAGCGCAACAAGCAGTAATTACAACTGTTCAAACAGAGAATCCGACTAAATCAGGATTCTTAAACAGTGACTGGAGAAGGACTTCTTGAGAAGAGGAAGAGCTTAATAAGCATACATGACATACATTTCCTCGATGCCCTCTCAGCATCTGATTCCTTTCAGCGGTGGTGCTGAGCCTGCTGGTTGTCTGATTAGTAAGTGGTCCACCATCATGTCATCTGTTTATTCTGATGGAACATTTTTACAAACTCGAGTGCAAGAGCTTCTACCTCTCAAATGGTATAGATAGAGTATGCAACCCATGAAGGTATGGTTAACTTTTAGTTTCTAATGTGTGAACACTGAGCACTGTGGGTTAGTTGTGCTGTAGATCTAGAGACACTTGAGCTGGCTTTTATTGGTTGTCCAGTTAGGCTACAATTGAATGAGTCTGGTGCTTATGAGACCAGAAAGATAGTCAGTTAGATTTTTCCTGGTGTAAGCAGTCACACTAATCACATAAGTATTACTACATGACAGTAAATGTTTGTGTCAGTAGAAATAAGATGCAAAATTTACAGTCTTACTGTACTTGGAGAGTTTCTATTCCAGAGTCATATTGATACTTTGAATCTCTGTTGCAACAAATCAAAGATAACAGGATATTATCAACTCATTAAAAAATCATAAAATCATAACAACTCATAAAATTCTTATTAGCATGCAGAAGTGGTGAGGATTTCTGTTCTGACTTGTTTTTGTAGAAAGTTCTTCCAGTCTTTTTATTACAGTCACAATCCATTTGGCAATGAGATGATGGGCAGCTGCTTTGTTACCTTCATTTAAAAGGTATTTCTTAAGATCTGTCCAGCTGCTGTGGCAAGGATGTTAGTCCCTTTTGACTACCCCTCTGCCCCCAGCCCCTTTCTGAAGGTGGATTTCACGGTAAAGCTAAGCAGACGCAGTAGCCAACACCTGCTTAAAAGGCAGTCTCAATCCTTGCCCTCCATTTCCTCTCTTTCAAGAATGTGAACTTGTGCTTCTGCTTCTGTGCTGGCACTGGCTCTTGTCTGAAGCCACTGGGAGTTACTGCAGGGACCCAGAAAAGCAGGACACTTCCATGTACACCCCCACAAGAGCAATTTTAAACTTAAACTGCCTTGAATGTAGTGTAGTTGAGTGACACTGCAAGCAACACTGATGGTGGAAAGTGGAGGAGTAGGGTTGCCCTTTGAGGTGGGTGTTAGATGATGTGTATTTCACATCTGTGATGTAAAACTGTGGTGTAAAAATTAACCAAGTGGATTACCATTTTGGTTTCTGTTGGTTCATTGCATAGATCGAGGGAAGTGTCTCAGTGCCTCCTAAAATTATCCCCCTTCTCTGTCATTCCAATGGACTGCCTTCTGGCATTTTTAGCAAGAAATATTTGGGCATGCTGTAGTAAGAAATGTGAAGACATTGCTGGTGGGAACATCTAAATGTGTCTTAGGAAAGATTATTAATAGAAATAGAGGTATTTGAGCAAGGAAACGACCCCTCAAAAATATGTTTACTCAAAAGTGATGGATTCTGTCATTTTCCTCCATAGATTTGAATAGGCTGAGCACACACAAAATCTCTTTAGATAATCATTAATATGATTAAATTACAATATGATTAAATTGTATCAGTTTTTCCTTTGATGATAGTACTCAAGTGCTGACAGAAAGCTTAAATGGGATACCTGAGAAAGAACTTTGGAGAATGCCTTTCAAGTCTGAAGGGGAAGGTTTTCTGTTCATCTCTGTCCCCTGTGCATTTGTAAGGGTCTTGCCTTGGTAATAAGTGTGTGAGCTGCTTTCCTTCCTTCCTTCTCCCACCTTCTCCCAGGGCCCCAAGGGGCTGCTGGGCAACTAAAGTTCAGGGAGAACAGTGCAAGGTGGTGTGGGGTAGGAGCAGCCTCAAGCAAGTGATCTGGCATGTAGCTACAGACAGTTTGCAGGTGCTTGACCATCATACTTAAAAATGTGCACAGGTACTACATAGCAGTGAACTGTACTGGGAATGCTAATGGTATTTCAGGTGCCAGGTGAGCAGGTATATTTCAGAGAATGGGGAGGGCCGGGAAGGTCAGTTGTACATGATTCACCTCTTACATGCTTGAAGTTTCTGTAATTACTATTAAATAAAACTGTAGATGCTTGGAAACGAAAGCTATGCCAGCTATTCCTCTCACCTGAAGGTACTTCATATTTCAATATGCTTCTGATATAGCGATGTGTACAGATCATTGCATTTATGGAGCACGATACAGTTTTGAATTCTTCCTCACGATGACACCATCCCAACAGCACATGACACATTTTTCTCTGTCATTTAAAAGGCATGCAGGAAAGCTGGTGATAAAAATTTGTGTTGGTTCTGTCTGGTCATAATGTGTCTTCCAAAATAAAGCATACAGAAGAGTTCCATGACAGACAGGAGTGCTGTCTGGGTGAATTTTTTTTAGCTTTCAAGTTTTATAGATATATAGAGATAGTGAGGTGTAAATATGTGTTAGTTGTTTTCTTCTCTCTCTCTCTTTTTTTTTTAATATTTATATATTTATGTATGTTTGCTTCACTGAATTCTATTAAAATATTCTAGTTTTGTTGCAGTGTTTGAATTTTTTGAGTTTGATTATAAATACATCACTGTAACATTTGTCTGTCAGAAAGTATCTGTGCTTGGTTTGTTTAGGCTGTAAACTGAAAGTGACCATGAGTATAGCATCAACGAATATAACAACAATGCAAATGCAAAAATCTTCACAATCTCAGTTTACTGGAATTTTAAGTTCAGACTTAAAATTAAATAAAAATAAAAATAATCCAAGTACTTGAGAAAATAAGTATGTTCCCGTTACACATTACATAACTGTAAGAGAAAATCCTGGAGTCTCTAAAATAATGTTTTGTCATTTTCAGTCACTATTTCTGTAATCTCCAGTTTTATTCCTTCTCATCACTGACAGCGTGTGGATGTGCATGTGGAATTCAGTATCATCAAATATCCCATTGCAAAGCCTTGTAGAGTTAAGAATAATTCTTTCTTGGGAAGTACCAATTTTGAAGAAGGCATTAAATTTTGTTCTCAACCTGCTGGTTCCCGACAATGAAGGAGATAAAATATTTCTTTCCAACAATAATCTCAACATTGAGACCTCAAGGGAATTACTGATACATGTGGATAATGAAGTCATTGTGATCAACTCTTTGCCTGAGATATTTCTATAGCTGACTCATTTATCCTGACTGATTTTTTTTTTAAGAGTTGAATGTCTTCTCATTACAGGCATCTCTTTTTCTTACATTTATTCATTTATCCTCTAGGAATGTACTGCATAAATGTCATTAACACAGTGAAGTCTTTTTGACAAACTGTGTCATACTTTTCTAATTGATTTCCAGAGTAACATGGCCTACTATCATTCAAAAAATAGGTATGTGTTCTGTTCATAAATTGTGTAGAGGGATGACATGGTCTGATTTTTAGATAGACCTTTTTTTTTTACATGTAAGCTGGGCATGTTCTTAACCTTGTTTATGGTTTCTGCTGACAATGCTAAACCTGTGCACTGCTCTTTATTTTAAAGGAAGATAATAAAATGAATGTGGTGGTGTTTCAAATCAAAGTGAATAAAATGCCATGGTGATGCATAGGATATAACATCACTATCCAGAAGTTAGCATTTTTCACTGTTGAAATAATTCCTATTTCAGCACTTCAGGTGGTCAGTAACTGCCACGTCACTTAAATTAGATATGTTTTAGCTGCATGAGCTTGCAGACTTTTTTGTACCTACTGCACAGACATGATATATTAGGTGCTCAAAGCTAAATCAGTAGCTTGAAGTGAGCTTGTGACATACTACCCTTGTTTGCAGACCCCAAATTAGAGATATTATGGTGAAATATGTCAGTACCCTACGTAAGCCAGCATTGTGAGCTCACTGTTCAATTTGCCATTTCTGTTTGTTGCTGTTTTTTCTCCAGTGACTGGTTCTCTAGGTAGTTACCTGAATTTCACTGTTATAGATATTTTGAATGTTTATTTAAAATTGATTCTTTCAGTTTTTCCATTCCATGTAATAAAAGACAATGAAAATGGTCTTGCAAACTCCCTGAAGTGAGTTGGATAAATCACTTGATATGACCTGGTCACTAAGCTATTGCTTAGAATGAGTTCATTTTTCCAGACAACTAACTCTCTTAATTAAAATGTAACATTTTGTAGATATTGTGTCTCAACCTCATGACTAGCAACTAGTGCCAGATACTGTGCACTTGTGATAAATTCTATTTTAAAGTCACAGAAATAATGTCCCTGGAGTCACAGAAAGTAAGTCTGCATAAGCATAATTAAAATGCAAAAAAAAGAGCTGGAGAAAAATGTTTGTGGCAGAATACTAGATCGCAAGGTGCTCAAGGTTCTCCTTGCAGCCACCATCACTTATGGTCATAGGACAGCAGCTGAGATAAGTTTGAATTAGCTTTTAAATGTTTTTTGTTTTCATTTGGGTTTTTTGTTTTGTTTTGCTTTGTTTTTTAAATATAGAGGCAGCTTGTGGCTATATGGAATACTTAACTATAAAACCTACCGATTTCTACATAAAATTATTACATAGTGTAATATGTCTAAGTCATTTATTTGCTGATAAAGTTTTTGCTACCTTCTCTTCAGTATACTTTTGGAAGGAGATGTGTTTAACTTGCATGAGCTGCAGGAACCCACCATAAATGCTTTCTCCAAGTTATCTGTAGAAGACGAAGGTGGGAGCAATAGAAACTTTTCTATCAGAAAAAAATTACCAATGTAGAAAAATAAAGCACCTGTTAAAATGAGTTCAACTTGAAGAGCAGAGAGACACTTTTGACCACTGGGTAAAAAAAAACCTGAAACAAATAAATATATTGCAAAAATGGTAAATGAGTTTATGAACTTATAGAGAAGCCAAGCAACGGCCTTGGAAAATATTAATTAAATGGTCAAGGCTTGTGAGAACTCTAAAGGGCTTGCAGCTGGTGGGGTTTTTATTGTATGAATCTATAACCAGCATTTGGTTTTGGAGTAGTGGACGTGATTCTAAAACTCCTCTCAGGTCTTTGTGAGTTGAGTGTTACAGCTGGTTTAAGGAAGCGTGCCCTCCTCCAGCCTCTGCAACATGCACTGCCTGCAGTCAAGCTCATCCTGATGAAACCTGATTTTGACTGCTGCTGTGCCTCACGCCGATGTTCCTACTAAGGTGGGAACAGGACCAAGCTAGGCTCAGGTCATGGAGGCTGATGCCCAGCTGGTGGTCTGTAATTGGTACAATCTACCCAACTGAGGCGGTAGGAAGTTAGTGAACAAAAGTGTAACCTCTGGGGAAAAAAAAGGCCTGAGAGCAGGCTGCAAACAGCAGAGGCTGTTGTAGTAGCTGCTTCTTGTGCCAGCCCCTCCCTTTTCCATGGGCAACTCTATAGCAATTGAAGACTTGCTTATGCACCCCCTCCTTTATTCTGATGTTTTTCAGATGCATCACATCTTTTGGGCAGGAGTAATTTATGTAGTTGATGTAGAGTATGTCTGCCTGGGAATGAGCTTTACACTTGCTCGTCTCCTTTGCCACAAGAATAAGGTGGGCTGCTCAGGTGAGGAAGTCAAGTACCACTACATGGTGTGCAAGCAAGAATCCTGTAAGCTAAGTCTCTAATAGCAGCATTTCTCACTTAAAGCTGTCTGCGTGTCTGCAGCTTTGAATTGGGTAGTTAGTATTGTCCTGATGTAATTTGGTTTATTGAACTTCCCATGTGAAGTCTTGATTGGTTGTTGGAAGGTCTTGGAGCAATGTAGATCTAGAGGTGTGTTTTTAATAATGCAAAAAAAGAAAATATGCTGCTTTTTTGTTGGTTGTTTGTTTGCTGGGTCTGTTTTTATTTTGATTTCCTTCTTTTCAGAAGCCAAGTACAGTGCTCAACTCCCATTATTAAACTGTCCTCAGTGTGTTGGGCAATCTATTTGATGCATAGTCTGTTGGGCTTTTTTTATTTGTCTTCCATGTGCTATACAGGAAAACCATTAAGGACCAAACTACTCACTGGAGATGGCATTTTTAGGGTGACAGACTGAGCCGTGAGTGTAGTCTGTCATGCACAGAGAGAGAAAACTTGAGTTCTTGTTGGAAATTTAAAAATAAACTGCAGAGAAATTCTGTGACTTTAAGGTTCATAATGTCTCTGCTGTTCATCAGATCTGTGCTTTCATGTTGGGATCCCTCAGTCCTCTGCATTAACCTGTGTTTTAACTGAGTAGAATAATTTCTTATCAGGCAAGTAGTGCTTTCTGTAATGCTTTTCCACTTACTCGCCAAAGTCCCCTGTTTGTGTTAATACAGCTGTTATTGGTGCTGAGGAGTGGCAGGTCTTGTCAGGCTGCTGTCAGCATAGAAGATAGTCAGGTGTCCTTTCAGGCAAGCCAAGTCCAAAATAAACCTATTTGTCTTAAATTCTTCCTAAAAATTTTGGAGAGTTGAATAGATATTTCTAGTCTATATTAAAGATATGCCACGTGTGGAATGATTTTTTCCAAAAATTAAAAACCTCATTGTTTGCGCTGAAAGCCTCCATGGTCTGTTTTTATCTGCAAACTTTTCATAGCTCATTTTGTCACCACCTTCACAATCACATAATTTCTTTCAGTTGTATTTTTTTGGAGCCTTACATATTAGAATCATCTTCTATTTTTTTCCCCCAATATATAATTCATAAGAAGACATTCAACATTGATGGACAACACTCAGACAGAGAATGCAGAATTTCCTACAGTATTACCAGTTATTGATCTTCAGTTACTATTTGCATTGGTACATTTATGGCTTAATACTGTATTTGAATTTAAGCTTTCTGTCACTGCTTCTTGCTAATTCTTTTTTTCCATTGTATTAACCAGCTTTTAAGACCAAGAATTTTGTTTCCCTGGTAGTACTTGACTGCCATAATTCTTTCTGCTAAATCTCATACATTTTCTCCAACTCTTAAACAAATATTTCTACTTCAGGTTTTCAACATTTTTTAGAAGGTATGAATCCCTAAAGCAGTATATAACCTTCCAGTACAGGAAGAGTACTGATGCAGTGTAGGTGTTGCAAGGGATCGGCAGCCTGCTTCCCCATGCTCTTCAGGCCCTGTGACATGGGTCTTCTGATGCAGCTTTGCCACAACATCTCGACGTGCAATCTGGAGCCCAGTGCAGAGGTACCAGCACACTTCTGCACAGTCCAGTTCCTGGCCAGCAGGGACTTTCCCCTTATTCTGTATGCCTTGGGTGTCTCAGACTGCATTGCCTAGGGCCTCTGATCCCTGGGGGCTTTGCATGGCAAAGATTGTGTTCCAATTATACATAGCCAGTGTGGGTCAGGCACTGAACCTCAGCTGAACTCTACTAGAAACCCAGAGTACTTGTAAGAAATACGCAGACGTACTTAAACAGTTTTGCAAGAAATTTCCCTAGAAGAGGGAGTTTAGGTGAGAGCTGAGTCAGTCTTGAGTCGTTTGTGGAGGCATCTCTGCTATGGTCCCTGGTACATCTAGTATTAGCTGTATTTATGTGGCCTTACTTGTTTGTTTCTTTGAATTATGACAAATTTTAAAAGAAATTTGTATTCTTTTGGTTGACCTGCTTTCTTGATAGTTTGTGGTGTAATTAAGACACATCAATTTTAATTTCTGGAGAGGTGAGGCTGATGTTGGGCTTCTTTTAATAAATGAATGCTTTGTTATACTTGTAAAAATTAAGCTTATTATGATTACCCCTGCTGTATGTACTGCATAACCCTGTAACTTAATACTCACCAGCATACCAACTGTATAGCTTGGTGTGAAGCATACAAGAGAAGGCTGAACATGCTGACACCAGAGGGAAGACACTGCGCACATGGGTGGAGGGAACTTGCAGGCTATTAATGCACAGCAATAATGTGTGGAAGTACTGTACAAGGCACACGTGGGTCAGAGAGTGGCAAGGATGAAGGCATGCACCCATTCTATATGTTTGAGCTGTGTGGTGACCAAAACCCTCCTCCCCACCTCCCCAGTCCCTTCTGCTGTGAGCAGGGCAACAGTCTCCTGTGACTGGTACATGTTATGTGCAGCAAAACATGACTCTTGTAAGTAAATAAGATTTTATCAGGTATGCATCCAGTATCAGCTTTTCCTCCAAAATGGAAAACCTTGTAGGATTCTGGTTTAGTTTTACTTTTATTTTCTGCCTTGAAATGATCATTAACAGTATGTGATTACCATAGTAATGAAACTACCTTTCTTTATTTTAAACTTAGGAGGTATTTAATCCTTGAGGGCAATGTAGTAGGACTATCATCACCCAGGCTAAGTAAATAGTATTAAGCCACATAGTATGCGTATGTTACTTGAAAATATATGAAGTTTTATGCATATTAGTTACTGTGCTAATAACACTAGGAGCCTTTTCTGGTTGTTTTTTTTTATGTCTATGAATGTGTAATTATTTTTATACAATATTTAATAATAAAAATATGACACAACTACTTAATCATAGGAATACTTACAGCTGAGGTTGATGCTGCATGCTTATTCTAGTCATAGGTGCCTAAATATCACAGTACATTTAATATACAATGTCATATATATACTGATGTGAGCGTAATGTACTGCTAGTAGCTCAGCAGAATAGAAACTTCGTACTGATGAAATGTCAGTCTTAATTTTTTATTACCTTAGCTGTGGGCATTTTATGTCAAAACCAGATCTGACCAAATACTGAAACATGCTATGCAATGGAAATGCTTTCATTTATTTAATGTCTTGCAAATGTACAAGTGGTATTTTCCCATAGTCTTTCAGAGATGTTAGTGGCCATGAAAACTGGAAGAGGTTTCATCAGATTTAACACCTTCAGGGGCTGGCTAAAAATATAATCAGAAAATGAATCAGTAATTAAACTAGTTACATTAGAAAAGGAATCTTAAATTTTGTGCTAAGCAAAGGAGGAAATGAAACTCACCATGCAGGGTCTTTGTTCAAATGTTTAGTGTATCTTAAATACCTATTGAAATTGTGGTTCTACTGAGGAGCTAAACCATCCATGGGTTGAAATATTTTTTCATAAAATATTGTTTAGAACTTTATGGCTCTTTGTAGAGTTTCTGGGCTGAAAAAAGGGGAACTGAGCTCAAGGAAAATTACTTGCCAGGAATACTGTGTGCCTTAGCCACATCTGCTCATAATAATTGAGAGAGATGTGTTCTTTTTTTGGTAGAAATAAACAGTACAGTTCTCCAGTTTAGTTGCAGTGATCAGGGCATTGTGAGGGTGGAGGGAGGTCACCGTGCTGCCTCACCTGGCTTCAGGTCTGGGTGACTGGAAGCCACAAAATGCATCTGAGTAGGGTCCATCTGCCTGCGGAGTGCCTCGGCAGGGCCAGGAAGGAGGGTGGCTGTTGTGGTGGGCACCTTGTGACCCTCAGCTTCCTGCAATGCTACCTCTGAGCCAGCCTCTGAACATCTAAGCCATCACCTGTCTTGGCTGAAGCTGAGTTTTTGTGTTGTTTGTAAGCCAGAACAAACTTCTGAGAGGGTGATTTTCTTGGGCTTCCCTTTCACACATCTCCTTTTATTTTTCATGCCTCATATAAGAGGTTTTTAATTTTTGGCAGACTGTCTTCTCAGGGCATTCTGAAACTGTATTACTTACTACAGGTGGACTCAGGTTACTGGGGTAAAAAGCCAGAAGCATAAAATTACTTGAAAGTTGTAAACTGTTTTAAAACCCACTGAAAGAAGAGTGTGGTTGATGTGTGTGATATTTGCTATGGGAATGGCAACCAAAACATTATTAATGGCTTTGTTCTGTCTTTTTAGTTATCAATGGCAATTTTTAAAGCATTAAAATTTCAGGTTGCTGTATATACAAAAGGAAATTATGTGATTTCAAATTATAATTGGAGATGTGGTTGTAGAATAACAAATGAGAATAATTAATAGAAAGTTAATTGGGTAACATAAGAAAAGTTTATCCTGGTATATTGGGATTGCATGCTTCAGTTGATACTTAGTGTACTTTTGGGATTTCTGGTTGCACCTCACCTCTGGTTCTGATAGTATATTGTATTATGAAGAATATTAATAATGTTGCAGAACAATTACTGGTTCATTTGCTAACTGATTAAAATTCATGCATAATTTATTTGAACTGGAAGAGACTTTATAAATAAGTCTCCTTGGCCTCAAGAGCTTAAAAACAAAATGTGTATGCTAATATAAGAATGTGCTTTACTTCTTAACATAAAAACTTAATAGGCAATGGTATATTAGTCTCATTAATGTGAGGTTTTATTTGTGATAATTGTGCTCTTAATCAAAGTGTATACTTCTAAACATAGCCGTATGTTTTAGAAGTTTATAACTTGGAGTCGGTAATGCATCATGCTCATCAACGATTATGTTTTTTTTCTGTAATATATACTGACCTTAGAATACATTAGTTTGACATTTAATATATTAGTTCCAGAGCAAATAAACCACCCTCATTAAGCCCAGCTGCATTTCTGAGCTTTGATGCAGGTAGGGATTTAAATTAGTTCATATGCACATTTCTTGCCAAAACAAGATAAAATGTTAATAATTAATTGAGATATTTTCTACAGCTTTGTATATCCCAAAGCATAAATGGAAACACCTTGGAGCATTCACCTTTTCAGTCCAGGAGGAGAAAATCAGCTCCCATTACAGCCACTATGGCATGGCCACAGATTCCTTGGTCTCCAAATGGAGTGTTTTGGGACGCAGCTCATTTAGAAAAAAGTCTGCAAGAAATCCTTTTTTGCCAAAATGTGGGAAACTTGGTTGCTTTATAGCAAATATAAATACACTGTTTGGAGCAAGCTCTGGTATCTGGAAGGAAACTTTACTGTTGGATATAGAGAACAAGGCAGAACCAGAGAGTCATTAGCTGTACTTCACCATGCAGTGCAGATGGGATGTCAAAGGAGGTCCACCACCCCCCACCATGAACTCTGTCATTGACACTGGTGGGATCATTCCTAGGAAGCAGAATATGTACAATTCTTCTGTGTCTCAACTTCTGTTGTGGAGAGGGTGGAGGGAATGGTGATGAGAAGGGTTCCCCTCTAAGGAAATCTTATGGTCTGAGGCTAAATGTTATTTTTAGTGTACTGGCCATCCCCTCTAACTGCTCAGAGATGCTGCATTGTTAGTTCTGCATCACTGCTGTGTAAAACCCCTGTGTACACTGAATTTAGCATTGTTGCCTAATTAACTGAAACAAATTAGTTGAAATATGAGCCATCTGGAATGAAAATGAACCTTCCATGTTTATCGGTGGATTCATTTTATTAGAAAAGTACATGTTGCTTGTGATTTGTTTCTTAAAAAAAATCATGCTGAGGCAGTGTTTCTATGTTACATTTTTCAGGGTAGGAGGGATCGCTCCTTCCCATTTGGTTACTTTTTTCTCTTTGCAGCTGCATTGAAATATTTAGGCAAGCAGAAGCTGATGAGAACAGGGAAAGACAAAAGGCAGCACATATTGTTTTAATTTCAAAATCAGTAGTAAGTTGCTGAAGACTCAAGTTGTTGCCATATGTCTTTATTTTGTCATTCTTCTGGCATTGTTGCTCGGGTCTGAGTATTCTGAATGCCTGTAATAGGCATCTGTATCTTTTACCCTAACTGCATCTAGTGGGTTTCAAGTTAACTGCAGTGATACTAATTTTTAAGAATATTCTGTGCGGGGTTAGTGCAGCTCTTTCTAAAAGGAAAGTACAAATGTAGTTTCAGTCAATAAAAGAAAATCTCAAGTTACTGCCATAGTAAATTATATAAATGAGCATTTTTTTTCAGAGAGAAATGTTAAGAAGCAGCAATATATAAATCAGATAGGATTTCGTGGTCCCTAGCTGAGATTTTTAAACAGAAAAAATAGCATTGAGCAGATGCCAGCGGTGCACCACTCACTTCCATCAGCTGAAATTTTTCTCAGCTCTTCTCCTTTGATGTTGGTTTGAATATGCTTTTGAGTTTTGGAATCTTTGCTGGCCAAAATCTGACAACTTTCTATGTAAAGAGTCCTCCTCTTAGTGGGTTTTCCAGCTTTTGTTTTATCACTGGCTTATTTTTTGTCTCCCCTGCAGAGCCACCTCGGCCAATAGCACCCCCGCAGCTGCTGGGCGTTGGGCCTACATACTTGCTCATTCAATTGAATGCCAACTCCATCATTGGGGACGGACCCATTATCCTGAAAGAAGTGGAATACCGAATGACGTCTGGGACTTGGACCGAAACCCATGCTGTCAATGCACCAACATACAAGCTCTGGCACCTGGACCCTGACACTGAATATGAGATTCGAGTCCTGCTCACCAGACCAGGGGAAGGTGGGACTGGGCAGCCAGGACCACCGCTCATCACCAGGACCAAATGTGCTGGTGAGTGCTGCTTTGAAAAAATGAACAAAACCTCAAAATTGTCTATTAATTGGTTTAATCCATTGGCAGGCTTGTTGGCTCCAATTAATTTGTAGCAGAACTTAAGGATTCCCTTCACGCCCACAGGATCTCCAAGTTTCTGGGCCAATAAGGATTAGCTGCTTTGCTCAGTCATTGTCTAGGTTGCTGTTTGCTAACCCTGGGAGGGTACATTAGGAGATGGGACTTTAGAAATCTAAGAAAGCGTTTTGCTTCTCCTCATGCAAGGAAGGAGATCTCATGATTTCTGGAAAGTACAGACCACCTTGTTTTTTCACCTTTATATTTTCACTTACATTTTAAATAAACTTACACATAAGGGAACTTGCATGGTAAAAAAAAGATATGTTTAAGAAATAAAATTGTATTAAAAATGTAGTGTACTTCTGCATAATTTGTCTTTTCCCAAGCAGTTACAAATGGCCTGCCAGAATCTCTAAGAACTAGAATACAAATACTACAATCTCTAGTCATGACCACTCCCAAAGTGGTCAAAGGAAGTGGTCACAGCTCTCAGGCACATGGTGTGATTCTTGGGGCTATCCTGTGCATGGCTGGGCGTTGGACTGAATGATTCTTGTGGGTCCCTTCCAACTCAAGATATTCTATTATACTCTAAATCGTAAAATACAATTGCAAATATTAATAGAGTATTTTCTCCATTTTTGACTACCATCATCAAAATCATGAGCCCTGCAGTCTGCTTCTTGTTTCTTAGAGTGCCCCTGCATGGCCAGCACCAAGAAGATTAAGCAGAGCCAACTTGTGTTATATGCTGTTCCTTCTAAAAATACTTAAAGTTATTTTAATCTCGGCTTTCATAAGGAGAAAGATAATACCTATATCTCATAGTTGTCAGGGAGAAAAATCAGGTTTGAATCTCAGACTGGGAGACAAATAAGCATAACTTAAATTGTGGGTTTTCTTTCACCCTAATCTCAGGACTTCTGGGGCCTGACAGTATTTTAAAGTTGCAATTATATTAGATTTAGCAAAGAGTGCGGAAAACCACCTATTCAAAATTGCATTAAAGTAATTAGAAGGAAAAGCTGCAGTTTGAGGTTTCTGTGTGTCAGGTATATGTGTGCAAATGCAAATAAGAAATATAAATGAAATAGTTTTTTCACAAGTTTGTGAGATATCGCGCTGGGACACCTCTTTCATGCATGACCACTCATTTTGTTTACCTAAGAAAGAGTGTCAGAATCTGGATTAGAAGCCAGAACTTCAGTGGACTAGGTCAATAGGCATGAAATCCAGGAAATTAGACAGTCTTTTTTGAAACTGGACATAATACTGTCAGAAGCTGAGGCAAGCAACTGGAGACTAAACTGAAGCATCTTTTGGAGTTTGTGATCTTATTTATAATTTAGGATGTCTTTCTAGTGAAGTAAAAAGATCTGTGTGTCCATCTCAGTTAAGGTGACAGTTGTTGAGATCTGAGTAAAGTTAAAGCATTGGTTAATTGCACTGAATTGGTTTAGACATTCTTCTGAAAAAGTAAGAATAGGAAAACAGCCTCTGTTTTAAAGAGGCTGAGCAGAGACTAACATATCCAAATGTTCAGGTTCTTTTCCTAGCACTTAAACAATGTAATTTCGTTTACCCAGGTTGTGACAGACAAAAGGTTTTTATAGGAAAGAAAAAGAAAGGAAGTAATTATTTTTGTGACGTATTTTTAGAAGCCAGTTAGGGGAAACAATGTTTTGGGTGTGATTATGTTTTTAATTTATTTTTAGCATAATGCTCACATATAAGGCTCCAAAATCTAGTCTGTCCTGACAAAATTTTTTATTTCAATATAATCCACTATGAAATGAAGCAGATAAAAAGATACTTGAGCAGAAAAATCTGAACCTGTGACAACATTAATAATAATGAAATTTCAAGGTGTTTACCTTGCAGTAAGACTGATTCTTCTTATTCTATCAAAGTGAAGGCAAATAAATGTTACTATTAGCTGGTTGCAGTTGGAAGACAGTGAGTCAGCAAGGGCTTGTGAAGACTGAAGGATTGTGCCCACCATCAGGGATGAGTCAGGGACAGAACTGGCTTGAACAGCAGGTCACCCTTCTGCCTCCTCACCTGTCTGGAAAATGAGACAGACCTTCCTTTTCTGCAGTGTTTTCCCAAGGCTTCTGATAGATAACTGCAAGCCCCAATCAGTATGATTTTTTAATTTTTATATATTTTGCTTGTTAAAGGCAAACTATAAACATAAAAATTAGTCTTTTCCAAAGAGAAGATTTATAAGAAAAGGTAAAGGTAATAATGGAATAGCTCACCCTGCAGTCTCTGCTGCTGCCAGTATTGTACAAGTGACTGGCAGGTGATTTACTGTGCTATATCAGATGACATCTCTGCAGCAATATCTTCTTTCTGGAGATCCTTCAATTATTCCTAATTCTCGTTTCTGACAAGATCACTTTTTTTCCAGACAGATACTCTCATTCTGTCAATGTTCTTTGTCAATTTTGTCTTTCCATAGGTTTTATACATATTAGTTCAAATTCCGAAACAAGTTATAATTGTTTATCTGCTCAGTGTCAGATGGAGTGATGGGAAATAAATGAATTTTCAACGTGAAGTTTTGACTGCTCTCTATACAGATTAAAAAGCACACATTAGTGAATGTTGATCTGATGAGATTGTAAACATTAAAGGTTATATTTGGAGTAGCAGCAAAAATAAACTCACTGAAAAAATAATCAGGATAAGTTAGTATTCTGCTCTCTATTTGTTTAATACTTAAGCAAATATTAGCATTGTTTTCAAATGAAGATTAAAATGTTTTTCTCCATAATTCATTCAGTATTTATAATTTCATTATATTTCTTAATAACATATTATTGATCAGTTGGCCTGTGCTTTTCAGTGGGTGTATCTTACTCCTTAGTGATTTGACTGATGATTGTACTTATCTCATTGCCATACATGCACATTATTATTAGGTATTTAGATAATTTTCGCTCTTCCTCATAGCAAAACTAGTGTCTGGTGACTCATTTACTAAATGTTTCCACTAATGCTAAACAAAATTGTTCTTTAATGAAGGGATGATTCTTCCACTAGTTAAGTCCTCTGACAGCGTGTTTGTCTACCTGGCATTTCCCAGGTAATCTTTCTTGTGCTGAAGCTGAGCAAATGCATTTTGCTAGATGTGTTGTTTTATCAGTCTGCAATTAAAGATAGTGCTGACCAATCAAATATATGAAACCACTGAGTGTTTTTAAATGGCTGAAGTCTAAAACATGTGAAACAAAGCACTATTTTCTGACATTATTCTCCCTAGTAGCCATACGTATGCTTTGTGTTTTCCTTTTCTAAGCACCACTGATAATCATACCGGGCACTGTGTTCCCGGCTGCTGATGCTGAAGGTTCCTGCCTACCCATCAGTCCTCACGGGGTACCTGAAATTTATTTCATTATGAGTACACTTCCTGCCTGGTGTCATTGCTCACATTATTCACTTTTTAAGGATTTTAACACCAAAACAAAAGGCAGAAGGGTAACACTCGAATCAGAAGTAATCCTTACGGCTGTTTTCTGTGGTTTTGGGGTGTGTCATTCTTCTGAGCGTATCCTCTGAGTTGTGATTGTCTTTCCTTGGGGAGGGTGTGTGTGTAGAAAATATGTGGTAATATAAAATTGTGCACTTAGCCTACTTTTTCAACTGTAAGTTAGAAGTTATTGTTACATTGGCTGCTGCTTCTGAGTAACAACTCACAGCTCAGTTTTATGATTAACTGATATTTTAGTAGCAAAGGAGGTCAATAGTTCAGCCTGTCCAGAGCTTAATATATGTATACAGTGCAATTGCTTGCTCTTATTGTGTGATTTTTCAGAAAAACATGAAGAATTGTAGAGAAATTGGAGAAAGAGTCCTTTGTGTTTTCATTTTTTCCAAGTGACTTGATTTTAGTAAACTGTTGCTTGTATGATTTGGTTTTGATAACAAAATGAGTAAGGGCATTGGGGGGGGAAAGCTTCATGGCTTTAGCAGGGATAGGAATGGAAAAATATATACCAATGAAATAATAATAATAATAATAATTATTATTATTATTATTTCATTGTTCAAAATCATTATCCATCACAGAGACCTGCTATTGGTAACAGTCAGCCTCAAGGTACAATAGCGGAGATGCTGGTTCAGTGATGCAGCGCTGGCATATGATCCCTGCCGTTGAAGTTTTGGGAACTTGTCTGCTCTCTGCTGCCTTTTTCAAGCACCGAATGTTTGTGTACAGTTTCCTCATATATTAACGTTGAAAACAGTGTACACAGAATGCAAGATACTGCTGAATTCTCCTCTAGCAAACAAAAAAACCAAAACATGGGGAAACGTTTAGAAACAAAAGCAAGCTTAAGGGCTTTTGTTCATTGTCTTGGGATTTATAACAGAGGGACCACAGTGATTGAGAAAGTGACCTTGCAGGGCCATTTGGAGGACTAAAATATTGTTGTGGTTACATAAAAATTGTAATTTATTTTGAAAATTAGTTCAGTGAAAGGGACATTGCAGTATAGAATCTGCATGTGCTGATGTGGGATTTGTGCAGTGCTACTTCGGTTGGTATTGTTTGCCTTTTACACTTGCAGCGCAAAGGCAGAGTGTTCAGGGTACGGACCTGGATTTATGGGCTTTGTTGTGTGCTGTACATGAGAATTTAAGATGTTGGTATGTGAGGCAATGGTCTTGTAAAATTGGGTACAGTCAACATCTCAGGAGGGTTCTGAAAAATATGGTGCCGAATGGACAAGCTGTGCTCTTCATTTGTGTCCCCTGCAGTAGAGCATCTTCAATTATTTAAATCTTTGAAAACTAATGAAAATACAGAAAATGTGTAATTTTCAAACATTTAATTTTATTTTTTTTAAAATCGAACAGAGAGAAATATTTATCTTTACAGAAAAGCAGTTTTCTTAATGCTTCAAACAGAATTTTTACTTTATTTCCCTCAAAATAGGTATTATTTGGGACTTACCCTATAGCTTTTAGAGGAGTTTAAACACATTTGGAGCATTTAAATTACATGTTTTTATTACTCATGTTTTTGTTTTTTTACAATTTGAACACTTTTTTAGAATAAACTAAAGATGAACAGCTTGAAACGAAATGAATATGATACTTTTAAAAATTATTTTACGTTTGTCATTCCAGAACAGCCCTCATTACACCAATATTTATAACTTGCTGTTGTTTTTACAAATGTGTTTGGCACTCGTGACTGTTTCTGGGCTTTTGGCCAGGTAATAATTGGAAACATTTAAGATCTCACTATCAGATTCTAAATGCACCACAGTCGTGTCCCATATAGGCTTACCAGTTGGCTATGATATGGGGGAGCAGAGTAGGTAGGTATTTAAACAATGGAAAAGGTCTGGACTAAGGAGCTTCATCATATTCCCTTTAAGACTAAATACTAGAATTGTTATTGAGAAAGCATCCTGTAGGAGAGCTGTCTGATTTGGACCATCATCTGGCACATGCAACCATACTGTGATTATTGTGCTGCTTGCCACTGTTGAGATACCCGTGCTGCATATAGAATCCTAATGATGCTTATTTTCAGAAGAAAGGACTGTAGTGCAGCTGACTTACCTAGCAAGAGTGCGAGCAGCCTGCCCAGCCAAATTCTTGTCAGATTGTGTAAATTAAGCATGGTATCTGCTTTTTCAAAAGAGTACAATGCTGATGACTCAGTCAAATTGGCAGTAAACTGCAAGTTTGTACGCTGACCTCCCCTAAATTAGTTTTCAACTTTTTTTGTTTACTATGTTCAGCTTTGCTTAGTATCATTTATTTGTTACTTGCAGCTGCAAGTTCCCTCTGCGCTAACTGGAAACTTTCTTCCTGCAACATTTTGAGTTCCATGTTATACAAGAAGACATGGGTTTCCTGAATTCTCTCTTGCTTCATTTTTGGGATAAACTTTGTTCATGGCTAGTTTTATATAGTATAGTGCCATATTCATCAGTGAATCACACTTATGCTCTTCATTTGGAGTTAGGATAGCAGACCTAGGTAGGTGGGCTCATCTAGCATGGCTACCCACATTTCAAAGCCTCTGTTGTGTGCATTGACCTCTTCCTTTACCTTCTTTCTGAGTTCTCTACCAGTGGGCAGTGGAGGATGAGTTATCTACAGTAAGACATGGTTATGGTCATTGGCACTTGACATACTGGTCAGTCAAGGCTTCAGTTCAGTCACCAAGTTGAGGGAAGTACGTCAGTTAAAGTTATTGGCTCTCTTTTTGGTGAAGGGCACTAGGTCAGGATACCACTTCACTGTGTAATAGAGGTGGGGGGAGGAAAAGGAGCAGCTGCCAACACCACACATAGCTTCCCTGTCTGTCAAGCAATTGCTCCATCTCCTGTCTCATCTTGGTTTGTTTGGCATCTTTTCCTAGAGCAGAGCATGCCATAGCACTGAGACCGTTGATTTATCCAAAGTGCATGTAACTAGTCAATAGATCACACTTCTGAGAGGAGCACTGTCTGTGGCAAGAAAATGTATTGCAGTACATTAATCCACAGTGCCCATTCCAGCTGTAAAAGAATGGATGTGGGCAATAATTCATATTGCAGCACTTCAAAGTGCTATAAGTGCACCTGGGCCAGATAACTCACAGCCTGATTATAGCTCTTCAGAGTTTGGGGACTGAAATTCACAGGTTTTTGGTCTACATTTGCTTCCAAAAAACACGACTGCAGGTTGAGACAATATTTCCCTTTCAGAAGACTGGAGCTCTTTTTTTGAACTGTGACTTTTATTTTTAATTTCAGCTGAAATAAATAATTTTTTTAGTATGATTCATTAGTGTGTTTGATACTTTAATTTAGTTTGCTTTCCTAATTAAGGTCTCTCAACTGTTCAGGAATGCAATATTAATTTTATAGTGTTTGAGAATTGGTAAGTGCATAAATAGAACAAAATTTTATAGGACTGGCTTTTATTGTATTTTCATTTATCACTCTATGAAAAATTAATTGGAAAATTCTAGTAAGGTTTTGAAAGTTGCTCTTGTCATAGCAGCAATGACATGTTTTGAAAGCACACTGAGTTTTCACTGTTATTTTGGCACTATTGACACAGTAGTGTTGGGTTAGGTAGGGAAGGCTGTGAGTAGCAGGAGTGGTGATGTGGAAGGGTGGAAGAGGAAAGGAGTACCAGCAGCATGTGCTGAGGGGAGGGATGTTAATGAGATTTCCCAAATGCATTCAATACTTTTTCTCTCTCCCCCATGTCTCTCTCCAAAGCCATTACAGAGAGATATCATGTCATTCTTCCCAAAAGCCATGGTTCTTATTGGCATAAATTCTTTGGGCTTTATTCTGCTACATAAATCTTTATTTTTCATTTAATTCTTGTTTCCTTTTTTATTTTTCAACTTTGTTTCATTTTAATAGTGAGCAGCATAATTCTTTTCACCTAATTTGAACCTAGACTGTATGAGGCAGAGCTGAGTTAATTTTACTCTCTTCATTTTATTTCTCAGTAAATTTTCCTGCTGGTGCTGAGAGGGGGAATGAACCAGGTGATGCTTTTGTATGGAATGATAATGAAATATCTTCCATTATAACAAGGAGTTGAGGAGCATATTAAGCAGCAGCTGATGTCACCTCAGGTGATCAGTAGGTCCACAAACCTAAAATGACTCGTCAAGACTCTTAATGTTACACGGTTTTGTTTACTGTTTGCAAATAAAAATCTGGAGCAGTCCTGGAAAGTTCCAGATGACTTGAAAACAGACATTAAAAGTACTGACACGAAGGCTTAGGATCACCCAATTAATTAAAAGCATGTCATCTTGACTATAATTCTGAACAGAATAATGAACAGCCAATACTAGGGTTGATTAATGAAGAATTAAGGAAGTAATGTAGTTAGAGACAGTCAACAGGTTTATAGAACACTCATCTTGTCAGAATAACTTGATTTTTAAAAAATTAAATTACAGATCTGGTTAATAAAGGCGATATTGTTCTTCACTAATGCATTTAATTTGATATAAAACATTCTGATTAAGAAACCAGAATAAAATCAACTCAATGGAGAAGAACTAGCTTATATATCTAAAACCATTTTTATGGATTAATTGAATAAACATTTCTATTTGGGTCCTATCAGGAACAGTTCCCTGTAATTTGTAAAGAAAATGTAACTATGACAGAGTGGGTAAATTACAGAAGATTGTGAAACTAGTAGAAGAAAAGTCACTTGAATAAAGAATTGAGTTACTAATTTACAGTGGTTTGAAATTAGTGATGCTAATCTATGTTTCGAGTAGGCCAGCTGCAGTACAATAAAAACAAAGTAGACTATATGTACAGAGAGGGAAGAGAAACCTAAGAATCACTGTCTATTAGGACTGTCACTTGGGCATTGGAAATAAAAGAGGTCCTGTAGTCTTTGGCTTGTAAACCAGACCAAAATTTCCCACTTAGTATTGGAGAATGTTTTAAAGCTTTTGAAAGTACATATTTGAAATTGTTTACCAAATTGGTTTTCTGACCCAAGTTCTTTTTCTCTCCAACCCCTCTTCAAATCAGTATAGCATCCTGCTCTATAGAATTAAAGGTATGGTGTTGTGCAAGAGCTTGTTGTCAGGAGAATTAGGAAACCAAAATAAAAAAAAGTATGGCAAGAAGTAAAAATCTGGAAAGAAAATCTTGTTGTTTATGTGTGATATGACCAGAATTAATTCTGGGGTAGAAATGTAGATGTGATTTAGGCAATGATTTCTTATGTGGTTGAAATTTATTTTCCTTGTTTCACGTCTCCGACCCACATGCAAAAGCCTTCCATTCCTTTGTATACTAGTATTTTTTCATTTCAGATTACCTTTGAAAACTATGTCATTTTATGCATTTTGTTTTTTTTCAGGACATTAATTGGTGAAAGCTATTTCATTACTCTTGGAAATGACACACTTAATTATCATTTAGATAAAATTTCAGATACTATAATGGTACCATAAGTATACATTTTGCAGTTTATTACCTTTATTTTAGAGAGATTGTGCTCAATGCAAGGGACTGTTGAAAATATATTTGACAATGTACCTTCTTTTGTCTGCAAAGTGAACTCTAACAGGCTGAAATGTCAGAGCACAAGCATCCACTGGGAATATGATGTGCTATATTCACAGTTCACAACTTGTAGCATCTTAGACAATTAGTAACAAATAAACTAGTTGAATTGCACCATGTTTCCTTAAAGTAATGACCTTCAAAGGCAGCACAGAACTGTAATTCAAGAAACCTGCTTTCTGTTTGTGGCCTCTGATGTCACCTTTGACAAATCAGTTCACTTTGTTTCTCACTGTCATTTGGAAAACAGGATTGGCTGTGTGCATGTTTCCCCAGAAATTTCTCCCATGTTTATTTACCTCACATGTTATTTTTTTCTGTTTTGTTGTTGTTGTTTTGTTGGTTTGGTTTTGGTTTTGGTTTTGGTTTGGTTTTTTGTTTGGTTTTTTTTAGAGCAAGCACTTTTATTGTACTGGCTGCGTTGAGATCTTGGACTTCTGTGTTTGAATACTTTCCAAAGATAAATAATAATGATTATCTTATATAATGAAGATCATATGTTAGAGATGAAATTTTTATTCATTCAGTGACAAATTTTATTACTGATGTAGTTTTTGGGGCCCTGTAGGCAGACCCTTCCCTTGAAAATAAAGAAGTACATCTGTTCTGCATTGAGCTCTTAGTGTGACCAACAGTTCTTTGTGTCTGTCCATGCAGAGTCTATTTCTGGTGTTGACTTGATGTAGTAAGGGACGGCTGGGGAGTGTGGAAAGATGCAGCAATCATACTGTATAGAAATCAGTGGAGATCAATTTATTCCTGAACTTTTCTTTTTTTTTTGGCTTCACCCTTGTCTATTATCCTTTCAATAGCCATAATTAGGAATCATGAAAGTTGAGCATAGTCTTTTTTCCTGTTACCCACTTTACCTCAAAGACTTCTTAGGTTGCTATTACCAAGTTTTCTTTTCTTTTTTTTTTTAACACAACCATACCTTCTGCTTCATCCTCAGCTATTCCTCCCCTTCAACCTTGAAACATAATTTAAAAGTTAAGAGCAAATGTGGATGCTTCTGTCCAAACAAAGAATGAGACAACTAATAATATGTTGTAGAAATTACTCATATTGGGTAATATGCTTTTAAGTTTGCAGTTCATATGGTGATGAATATAGTATAAGAACCTATACAGAAAAGAAACAAGTAAAAAGTTTTATAGATGTGACTGATCTTGCCTAGCAGTAACTAGAAAAGATGGTGGATGCATACTTGAAAGACAAGTTGAGATGGTAGACATTTTTCATTGTCACTTTACTGATGTGCTTATTCAGAGCCTATTCCCATAGTTTATACAATGAGAAAAAATATATACAACAATATTGTGTAGAAATCAATAAACCATGATGTTTATGCCTTTCTGTGAATTATTTAGTCCTGAATTTACAAGTTGTCATGTGCCTTAAATAAAGTCAATTCACAAATTTAAGGTTTTTTTCTCCTGTGTTAATTTGATATGGTCCCACTGTGGGGAAAAAGTGCTATCACTCTTCAATATTGCTTTCACAAATCAGCTTACCGTCTCTGTGTTTAAGAAGGGATTTGGAAGTTTAAGGTGGGAATTCTGAATCTGTGATGACTGTCGGTGATTTAAAGATCTCTTGGAAATAGGTATGCAGTGGGTTCCAATGGGTGAGGCTTCAGCTGGCCTGCTACATCCCATGTGGTGCAGGTTCTGTGGAAGCCATACTCTTTCAGTGGACTCTGAAAGTTTGCCTTGTGGACAGACTCAAATTAGAAAATGTCAGATGCTTCTGTTATGCGCTTCGTTGTCCTAAAACTAATCTCTTGGACACTTTACATATCTCTGTAGACATGTGCCAATGTGTGCTTTTCCACCTTTGAAGAGCAGCCAGTAGTTCTGTGTAAGGCTGTTGGGTATGATGGGCAGGCTTCTTTTCTCCTGTTTAGACCATAACACAGGCCAACAAATGTGTAGCAATTGTAGTAAAGAACAACTGCAAAATAACTTGTAGTACTTACAATCTGTTTTTTCCAGCCTTGGATTGCAAAAAAATCTGCCTTTAAATATCCTACTGTTAGTCTCACCAATCTTTCTGTGTTTCATGCTATGCCTTACTCCATCTAATGTGGACTTGTAGTGTGGGTTAAATATAGCACTGACAGCTCATGAAGAAACTATTTTGCTTCTGGTGCTGAAGGTCTGGTTTTTGGGTCAGGGTTTGCTGAGTTGTTTTCTGCACAGAACAGTTGCTGGTGAGAGAAAATGGGGTACTCAAAGCACTGGAACTTCTGTCTTAGAAGTTCCTCTCAGTTAATATGACGGCATTTAAAAAAACGTGAAAGTCATTATATATACTTTTTTTGTTGTTGTTTGAAATTCTAATAATTGAACCCATCTCTTTGAATTGAGCCATTTTAGGAGTAGTGTCCTTTATGGGGAATAAGAACATAAAGGAGGACATGGGCCTGGGCTGCTGCAGAGGAAGATGCCTTGACAGCGGGGGGGTCTGAGCATCCTTACAGACAAGCAGCATTCAGAAGCAGAGCTCTAACACAGTGCCCAGCCTTTAATATTTTAATTTCTGCAAGTGAAGTGTGACTTTTCATCCTTGGTAAAGTGAGTGTCTGGCTTTTTAGCAAGGGACAAAGCATAATGCCATCATTGGAGAGATGTAGTGTCAACTTGGACAGGTGATATTTAAGGAGCCTGAAGAGAGAAATGACCTGGCAGCGTAACAAGACATATCACAAGTGACTGTCTCAGAAAGAATGAGAACAAGACAGACAATTTCCATTACTTCTCAGTGTTAAGGTACCAGCATTATCCCCTAAACAACCACATGCTCCAAGCAATAATCATGCACTGTCTTCTTCTGTACTAATATGAAAGTGGAATTCAATCTCTTTGACACATATTGCTTCAACTCCTGTCTTGTCAAATTGTTTCTCTGCTGGAGCTTAGCTGATATATAGTGAATGGGCTTTGTACACTGACTGAAATGGGGAAATAGTTATCCAGATTCCCTTGATGCTGGCCACAGAGGTGCCTAGAATATGCTCGAAGAGAGGCTTTTTTTTTCTGGTAGACCAGAAGTCGTTGCCAGTTAGGAAAACAGTGAAACCACAAGCAGTTCTTCAAACTGACTCCACTTTTGGAGTCCCTTTTTCCAGTCTGATACAAGTAGCCTGTTAGCTGTGTACTAATTCCCATAATAGCTTGGAGAGAGGCAATTGCTCTTTTTCCGCTGTCTTCCTAGCAGTGTATAGTGTGTGTGCACATGTTGGGTTTTATGGCAGGATTTTGTGCTTCCTTTTTTTTTTTTAATAGCAAATAGAGAGGCTCTACATCTTTTGTATCACATACTGCCTGTCAATGACAATATCTACCATCATTTGCAAGACACATTTGTTAAAGAGTTAGGATAACTGGATTATTTTAGATTTACAGAGCAAATTGAGGATACTTTTTCTACAGTGTGACTGCAACAGCACAGAAAACTGATAAACTATCCTAGCATGTGCTTGATCAAATGGTAGGTTGTAAAACTCATATTACAACAAACATGAGTAGCTTACAGGCCAGGCAAACTTTTCAGGATGTTCTCTGATGAATGCCTAGTAGACCATGTCATTCTATGTACAAAATGTATGTGACAACTCATGCAGCAAGACACCAATGCTGCTGCACCTACTTTTTCCTAAAATTGTCAGTAAAGTGTATTCTTTGATATGCCTTTTCTGACCTAGTTTGATTATCTAAAAGCTGTATACAAGGAGTACAGGATAAATATATACATAGTTGTATTTATTGCTTTTTTTAGCCTGTGCCACCTACATTAGTTGACATTGTATTTTTATATAGAGATTTTTCCATCTTGCCTTAAGGAAAATATTATCATAATGCATATGCATAAGAAAATTGAATTAAGGTTGTTACTGATATCTCAAAGGTGGCATTTCTCAACTTTTAAATACTTTATTTTGCTCTTTTACTGTAATATAGCTTTTGTGCATATAATGTGCTATAAACAACAATAGACAAGAATATCCTTCAAATTCTTTCACTTAAAAGTTTCTGCTGGCAGTTAGAGAAAAAGAAAATTAATAAAAAATGTGTTTTGACATTTAAAAGAGAATTATTTCCCTTAAATGTCATAAAAGATGCAAACACCTAAATTGTTTGAGTTTGCACATTTTAGAGCATTGCTATGACGTTTCTTAGTGAAGTTAAAGCAGGTTTCTCTGTAGCAAGTTTCACCTTTATTTCCTAAACTAAATTGGATTAGAAGTATCCCTCCAGCTCTAGTATTGTTTGTTATCTGTATGTCTTTCCCCATCCATTTAGATCTTGGATATAAAGGCATATACGACCAAGTCTGGTTTCCTGTGACTTATCTTTGGTCTTGCACAGTCAGTTTTTTGTTGCTGTTTTTGTGGTGTTCGTGGAGTATCTCTAAATCAATTTGTTTGTAGCATTCTGTGACCTCTGGATTTGTATTGTTGGTGCTGCTGTGTGTGTGCCAACAATTAACAGACTGTATCCTCCATAGCTGCTGGCCCTCAGGCCTTTTGCTTTGTCTGAAGGATCCTTCTGCTCTCTTGACAGTTACACAGGGACAGAGAAAATCCCAAAAGTGCTAAAGCCAGCATTTGCTTACCAAAGCCCATCCTCCCCATCCTCTACTACATCAGCATCAGCCAAGGTCCTTATACAAGAGGATAGGATTTCCTATTTTAAAATAAAAGTAGAGGAGAGCAATAGAGGTCCTGAAAGGCACTCTGCTATCTTGGATTTTCTTAGGAATTAACTAGTTCATAGACTTTACGATCACAATAGCTACTAATGCTCTCCTCTCCCAGCTGCATCTAGGCCATGTAGTTCAGCTCATGTTGTCCGGAAGGTGATGGACTCTGTTTCTTCCTCCATGAGGCCACTAACGTTCAGAGGTAGTTCCTGGCTTCCCATGTCCTCCAGGGGCGGATAGGGTACAACTTCCTATGGGCTTAAGGGACCAGGGGAGATGAAGGTCGTGAGACACAGATTTAGCAGTTAAGATCCAATGTAATGTAATGCTGTGGAAGAGATCAAGGCACTGCAGGATGTGAGAACCAACCTGTTCCTTGCAAATCCATGCTACACTTACACTGTTGTAAGCCTGGCATGCACTGCAGTAACTGAGTTGCAGGGGTAGGCAAGGGGCAGCTCATCCTTTAAGACTGGGGTCAGGGAATAGCATGGGGCAATGAAAGGTAATATATTTATTCATCTACCTTTTGTAGGGAAATTATTTAAGGCATAGATGGATGAACCAACATAAATGGTTCCTGAGTGAGTCATGGTTAAATACATGCTTCAAGATCAGTCGTTGTTGCTTAGCTGCTTTAAAAAGGAAAAAAAAAAGCAGACTGATATTCTCTGTTGTGTTCAAGGACAGTAAAAGATCTAGCTTTCTTTGGACTGCAGTGTTGAATTGAAATCTTGAGGTCCCTGATTGCTTCCAGCTATTGCTTATGAATGCCTGTCACCATTCATAGGTGTTGCTGGCAGTGTTTTCTGCAAAAGTGTTTGAAAGAAATAGAGAAAGCTTTGTTTTGAGGTTTAAAACTGTATATGTGCACCCAAACACATAGATGTGTTGAGATATATATCAATTGCAAGAGAAATATTCTGATAGCTTTGATAAAAAAAAAAAATTTGTTTCAGCCTACTGAAACATTTTTTTGTAAATGGTTGTATTATGTTTAAAAACTAGTCAGATGGTTAGAACTATTTTCTCTTCCCCAGTGTATTACAATAGACATGAAGGGGAAAAAATCCATACCTGTTACTTTTTCTGAATTTGAAAAAATAGACGAAACTGTATGTTCCTGCCAGGTATCATTTGCAAAGAAGCAGCCACTTGTTTTCAGTACATTTTTCCAAATTGTCATCTCTGCATCATAGTCATGTCTTGTTCTCAGTTAATCATGTGAGAGGGGTCCATAAATAATACCAGCCAACTGGATGTCCTCAGTAACCTGAATTCACCTTACTATTTAGAAACCCCTGCATTGTAAGGATGGGTTATAGTGAGAGAAAGAACTACTTAATCTTAACAGTTGTGTCAAGGAATTATACTAGGAGTAAATAGAAAATAAAAATAAAAAGCAGTATAAATTATAAATAAATGGAGTTTGAAAGTTAGAAAAAAATATTTAAGTGTCAAAGAAGTATAATTTAAGATTTGTTTTTCCGGTTAAAGATGGTGTTATGTTTTGGTTTTTTTCCTAAAGATATTCCTAAAGTTAGAAACAATTTTTGAGAAAACATAGAAGAATTCCTAGAGATAGAAATTATACTTGTGGTATGAATTTGAAAATACCAGTCACTGATATTGGAGCGGTTGGATTTCCTTGTGTTATGGATGTGGTGGAGTAATTCTGTTTGTCAAGATTGCTGCTGGTCTTTGCTGGGACCAAGACTGACTGTGCTTTTTTCTCCCTTCAGCCCCCTCAGAGCATAATTTACCTTTTAGGTGTTCTACTTTTAATCTTTCCCAGAAGTATTGGTCGCTAGTTTTGTATTTCTGTCTGACCTCATTGGGACTGGAGCAGTCTTTAGATCTATGGTCAGAAAGCCAAACTGTTATTATGGGTACACTCAAGTATTCCATCAGTGGTTGATCTGGCAGCTTGTGAATGCTTCCTGAAAGGCACCTACTTCTGTCTGGAGGGTAAATGTTCGAGGCAGGAAAGCAGAGTTTTTCAGTTGTTGCTATTGCAAGTAATTTCACTTTTTCAAGTACATGTTTAATGATGTTTCCCTTATGAGCAGTGTTCAGTGATCTCAAAACCAAACTCCCACTGAGGCATGGCCAATGAAACCTGACCTTGAAATGATAATGCAAGCCATGCTGAAAATTAATTGCTGGTAGTATTCTCTCTGCTGTTTGATTTTTAATGAATAAAGAGTTGCTGCAAATTTTAAAGTTTTTATAGATGGGATGCAAATTTCCTCTTTTTAATTTTTTTATTTCTAATTGATAGCTCAGTTGCTCTTGATGCAGATTATTGAAGATATCTTTTAAGAACTGTTTTGATTTTTAAAGTTCCATTATAGAATATAAAGGAAATACAATGGTTTAATGGAAGTTAGAAGCTTAATTCGTCAGTTTAATATTATACTTGCAAAGCACATAATTTAATTTAAGTGTTCTCAGAAAAAATTGTGCAAGTCTAATTTATGTTGACAAAGGCAATACAAAAGTATTTTGCAATAAACAAGGCACTAATACAGTGCACAAGAAATTGATTTCATCTTACACTTTTGTATAATTAAGTAAAGTGCTAACTTCAAGGTATTACTTATGACAGCCCATAAGGTTGTATTTCTTTTGCACTCTTGCAGTTACTGTTTAAGTTGAAAAGCACATTTAATTTAAAAATGTTTGCTACCAAGCATGCCAATGTAATTAGCACTAAAAAAAATTTAGTTTTATATAGTTTATTATTAGTTGAAGTAATTCTGTATAGATTTTGTTTCTTTGTTGCTGTAATTTAATTACCATATTGTGAATATCCCACATTTGAAACATTACTTTACCTGGTTCAAAGTTAAGGGATCTGAGATAAAACCATCTTCACTGTATATTCCTCTCAAGCATTTATATTACAATTTAGCCTTTTCCTTGTGCTCAACATGGTTGCTTACGTATACTGTCCTTTCTCTTTTAATAATAGCTTTATTCACTTCATAGGATTAGCTTTGAGTTTTCGAAGCAAGTTATGGAAGTATGTCTTCAGAAAGGTCTTATCTCAAGCTTCCAGTCCTTTGTCTCTTTTTTTCTGGAAGACGTAAGTTAAGGTGTTTTGTGATGGATGGATTGGTGGGTTTTGGGAGGAGGTTGTATTTTTGGTTTTGTTTAGAAAATATAAAACAAGGCAGAGGATACAAGGCTATTCTCCTGATTTTATTCCTTTCAACCATTTTCCCTAGAGCTAATGGCAATGAATTGGATGTGCTTTACCACTTTACTTGTTTTTCTCATCAACTCTCCAACCCTTGGGTATTCACTTTCCACTCTTCTGTTGTATCAGGATTTAAATTTCCAGTTAAGTATCATACTGGACCTGGAAATTTAAATACATCTATGTGGACTACTGTGAATCAAAGGAAGGCTGTAGTGCTGTCCTGCCAGCATCACTGTCTGCTTTTATTCCTCTTGTAGTCACTCTTCTCTGTAACACCTGTCCCAGGTGCCTTAGCAATATTTATAATTTTATGGTTTTGTTTTTCTTTGTTTTATATGTCTTTTGTTCTCTGCTGACAAGGCAGAAAAAAACAAATTGGAAGAAGATGGGAGGTCAACCCTTTCACTTCTCTTTAATGAACTTCTGATGCAAAAGAAACAAGGAAATGACCATGTCCAAAATAAAATAATGAAGAGTGATTTTACTGTTTCAGTTTATTATTCAGTTGGAATATCAGAAGCGGTGGCCTAGTGGTTAGCATGCAGGACTCTCACTGCTGCGACCCGGGTTCGATTCCTCGGTCTCCCGGGCAGATGGAACCCGTTAGCCCTGTGAGGCCATCCATCTATGAGAAGGTCACTCTAAACAAACCTACGTCCTGAGGACCTCACTGCCATTGTCCAAGCTTGCTTGGCCCCGGCAGATGAACCTTAGGATTAAAGGGTGGGCTCAGTTCAGCGCATGCTGTGTCTCACCTAAAAAATCCATTGCGCAGGCTGGAAAGGTAAAAGACCTTTCCCCAGATCTTCGTTCGCGAAGACTGGCCATTATATTATTATTCAGTTGGAATATCAGAAGTTGTACCTGATATTTAAAGGATGTGTTCAGCACTTGTTGAAACTAAAGAGAAGGGGCTTCCCAAGTCACAAGTTTCTGAGCTTTTGGCAGGACGATTTCTAAAATTTTTATCCTTTATTTTAAGCATTGATAAAATAAAACCACATGATCAGCTTAAAATCTGACACAAGCCTGTTAGACACTTTATGCAGTGGCCACAGAATTCTTGGTGTAACCAAAGCTCTAGCTAATTGGGATGACCTTAGTTCATAAGAGGGCCATTGGGTATGACTCATTGATATTTACAAATAAAGTTTCAAAATTTTCTCATTTTATTTGGACTAGCTAGAAAACTTCATATTTTAAGAATATTGCATTCCTTAGGTAGAATGTTCAGCCGATGCTTTGGATTTATTACTAAGATGAAAAAATGTTAAGCAGTTCAGCTTTCAGCATGCAAACCTGAGGTCAGGAAATTGCATGCATTCTCAAAACATAGAAACTGCACCACCAGGATTATTCTTGAGCAGTATTTTCCTATGTTTCCTGTTAGGAAGAAGATACTCTGTAATGGTATGAATTTCACTTCTCTGTCGTTTTCATATAAACACAATGAAAAATTTTGGTTCAGTATGCTTCTGAAAAAACATTGGCTCTGATGCTTATAATTGTAAAAACTTTGTGTCAAGTTGATAAGTTCCAAAAAGCCATTGTTTCCTTTCTAAATAGCTCAGTTCAGGCAGTTAAAAGAAAATTATAAAGATAACTAGTTTGTTTTTCCTAAATTTCCTATAGCTACATTGCAATTTCCACAGAAAATAAGAGCTGAAACAAGAGCATATAATAACTTTAAAGTTCAGTTATCTCAAGAAGCTAACAATGGAGATTGATTGAAAGAGAAAAGATTGAATTACTACAAATGTGATATAGTTAATAAATGAGTGAAATTATTTCCCAGGTAAGAAGTCTAACTTTTGAAAGACAAAGTTTGCTCATTCTACTGAAAAAGTGAAAATAGCAAAAATTAAATAACATCTTTGATTTGTAATCCTTTTTTTTTCAAAAATGAAAGAAAATAATTTTCTCAAGGGTCATAAAAATAAATTAGTTGGAATATCAACTTGCAAGGTATTCCCACCATATAAGAAGTAATAATAATATTTGGTGCCTAGAATGAATGGAAAATCAGCAATAAAGCACGATATTATTGTACCAATATATCTGGTGTCTGAGAATGTAAATACTCTAATATTTTGAGTTTTTAATCAATAATATTTTTTTCATTTTCTCAATTTCCAATTCTTCTGAGCTAGAGTGCTTGCAAACCTTTATGACAGCAGAGTGATCTATGCCACATAAAATAGTCCCTGAGTTTTTTAAGGCAAGAAATAACTTGGGATATGTCACATGAGTGCTTCAGACAGACTAACTCAGAAGAACAAGAAAATAAAATCATTCTAGAGGCTTCCAGTATGATAATATTTTTTTCCTCAGAAGTGTGGATGTACATCAGTTGTACGGACATAATTAGAATTATCTGTCTTAAGACTTCCAAAAATATCATTGTGTTCCTGTACGTGTTTTTATTGCAGAATATTGTTCCAAGTACTGGTGAGTTCTTTCCTTAAAACCAAACAAGGTTTTGCATTACTTAACTTCCTTCCAACAAGTCTACCTAATTTTGTTGCCGTATACTGACTGCAAACTTTGGTTTACATTTAGATGGCTTGAGGCCTTATTGTCCTTTATCTTCTTACCATTGCATATCTCCTGCATGTTGCCACCTTGACTTCCACAGCCTTCCCTTTGCTAGGAAGAGCAGAAAAGATCACACAAGGCCCCTTTGCCTACTGCCAGGCAAAGCCAGCCATGCATATTACTGAGTCCCCCTTGCTGGCAATTTAATTGGAACTGCTTGACTTTTTCACTGTAACAAATGAGATCTACTCATTGTACTGGTGGAGATTTTGGGGAAGAGAATTGCTGGCGGGCAGGCATTAATTAACTAACTGCTGCACTGCTAATGCTTTCGGGGCAGGATTTTGATTCTCTCTCTCTTCTTTCCTTGGACATATATCTGCAAAAGTGTATTCTGCCTAGATCATGAAATGTGAATGTTTTAAGATTACCTGTGATGAAACTGCCTAGAGAGAGAGACAAAGGCCAGGTGGCACTAAAACTGGAATTATAAGTCAAGCTACCTGTTTCCAGTTTCATGCTGAACCCCTCAGTAAGGATAGTGATATTAATGTTAATATAAGGCAGTAGGTCAAACTCTTTCATAACCATTAACTATTGTGCTGGGGTTTTGATGTGTTACAGTGATGCCACACCTCCTGCCTTAAGGTAACTGCTCAGTCTTCCCAAAGGAGCTGGCATATTGACATGCACTGCAAAACCCAGAAAATTATTTGACTGATTACAGAAATGTCAGGTTTGTCTAACTGGATCTGATGTGTAAGCTGTAGACATCAGACTCATATCAACTCATCTGATTTAGTCTGTAAACCAGCTACTGCCCTCAAACTGTTTAAAGTTAATTATTGTCTGTAATTTTTTTACTGCTAGTTTAAAAATAATGAATACACAGTGTTTAGAAACAGTCAACTATGTAATACTGAGCTTTACTACTTTCATTTTCTAGCATGTAAGAAATTATTTGGCTTTTTCTTCAGTTGAATTATGTCGTACCATAAAGGACTGTAACCGTACTAATTTGCTTGAAATGGGGTTGAATTTATCTCAGCCAGCGTGAGCTTGCATGTTTTTTTTCCCTGCCTCATTTTGCAAATAGAAAATAAGACAAAAATTAATTTTCCCCTTCTGATCTTGCAGTCCCCCCATCCCCAACCCATATGAAAAATTATCTTTAGGAGTATATTCAGAATTCACATTAGTAACACAACTTTACAGCATTCTAGTCTTAAAAACATGAAACCAAAAAAGTGGGGCTGTGTGGGTGTCTTGGGGGGGTTTCTTTATTTAACTATAAAATTAACTACTAAAGCATTTTTCTAGTGGGTGTCATAGGAAGAAAGAACGCTGATGAAGGCCAGTGTCCTTGGTGTCTATCCGAGCAGTCTGTGACAGCTACTTCCCCTCCTCACTATAGGCACTAACCTTATAAGCACAGAAGTTAATGGCCTGTTATACAAGTCTAAGCATTCATGGTGATGGGTTATTAAGTTATTAAATGTATTTTGCTATGTAACTAAACCTCAAGTTGTTCTTGTAAATAATCGCTTAATTTGTTAGTTTAAATTGAGCGCATCTATTTTTCTGCCTCTATTCCTTGTTATGTTAGGAGTGATATTAAAATGTGAATCTGGTAAATATCAGCATAAATCTCTTGCCTTCCCTGAGATAGTAAAAGGAGTGCAGATCATCAGGTTTTTTCCCTTGGAAATAGAAATTTAAAAATTAACAGATAAAAGAAGACAAATTCAGTGACAGTATGTTCTGTCAAGACCCTAACATGTCCCTGCCAAGCCTCACTGAATTTCATTTTACATTTTGAAAATTTTGGAGAGTTTAATTTGAATTGAAGCTAATGTTACTGACAAGAGGGAAACAGAAGCAATTGCTTTGCACTAAACAAGTTTGAATGGTTGTTAATGTGAATGACTTTCAGGCAGTGAATGTCAGAGAACAGTAGATTATTTTCTTTACCTCGGGCATTTTAAACCATCTCCTGTGGTAGGCCTGACAATTTTTTTTTTTCTCTTGAACATGGAAAGCAAAGTAATTGGAATCTGGTAATTTCAGCCCATGGCTGATGAAGATAAATCATAACAAGCTACTGGAACGCACACTGACAGTCCACATAGGGCTACTAGAACATGAACTCTCACTAATGCATTATTCAAATTTTGTTTCCCTCTGATTCATATTCTAGAAGGCCCCCGAAACTGTTAGTTATGAGGCCAACTGCCATTTGTTATTCTGCAGAAATTTTATGCCAGAAACCAATTGCTTCAGAACAATTTCACTTTGTTCCAGGACTTGGGCGCCCGAGCACCACACTGCTCTCCTGCCACGCTGGGGCAGGTGTGCAGGCTCAGCTTGTTCATCTCTGGGGAGTGAGAGCCGATTTTGTTGCTTTCAAATGAAGTGGCCCTCCATCTGAAATGGGAACTGCTCCTCATGGCAGGTGGTCGCATAGTTCCATCTCAGCATTTGTTTCCATTAAGGTGTGGCTTACTGGCTGCAGAAACTCATCCCATGTGACACAACTAAAGACTAGTCCTGCCAACTCACCAGGCTTTATCTGGATTCACCTGGTTGCTTGGAGTTAATGCTTGACCCAAGGGGAGGAATGCGAAACTGACCATGGGATAGGAATGTGGTGATGCAGTTTTAGGTTGGGTTATGCTTCCAGGGATTTGTACCCATTGTGACTTTGTACCTTCTCAACCCTTCCTAGCTGAGGATCTTCTACCCTTCATCCTCACAGCTGATCTGGTCAATCTTCAGTAGCAGGACCTTCCAACCATATGTGATGGCTCTAGCTCTATCCTTCTCTGGGAAGGAAGAGCAGATACATACCAAATAGTTCATGCATAAAAACTCTCCATCCTTTTGTTTCAGCCATTGAAGCAGACACAGATGGCAGTAGCACATCACTGGTTGGGGGAAGGTGTGAGGGGGCCAGTGGGAATGTAATTTTCTCTTTGGCTACTCAATCTTTTGTCCGTGAATGTAAGCAATGGTGTAGTTTGCATCCTGCAGCAAATTACCCACTAGGCAGATTGACTTATTTCTGTGGTCTCAATTGCACTTGTAGTAATGCCTGATGAAATTGTTTATGCAAATAGTGTATTAACTGAGAGACACAGTGTGGTATTGATCAAAGCTATCTTCTTGTTTTGATGCAATTCATCCCGTAGTTTCTGTGACAAATATTGGGAGCCTAAATATTTTATTTCAGTAGTTTCAAAATAAAATGGCTCTACTTTGATTTTGACACAATGTTTTGTTTTCAAATTGAGCCACACTACTTTTTTAAAAGGATAAAAACTACCTGGCAACAATTAGATCGAGATATCCAGAGAAACAATTTTACTTCAGTTTTACTGAAAGTAACTTTTCCTTTTTTTTTTCTTTTTCCTTCCCACCTTTTTTTCTTCTCTTTTTAAAATTATTATTATTATTTTATTTTGAACTGAAAATTCCTCACAGCTCTGTATGTGAGCATTCCTTGGGGTCACACAGAGAATGGTTTCATTTTACATCTCAGTACCCTGTTTCCTTCTCCTGTGTTTCACAGCAAGGGAACAATTCACTGCCACTTGTAATTTTCAGGGGACCTGAAAACGAGAAGGAGAATGAGGACTTTTCTCTGGGGGAAGCCTTCTCCTCTTGTTCAGGACTCACTTCTCCATATTTCTGATTGAAGATTTCACCTGCCACTTGCTATCAAAAGTCCTGTGAATATCACAGCAGATATTTAAATGAAGAAAGGATATGTTTTTGAAAGGAAAAGGAGAAATTACCTGTTGTGTTTCACAAAAACACTAATGGAATGCTACAAAGGTCTGTTTTGCCATGAGCTCTGCCATGTTTATTCTCCCTGGGGAACTTTGCAAGTGCAGAACAACTCTCCCAGTTAGTTGGTCCATCTCCCGCACCTCTGTTTTGTGGCTGGGAAGTTGTGATTTCACCCTGAACTCCTGAGCTTCCCCACAGAACCACACTATGTTCGCTTCTGCTGTTGCCATGTGCTTCAGGGCGCTGCTTTTACCTACATGAGCCTGAATTTTGAGGCTTGTAGTTGGAAAAGAAAGACCCTGGGGCATCAGGAAGGAGAAATTCTGGGGATTCTAAAGCTTGAAGGATTTTTCAGCACCAGGGGAAGGGTGCATACAGACTGAAGCATTCAGCCTATGTATTTCAAATGTTACTCAACTAACTTATTTCCCTCATAGTTCTGTGTTTATAAACCTTATCACAGTTTCAGAGATTCTGTGCAGGCTAGCTTAATGGAGATGCTCCATCAGTGGTTTCTGACCACCAAACCACTGTTTAACTGGTTGTATAATGCTGTACTTCCATGTAGATCTAGTATCACTTTCTGGATGCTAATTAATTGGTAGCTTCATCTGACATCCTTTGAGGATGTTTTGTTACTCCAGTTTGGATAGTGTGGCAAGTGAGATAACAGACTCTGACCAGAAGGAAATTTAACCTCAACATCTGCAGCTCTTCTCTGCAGAGATCTTAAGGTCATCTGGGCAAGGATTATGTCCTGGTTAGAACGGCTGGGACCAATTCATCCCTGGATGGGTGTAACCCAAAACTGTGTATTCTATAGCCTCCATGCCATTTCCCAAAAACTGCTGTCAGTAGAGGCCTGCAAGGTGGGAAGATGTTCCTGTACCCTTTTATGGAATTCCCTGCTCTGATATCCTTATATGGAATTCCCCGCTCTGATACCCTTATATGGAAGAGGGACTGAGCATCCGCTTGCCCTTTTATGGAATTCCCTACTCTGAGGGAGGGACTGAGCACTCCCGCCTGAACTGGAGAGTATATAACTGGGAGTTTCAGAGCCTTGCCACCTCTCGTGGGATCCAGAGGAATACTGCAGACCACCGCGTTCAACCAGACTGAGACCACCACCCTCGACTGGACTGCAATCACCACTTCTGACCAGACTGCAGCAGCTCTCCCACCAGCAGGTTTATCCCCTCTCCCTTTGCTTTGGACTCGGGGGTGGGCCAAGGTACACCACTCTTGTTCATACCCCAGGGTGCTGGGTCGTACATTTGGGTTTTGTGGGTTAAAACCAATTGTCTGTCTGTATAATTGTACTTATTGCATTATTTTAATAAATTGTTATTCTGACTTATAAATCTCTCTTTTGAATTGAGTTCATTTTCCCTTGCTGGTTAACTTTTAAACCAGCACAGATTATAATTTTATAATAATTCAACCTTTTGGTTGAGTTATTTTATCTAAAGTGCTAGAACTTTAACTTGTTGTGAGGGACTGTTGCTTGTTAGAAAGAAACCATATTTTTAAGTGCAAATATTTTAACAGATGCTAAAAAAAGTCATGTGAACCAAGAACAGTCAAAGCCCATTTTTAGGGTGCTAGTCATCAGAAAGGAAATTTGTATCATAAATATTGGATCTGGTTTTGCCTAGTCATTGATTTCTTCAAAATTTGCCTCTGTATCATATTGGAAAAAAACCTGTATTTTTAAGCAATATGTACCACATTATTGACCACTTCTTGAGGGGTTCTAAAGGTCTTTTTAAAATGTTCTTTCTAGTTATTTTTAAAACTATTTGTTATGTGAATTTAAGTAAGTTTGGGAAAATCTACTTATTATTTGGGAAGACATGCATTAAGGTGAATTATAATGCCACACTCATCCTCTTGTGAACACCACTTTGGTGTTTAAGAACAATACAACAGTGAGCACAAAAATAAACAAAGAAGGAAGAAGTTAGAAACAGGAGCAGTGTTTAACAAACAAACTATCTGTCTCATGTCATTCAGTAAGTAATAGATCCACTTTTTTAATGGCTGGTACTAAGCTAAATAATTATAACACACCCCAGTAAGCAATGAGGACACTATATAATTTCAAATCAAAATTCAAGTATAGTAGTGTTTTAAATTGCTCCCTGCTATAGTCATAAAACACATAATTATCTAGTAGCCATACATGGAGAAGCAGTGTGAGTGAGAACTGGCAAAAATATTTTTGCTTGCTTTTCTGTACAAACTGTGACTTTCTAAAATATATCATACCAATTGTCAGCCTTCAAAAGAAGGCTTTTATCATGAGGCCTACTGCTCATGCACACAAAAAAGGAAAATCACAAGTTGATATAGATTATCCTGTTTTTCCACAATGCAGAATCTGAGTAAGGGGACTTGTGGATTATTTTGTAATTATTTTTGAGTGGTTTTGTTTGGTTTGGGGTTTTTTGAATTTTTTAGTTTCTTCTACTATATAAATTTAGCTGGTATTTGAAGATCTTGTGTTTGATCTCTCAATCTATTGCTATGGAAATGAAGGTTTTTCCAGAAATTCTTGCTTTCTGCATTTGTTGACTGATTCAGAAGGGAGAAAAGGTGAAAAAAAACCCACCCCAAAACATCCTTGATGAAGAAGGGGTAATCTGAAAAATGTCACTGCATTTAGATTCCATGTGTGATTTTTAGTGATACATATAATACCAATTCTAACTATTTTTAACTGTATTCATAACATGAGCTGATAGTGGAATTTCAGCATTAATTTTGCATTCATTTCTGCCTTTTAACACATGATTAATTACTTTGTAAAGTGCATTTGACTGCTATCCAGCATTTGAGTCAGCAGAAATATCAATGATTTCTAATGATGTGTGGCTTTTAAGATAACTAGCTAGAACTAGTCATGTTATATAACGTATATAGGCAAGGCTTCAGCTGAACTTCAACACTAAATGATGCCTGTTTCTCCCAAACTGCTTGGATAGAGTGGGAAATCATGAATGAACTAAGTCAACATTACGAATGGAATTAAGATCTTAGAAGTCCAGCCCAGGTGAAAGCTAATGGAAATGGGGACAACTAACAAATGTTTCTGGCACTTTATTCTTTAACTGCAGTAAAGAATTGCAGGAGAAAATGGTCATAAAGAACCTGGGGCATTATGGAGGAAATATGTGTTTCAGAAACATGAAGTACACAGCACTCATGTAAAATGTGTTGCATCTCCAAAAGAGAGCTCAGAAGAAAGGTAAAAGCATGGTGAAGTTGGCTGTACTTGGCTGTCTACTTTTTTCTTTTTTTGCCCTGGTGGAGAGGGATGTCACAGGAGGAAAAAGGGCTTTGAATAGAAACCAAAGACCATGGGCAGTTTGCACAAGTAAATTATAACAGAATTTGCAATTAACCCCAGATAAAACAGCAAATGTGTCAAATAAAATAGGATACTGTGAGTGGACCAAAACTTGTGGAGAATAAAGCTCTGATGGTGAGTGATGAAAAAAAGCCAAAGTAGTGACACTCCTGAGAAAGAAAGACAAGCAGGCTCTCAAATAGTTGCTGACAATTTCTTTGGGCCATGTCCACAGTCAGGAATTTCTGGAATAATCTGTATATTGTGGGAAGCTGCTCTTGATAATTTTCTTGAGCATGATCTGATGACCTTGATCCAGCTGCATCTTGATGATGGCCTCATGAGATGCATGTTGGAACTAACTTCTAAAGAGATAAATAAATCCTTAACAGCTACCTTCTCTGGGATATTAGTATTGTATAGAAGACATCTGGGTGGTGATCTTTTTGGGAGCACTTATTCCTGAGCCAGCACCTGTTCCCAAGATGGCTTCGTTTGGCAAGTAGCTTCATTCCTAACCAATGCCTGTCTTGTGTGTTTGTGAGGTCTCTTTCCCTCCATGTTCTTTTTGTCACTGTGTATCCCACTTGCTATCCAGCCAGGGAATTACTGTGAATAAAGGGTCATAAGAGAAGAGTACCTAATTTGCTCTGCCCACAAGAGATGTTCTGTGTAAATAAAGAGAGATAATGGAAAACTACTTTCTCTCCTGAAAAATTAATGTGAATGACACATGGGTGTAGGCACAACCAGCATTTGAAAGAGAATTTTGTGACAGTGACTAATCTTCTTTAGTGTAGGGAAGGCAGGGTTGCCATACAGAATACTGAGGCTCCCTTATGTTATTCTTACCTTTATTTTTCTTTTTTCTTATTATTCTTTTTTTGTTTGTTTTCTTTAAGGTTTTGTTTTTTTGATTTTTGTGGGCATTTCTCTCTGTTCTGTTCAGTTCTAAAAGTGAGGAGGACTGGAACATAACACTTCTGCAAACTGTCATTATTAAGCCCTGAAAAAGTGCTATTTTGACTATACTGTTGCTTCTTCTTTCCAAAACTGAATGTATTGGGTTTCAGGCTCCTACCCTACATGTCCACCCTGAGGAATAAGATATACGTGGGGAATTTGCAAGGTCAGAGACAATATAGCATAGAAATCTGCTGCTTTTGTTTTGAAATCTCAAGTATGTATTTCCTGCCTCTTTCTTTATTCAGTGAAGATAGATAAAGGCTAAATGTAGCAGTAATTGAGCTTAGAGCAAGTTTCTAACATAAAAACACAGATTTATAATGGAACTTGTCAAGTGAATGTTGTCTTTCATCCAGCGATCACAATCTACAATGTGTACTTTGGGGTTTCCAGCCATACCTGGCTGGACAGGGGAATTCGGAGTTCTCTGCCTTTCCTCTTTTTGAAAAAATGTCCTCATTGGTTTGATTGCTTTTGACCAAAGGATATATGTATGAAAACTTTTAATTATTTGAAGGGAAAAAATGGCACTCCAAGGTTAGGGACTAAATTAGTTGCATTAAAAAAAAAAGTTTGCAAAGAAATTAAATTCACTTGCTGCAAAACATGCATCAGCAAGACGTAGAATCCACTTTCTTTTCCTAGTTCTGCCATGAACATTAGGGTTATATTTTATGTACACATGAATGATGTATTTGATGTAGCAGCAGCAAGCAGCCATTCTTTACATCAATTAAGACCAGAGTGCCACTATGAAAACTGTTTTATAGCTAGCATGCACCCCATATTGTTTGCACAGCAGAGCAGCAGTTACTGCAACTCATATTTTTGGGGTGAGAGGTGTCTTTTGTGTAGCTTAACATTGTCAGTTCTGAGGTTCCCCTATGGAACTGAGAGGTTTATTAATAAATAGCAGAGTATACCGAGTATGTATCTTATTTGGAAGGCTGCTGATTTTGAGCTGAGCACAGGAAAACTTGTGGTGAGTTCCTGGCTTCCAGACATAATTTTTTTTAAGTGGCTTTGTAGTTTCTAAATATGTGTGTGCTGTTCCCCTAACTGATCATTCTGAAGTTTTTAGCTTATCTGTTTCAACAGATTCTTGAGATGGAGATATTATTTAAATAGTCTGATAGGTGTCCCCTCCCTGGGTAGTTGCCCTAGAAATCCCTGACTTTCAGCAGGGAGGAGGAAGAGAGCAACTTGCCTGAACGTAAGCCAGGATCGAAGTTGCTCAGGGCTGCACATACTTATCATAGTCAAATTGGCTTGAGCTATTCCAGGGCTCATTCCTCCTCTGAGGGAGAAGGGAGACCCGCATATTCAGTTGGTTTCTTGGCATAGGATGAAGTTTTATGAAACTGATTTGTGTTAGTAGCATATAGAGGGACCAGTTATAGTATGGCTAAAGAATTAAAAATTTAAAGTTGTCAACACAGTCTATTTTCAGTATTTGTCACTATATTTCACTGGAATTCTACCCCTGCCAAAGGAGGTTAGACTTCAAACCAATTGACACACACTTTATATTGTTGCAAACTGCTGAAGAAAATTTATTTCCTTTACCATACATTGCAGTTGCATCTTCAGTGATTATTCTCTTGACACAGTGATCCAAGCATTTATTTACAAGTCTTCAAAATTTTGATGGCATTGTGTTTTTCAGTAGGCAATATTTCTAAGGATCAGAATTTAGGAGCCAGACAGTGGTTTAAATACTATCTTAGCTTGCAACATTATAACAGTATTTTTTATTTGTAGAGACTTTTCAGCCCATACTGTGCAATATCAGATATGTTGGCCCTAGCATAACTGAGTGCCGCAGTAATTCTTGTATACTTAGTCCATGAGGCATACTAGTATGGAATTTTTTTGAGAAACCTTCTATATTTGCAAGCCATTATTCCCATAAGACGGTGGTTATGAAGTGTTTTTTTAAGCTTGAAAGCCAGTCTATAAATGTTGGTAAATTCTGTTGGAGGCTGGTGAGGCTGAAGCAGTAGGAATAGAACAGCCAGGCAGGAGGTAAAAGTAGTGCTACCTTCAAAGCCTTGCAATATTTGTGCAAATTTCCACCCACAAGAACTGAAGCCCTTTCTCCGTTTCCCTAGCTGTATGCTCTGTCCTGAGACCAAAATGAAATCCTGTGTTTCTGCTGAAGAACAGGCAAACCTAGGTGGGGAGCTGTAAGTCAATAGATTGGTCTTTATAGGGAGCAAATAATGAATCAGTTTTTCAACTATGGTTTGTTCTTCTTCTTGTGGTGGCTGGTGTATTTTAAGGAGTCCATCACCTGCTCTGGGAGTAGTTCTGGAGTGTATATCTCCTGGTACCTTTTTCAGGTGAGTGAAGACTTCAGAGTTGAGCTGAACAACGAACTGTTAGTACATCCCTGAAGAGCAATTATTGACCAAAATGCTCAGTGAAACCGTATTTCACATTATACGAAACTATTTTCTTTTCTTGTTTTATTCAGAGGTCCTTATTCTGAGAGGAGTGTGATCTTACTTATAAGCACATTTTCAACTGTTGTTGCTGCACTATTGCTGCTGCTTGATCTTGATTTACTTAGAAATTACTTTTCTTAAGGAACATGCCAGAGCTATGGAAGCTTAAATCTAAATTGCAACACACAGAGTAATAACTGTACAGTAGAATATAAATTGGTTATAATTATAATGAAGAATTGCTGCGTACTTGTAACAAATGAAACTCCAAGGCATAGTACCAAGCATATTTTAAGAAGAAAAGTTCTTATTGTTGTTTTCATTCATAAGTTGGACCTATGAAGAAAACACTGTGGTGTTTTTTCCTGTGTGCATCATGGTCGGCTTGTCATCTACTGTTAGGAGAATCACAAAATGATTGCAGGCTGGGACAGAGGACTTCTCAACCATAAAAATGTGTCAGTCCATATTTAGTGAATTAAGTTAACTTTAACTTTTATCACCCACAACACTTAACTTAATAAAAGGATTACAGGCATCTCAGCAGAGAAGATTCTGCCTTTTGGTTTGTCTTCAAAACTGGCCTTAATTTATAAATAAGAAGTAATTAAGGATTTATAAGATATGATCAGACACAGTTTCATGCATCTGTACAGCAGTGTGAATATATATATTGTGTATGCTGAATGTAGCAGTAGGAAAGCTGTACAAACTGTGATAAGTAACAAGTAAACTGTGGGGTTTTTTTGGTTTGGTTTGGGTTTGTTTTTTTTTTACTGAAATTTATAGTGTTTTCTGACTGCTCAGAAGCTAATGCCTGGTATGTGTTATTGCTTAATTATATCCTGTTGTGTGATTTACAGTACACACAATCTGATCCTGGAAACAAATGGTCTTTCAAAATTATAATGTGTTTTTCATCCTTATTAAGTCTTTGGATTTTGTTAGAATATGAATATGGGCTGCTTTCACTCTCTTCAGTTTGCTCTTGTAAAAATTAAAAAGTAGTTTGCTTTTTTTAAATCTGGTCCTAATGATAGATTTTCCCCTGTCAGGTTGTCAGCTATTTCAAACTCTTAAAATCCCTGAACAAATTAAATTACAAATCTTTCTATGACTGTTCATTTCCAACAGGCTTCTGTTATCTTTCCATCTGTAACTTTATTAAGGGTTATTGCCCTGTAATTCCTTGCTTCTGGCTCCCCCTCTGGCTGAGCAGTTAAACTTCTAGAGCTTCAAAAATATGTAACACCTCCTCTGTTGAATCTTTTGAGGAGACATTGAAAAATCATGACATTGAGGCACAATATATAAATGATTTCTGTTTAAAAAAAGCAAGCAAAAAGAGAATGCCCAAAGAACCACATACCCCAACAAAACAAATAAACACACTAAAAAAACAGACAAAACCCAACAAAAAGCAATTCATGCACAAAAAAACCCCTTACTTGAGTGTCAATAACTGCAATGCCTTTAGCAGGATTTTTAATAGGATTTAGAGACTTCTTTGTCTTTTATTTGGCTCTCATGGGCTTCCAAGGCTACTAACAGTGTGGCTTGAGTGTGGTTTGAATGCTTGCTAATGTTAGGGAAACTAGGCTAGCTGATATATTCCACAGGCTATTTTCCTTCATGTTTCTTAATTATGAACAGTTAGCTTGAGTGGGTGGTGTTTTTGACAACCTTCAGAAGAATATTGCACAAAAGTCTTTGCAAAGCTCCTGTTTGAATGCAGTACAGACTACAGGGTTATGGCATCTCTTTTGTGTTGTTTGTTATTGAATATCTCAGCCTTCACTAAGTGATCCTGTTTTTCATGGTGCAGGCAACTTTGATGCGGTCTTTGTCATATAAAACAAAAATACAGAATTTAATACAAAAGCTGTAGGATAGCTGAAAAAGCACCTAAGTGACTCCAAAGCCCCAAGTGTCTGAACTGCTTTTGAAATATTTTTTCATGTTTGTCAGAATTCCTCTAGCATTGGCTCTGGTCATTCTAAAAATTCAGGTGGCATTATTATTACATTCTAGCTCTGCAAATAAAAATATCTGTAACTATTCATTTGAGTAGTCCCAGCAGAATCACAGCAATTCAGCTGAACTGTGTTTGTGTGCAAGGTTAAGACCAAAGAGACCAAAGATGTTTCTAGTCATGCTGAAGGGAGTCTTTTATGGACCAACAAATGGATTCTGAAAGGGTAAAACTTTGTTTAGGATCTTGTCAGGGTTGTCTGAATGACAACCTGGATAAAGAAGAAAACATGGACATGCTTAACAAGACAAAGGAAGAAAAGGTAGATATGAGTATCTATTAGTTCCTAATCTGTTTTTCATGCTGCAGCACCAGCCTTTTGTTCTGTTCCCTGGCCATCCATACATGCCAAACTGACAGTTCTACTTTGCACATGAAATGATGACTGAAGTTACCTAAAATGGTGACTAACCAGTAGCACCTTCCATGAGATCTGTAATTTGTAGCATTACTTTCTTAAAGCACCCTACCACTTGCTACTTCTTGAAGACAGTGGGCCATATTTGAGAGACAGGACAGCCTGCCTCAGGGGGTCAGGAGCAGCCCACAGGAATTTTCCCTTGAATTTCCTCCTATGTTGCTACTACCAGAGGACAGAACATCTGTACTGAGGTTTCCATGAGAAAAGGAGGAGATGGGTGGTATTCTCTGAGTCTTCTAATATTTTCATGGTATTTCAATATTGTCTTTAAAGCTTCAAAGGAATAAAATAAAGTTTTGAAAGTATAAAATATGAGAAATACAATATTATGCATAGCTTGTCAGAAATGAACATTAGATCATGCTTAGTTCTTCTTTCCCCTCTGCCCCAAATTACATGGCTCATTGATGCATTAAAATGTCTTTTGAGCTGTTATTCCTAAATTGGCTGAAGTAGCCCAGGTAAATTTGAAGTGTCAATGTCAGACTTTGGGGGGACTGTACAGAGTGTGGGGTTGAGAGGAAAACTCCCCTCTGGTCTGTTCAGCCTGTCCAACATTCATTCCACAGCACCTCTTGTCCTTTCCACTGGATGTTCCGAAAAGCTGTGCTGTGGGGCTTCTGCCAGGGACAAGGTGAAACATGCCTCCCTGCTTCAGAGTGCCCTTGGATTTTTCATGGTTTTGGAGCTCACTTCTCAGATCCAGCTGGTTAATAGGCTAATGACTCCGTGAAGTGAGAATTAGGAGAATGAGCAAGCTGCTTCTGTTGTGGCAAGAGAGGAGGAAATGAGACCCAAGGGAAGGCTAAGCTTCCTGTGCTGGAGTCATGCCTGACTTGTGTTACATGTTTTAGTTTAACAGTCCTGTAGATCAGGCTTAAGGTTTAGTGGGCTTGGTAGTTTCTGGTCTAGTAGAGTTCAAAAACAGAATGAAATTTTGTGTTAGGGGGGTCGGATGATCCATAAAAGATAGAATTATAGTTTTTCAGATATAAAACCTGAACTATCTTTTTAATATATACAGTCAGTACTGAATATGCCATTTGGGTACCACTGGGCACAGAAAAATACATTATACAAAGGTCTTCAACATTATGTTTTACATTGAGTGTCCTGATTTGTCTGCTAAAGAGCAAAAAGAATGAAAAGAGGGAAAGAAATATGGAACTTAATGAATACTTAGGCTATTTAACCTATTTTGTTGGTTGACTGCTGAGAATTTTCTCTGTCTTAATCAGAGATCTGTAATTTGAGCCCATCTTCCCTCCTGCACTTTGCTATTTTGGAATACAGTTTATGGTTGTGCTTTGGACTTTACAGTTGCAAACAGGTCCACAGAGAGGAATCAAGCATAGTCTTTGTTCAGAAGTGTTGATGCTTTTCATTATGATTACTACAGCTACAAAAGATCTGAGACAGCGTAGGCTCTCCTTTTTTCCATCATTATCCCTTTCCAGAGCAGAAGCCTTGTCCTTCTATTTTGATGAGTTTGTAACATCTGGGAAGCCACTAAATTGTTTCATGATATTTATAATTCTTTCTTTTTCCTTCATATATTGTAAGTTACAGTTCTTTGTATGGTTGTGCATAACTAATCTCTGCTATTTAGGCATGGCAGATCAGATCACCACACAGCCCAACTTTGGCCAAACCTTCCATGGTCTGTTGCTGTTCGCCAACACTGATTTCCTTGGTCTCCAAAGTACTTATGTCTTGCGTCACCATCAAAACCTCTACTTTTGTGTCATCTAGGTCTCAGGTTTAAATTTTAAGATATTTTGTCAATATCTTCTGACCTGGACTCTTAAGAAACAAAGACTAAGGTTACTTTAGGAAGAATGAGCTGCCTTGTACAGCAGCAAATATGCAGGCAACTGGTGCGAAGCAGAGCTTATGGCTTTGAGTAGTATTTGGATATCCTGACCCTATATAAGGTATGGATGTAGGAGTCCAGAGTTGTCCTGCAAGGAAAGGTCATGATTGTTCTCTCCTCTCAGAAACCTAGGAGAAATGCTGCCAGGTTGTCAGCATAACCCCAGTGCCCCTCTGCAGAATACGGGCACCCACAAGTAATCTGCTTTGCCAAAGGGGATGGATGTGCTTCCCTATTGAGCTACAGAGCTGTATTCACCATGACTAAAGCCGTTAGTTAAACCAGAATTTGGGGAGCAGTGGGAGGAGGGGAGGTCCAGGAAGTATATTAGAACACCAAACTCACTGGAAGAGAAGAAAAAGGATGAGGCTGAATCCAAGGTATAGTGTGTACTCCATATTTCAGGGTAACTTAAGTATTCCCAAACCTTCAGGCTCTCTTAGAAGTACTAACTGTTAAATAGAGAGAAGTTCTTAACTTTCATAGTAGAGGAAACTATAACATGCTAAACTGAATGTTTTACTCAAGTATTATTAAGTAATATACATACTTACGTGTGATAAATCCTTTTGGGGATTTATCTCCAACATCCTATTCAGGTTATATCTGCCTGGCAGACATACATAATCACAGAGTCAATTCTTGTTGAAATTTGTGTAAACCTGGGCAGGTTTTAAACTAGCCACCTTATGTACTGGCAGGAGTATTGCTAAGGGAGCAGAAAGCACTGCAAAAGCTGAAAAACCTACCTGGGTATGGGGACAAGCTCAGAGGGCCTCTGCCTGCTCTGAGCTCAGTGCTGCGTCATCCCTGACCCTACATAACTACCTGTGCTTGTAGCATAAAACTGGGATGTAGCCATGCAGCATCACATGTTTTAGTGTGGTATGAATATCATCTTATCTAAGTTTTCAAATAAAAATGAGCTCTTAATAATGCTTTATATGAAAACTAATTAGATAACTTGAGACACTGAAAGAAATTTCACAATCTTATTCTTCCATCCACAACTTCAAATTCTGAAAATGTCTTTTCTATAATACTCGACAACATTTTGTTTTCCAATACCAGAACTATCTTGGTATTTATTACTCTTTATCATATATATATTTATTATTTGGCCATTGGTTTTTTAAATTGGCTGTTCTTAATGTAGTGATTTTAATGTTAGAACAGGTATTTTTAAATATTGTCAATACCTTTCTCTAAACTATATCTAATTTGAAGTGGAGAAAGGGCAATTGTTGAGGGGAATGAAAATTGTGAGTATATGCTAAAACAGAATAACTTCAGAGCTGAGAATCTGAAAGCCAAATCTGCTCTTCTGGTGAACTTCTGGCAGGTTTGCTCATTTGTATGCAAGAGCTAAAATTTGACTTAGATGGAAGGAATATAGAAGCTGTGTCTCAAAAGATAACAATGGTACTGAGCTAATTATAACAAAACAGGGAGAATGTTTCCATTTTGCCCCTCTGGTGGATGGTTTTTAGGCTGTTCATTTGTATTGAAAAATGTTCATGTTTGAAGCAATTGCCCATTGTGTGTAGATTTTGCAAACAAGATATGAAGCTAGTTTCACTGCTCAAGAAAGAAAATTAAAGTATTAATTCTACGACTTCACTGCCCCAGTACACATTTGCAAATGCAGCAATAAAGAGGCACTAGTTTTCTGAGAGTTTGCCTGTATGTAGTGAGCCCAAAATAATAAATTAATGGAACAGAATTACAGCCACTGCTAATTTGCACTCCGCCTCACTTACCATATAATTTTTTCCTGAAATGTATTCCTATTTTCAAAATGGTTTGACTATCAAAATGCTTTAGAATATTTGCTAATATGCTGTGAATTACCACGGTGAACAACATTCATAAATGTTTATTCCAAGTAGTTATACATGTTTTTTCTTTCTTTTTAACTCATTTGCTTCCAATATTAGTAAATTTAAAAATTATCTCCTCTATGTTGCAGAAAAGCATCCATTTTCCTCTGAAATAACATAGGGTTCCTCTCTGCTGGACTCAGTGCAAGTCTGAAGGAAAAAAAAAATTGGTCCTTGCTGTAAATAATTTAGAAGAAAGATTAAAACAAGAGATTGATAGAGATAAAACTCAAGGAAACATGGGGCATTGCTGGCTTTGCAACCTTACCTTAATGGTTGCCTTTTCTAGGAAAAGTTTTAGATAAGGAATAAGGAGTCTTGTATTTCTTCAAGGAAACTGGACCAAAGCCAACAGAAGAAAGCACACAGGAACTTGGGTAACACTATCATATGTTTCACAGCTGTGGCCTTATCAGAGATGGTGGTGTTACATGAAAGATAGTATATAACAACCTTGAATGTGTACCTGAGTTGCAATAAATAGGCATTTATTCAAGCAGGCCAGAGTGGGATGGGGTCCTTTTGTTAGTTTGAAGGAGTTGTCCTAGGAGAAGAGGTGCAGACAAGTACTGAGATACGTGTTATTGAACCAAAGTGGGGCCATAAGGGCAGCCTCCTCTAGCACTGGCAGCATTCCTGGTTCCTTTACACCTTCAACAGCAGCGACAGCAACTTTGCTATTTGGGATAAGCCTCAGCTGCTTTTTCCTCTCCTGTTTTATACCTCCTGGGCAAGTAGAGTGATGCTGGGTTAGAGGAGGCAGCTGTGGATGTGTTTGTGGTGAGGGTAGGCTGGTACTGGTTAAAGAATTGGAAAGGAGCAGGATGAGATGAGGAGAGGCTATGGGAAGGGAAATACACCTCATAAAACATCAATCCAGTTCTTCTGACAAATTAGAATGGACCATCTCTCTAGAGTTATAATTACTCTGGTTTTGTTTCAAGCTCCTAAAATTCTTGCAGTATAATCACTGTTTAGCAGACAAACCAGGACTGTTACATGGCATAATTTTGGAAAACTTTTCATTAATTCCCACTGGTTTTATGAAAGAGAAGGTGGGTATGAGTATTTATTCCTTGATTCTATTACACTTTGATGTGTTAGCAGCTTACAATAAAATATTTCACTCCAGTGTTGACCAGATGAAAAGACAATATTGCTAAATATAACATTTTTTTTAATATTAGAAAAACTTGGATTTGTCTTCTTGCCATGCTACAACAAATCAACAAAAAATGGTTTATAGTATGTACTAGTATATTTAATGACTTAAAGTTAGAAATCCGCCGTTAAAACTACTGTTTTCATCTTTAAAAGTGTCATGCGTAGAAACTCTTGTGTTTGGCTTTCCAATGCTCCTTACAACCTATAATGTGCTCTCAACATGACTTGGTAAGTCAGAATCATAGGCATTACATATTTTTCTGTGGTCAAACTGTAATCTATTACTGAAAATAATTACATGGGCACAAAGGCTTGAGCAGCTCTTTGTCCGGATTAAAAAATTTTCACATATATATATATGCAGTAGGATACATGTGCATGGGATGCTGAGTCTTTTTCAGATCTAAGTTCTAGTTAGACATACATATTTTCATGGTGCAAAGAAGTTTAGGACTTTGCCATGTGTAGAATGAATATTTATACTGCTTATTTGTTGATTACTGTGGGCTAGCCTATTAACTGTAATTATTAAAAAAAAGAAAATAAAACCAAACACATACCCCCGACCCAAACACATTTATATTTAATTTTTCAACTAAGTTGTCTAATAAGGTATGAATGTAACAGTATTTCTGAAGAAATCCACTGTTTTGAAGTAAGTAAATGTGACTGATTTATCTTGGTGACAGGTCTAAGGATAAATGCTGTGCAGAAGTTAGATGAGACCTTAGGGTTATGGCTGATTGGCTAAAAGATCTTTTATAGAAAAAGGCAAGATGATCACCTTTTTCTCATGTTTGGGCTTGTTTTTTTCTTTTTTTTTTCCCCTTAAAAAAATATGGAGAATTGTGACAATTTATGCTCCTTAACTTACCTCCTTTTGAAAATGTCCTTCCTGCTTCTGGTCACTCTTTGTTAACCCAACAGTTGAAGAAGAAAAGTCCTTAGCTTCTCCCTTGTGTTCTCCTAAAAATATGATGTGTACCATGGAATTCCACTTTACTCAGATCTCTAAGACACGTTTTTGTAAATATAATATTTATACACTCTTTTAGATATTTATATTCATAATTCTGGCTGCATTTTCTGCTTTGTTTTGCTTGCATAGATAACAGTTGGGATGGATTTGTTCACCCTAGATGATATTTATTCCTTTTACTTCATCACACATAATCCACCTGTGCTAGATCTTAAGGTCTGTGTACACTTTATACTCTACTAGAGAGCTTATCAGCTTCTCTGCAGGCAGCTCAATTTGAATTTTAAAACTGAAAATGAATGAATTTGTGCTGCTTCTTCAGCTTCTCACAGAGCTACTCTTGCACCCTCCTAATGGTGTGATAACTGGGGGATATCAAGCTTGCAGGGTGTTGTTGATTATGGCTGAAGGGTTATGATTTCATTCTGATCAGAAGCTACTTCTACTATTATTATTTCTGCACTTCTCTACCTCTTTCCCCTTTTGAGAAAGTCTGAGATTTGTTCACTGGGATAAAGACATCAGGAAAAAAACAAGAGCAATTGGTACTTTTAATTTTAGACAGAATCAAAGTCCAGACCCAGATGTACAAATAATATTCATGTAAATTATTCACTTCATTATCCTGTGAGACAAATGTTAACTCATACTTGGCTTTCAAGTCAGGTAGGTGTTTAAGAAGTTGCTGAACATCATTGGAATTTCTTATTGGTAGCCTGAGTTACTTCACCTTCTTTACAATGCATACCTAAAGTAATAAAAACATCAGATTTTAAAATTGAATCTAATTCCATTTATGAATGCATTAATTTCTTTTAACTTATCAGTGTACCGTAATCCACTCAAGCTAATCATCATTAAACGTAGAATCATAGCATGGTCTTGGTTGGAAGGGGTCTTAAAGATCACCTAGTTCCAACCCCCACGCCATAGGCAAGGACACCTTCCACTAGACCAGATTGCTCAGGTACCCATCCAACCTGGCCTTGAACACTTCCAGGGATAGGACATCCACAACTCGCCTGGGCAACCTGTTCCGGTGCCTTACCATCCTCACAGGAAACTATACCTAGCATCTAATCTAAACCTACGCTCTTTCATCTTAAAGACATTATGTCTTGTCCTATCACTGTTCTCCACCCAACCTGTATTTGTGCTTGGAATTGCTCTGATCCAGGTGCAGGACCCTGCACTTGGCCTTGTTGAACTTCATGAAGTTCACACAGGCTCACTTCTCAAGCCTTTGAATCCCTTCCCTCCAGCATGTCGACTGCATCACACAGCTTGGTGTCGGCAGCAAACTCTCTGAGACAGCACTCAGGCCCAGTGTCCGTGTCACTGACAAAGTTGTTAAACAGCGTCAGTCCCAGTACCAACCCCTGAGGAATGTCACTAGTCACTGATGTCTACCTGGACATCGTGCCCTTGATCACAAATCTTTGAGTGTGATTGTTCAGGCAATGCTGTATCTACTGAGTGGTCCACACATCAAGTCTGGGTCTCTCTGGTTTAGAGACAAGGATGTCATGTGAGACAGTGTACCTCACAACCCAATCAATTCTGTGATATGATTTTGTGATACATCAGGCTGCTCAGAGCCCCACCCAACCCAAACTTTAGGACTTCCAGGGCTGAGGCATCCACAGCTTCTTTGGGCAACCTATGCCATTGTCTCACCACTCTTTCAATATCAAAAGAAACATTTGCAAACTATTGCTCCTCTTGTGGACCAGAGTATGCCTTTCTTCCTACAGAAATTGTAAGTAACATAAAGGAGGATGATATTGAAGTAGAAAATGTTCTTTAGTCCCTTCTTTTGATTTTCCTTGTCATAAAATAGACTTTTGTCAACTCTTAGGAGGCACTTTATAAAATGATGTGCAGAGAGAAGCAGGGAGAATATAGACAATGAGAATGAAGTATGCATATTTAGCATTCAGTTCTAGTAATAGGAAATTGTAGTATCTTGATGAAATACAGAGGTAGAGATAATTACTTTTTCATTTAAGCAGAAATGATTTTATCTTCAAATATTCTGTCCAATATGTTTTGCCGCTGTAAAATTCATGGCTTCGTATTTTCAGTTTTCTCAAATAGCATATCCTTTATTTTGAAATATATTTTTGTTTTTGTATTATCTGTATTTGTTTTTAACACATGTCAAGCTCTATTAAACACAGATCTGACTATGACCTATGGTATTTTTCATGAAGTGTAACTTTATTGTGTTTTTATTGGAATTAATGGAATTACTTCTGCCTGTACTTGCAGGAAATGTGGTAGAAAGGCATTTTTTGAGAATTATAAGTTCTTCCTAACATAGACACCCTGCTTTTGTTTCTTTACCCCAGATTTTATCTGTTATGCATGTAGCTTTGGGGTTTCCATCTTAATTTCATATGTTTTCCTTCTTTTTCATTGTGGTGCTCAAATAATGTTTCTTTCAGTGATTTAAATGGGTTTATAGTCATGGATATGCTTACATATGATGACCAGTGATGCTCTTCCTTTTTTTTTTGTCATGTCAAGATGAAAACAACCACTCTTAATGAAATGTTAATTTTTAAAATTTGCTTCTTAAAAGTTTGTGTATATTTCTTGTTGTTTGAACTGTAATCCCATTAATGTGTTTGAAGGTGGGGTTTAATTTATTTTTCTTCACATTTGAAACTCATACCATTCTATTTGAGGTGCAAATAATAGCTATCTTGTTCTGGTTTTTTCTTTTTCATTGCAGAAAATAAAAAGATGAAAAATCATAGCATAGAGATCAGTTGGATTAAGTCTAAAAGAGGCTATGTGTATGGCATGTTTATCTTACTTGGCTACTGATTTGAAGGAATCTGCAGTAAGTGAAGGAACTTCATTAGCCTGTTGGTACACCAGTACTGAGTTAAGTGATGGAATACCTTCTCTTCTGTACAGTGTAATTTTGTCAAGGAGATAAATTGCAGGGTGCATTTTGTCATGTTGTGTTTTCATGTTAGTTGATTGTAATTATTGTTCACGGGGTTACCAAAGTTAATTTCTATATGGGAGAGATGTAATTTTCCTAGCTATATAATGCAAAACATGTTCAACTGTCACTAATATATTTAAGTTTCATTAGAGTGAATTCTTTATGCTGATTAGACAGAACCATAGCATGCCTGAAAGAAAAGTTCAGGGGTTATAGCATTTGCTTATAGTTATGCACTCTGCATCGAAAAATGTTATTAAAAGGAAACACTCTCTGAAGTTTAAATAAATCAAGTGGGCAGAATTGTGACTTTCCCAGCAGTCCACAGTCATGGTGTGACTTCATTGATACTTTCTTTTCCCTCCTGCTTTGCTTTTGGCTGCTGGCTAGTTTGGTTAGTTTCTTTCCCTGCCATACCTTAGTAGGAAGAAGATGTGTTACTTCTTAGTTTCTGAGCCATGTGATTTGCACCTTCTAAGAACAGATCCATAGAACTTGAGGAACAAATTCCACAACTGTTTATAAAATAAATTAGGTGTGACACAGGCTGCAGGGAAAATGTCTCCGAGTTTTTCTTCTGGAAAGAAATCTACAATACTGGCGGCCTTCAAGTAAAATCAAAAGCAGCCTTTTGGGGAATACAGAGCTTTTGAGAGCATGAACTTAAAATCAGTAAACCCAAGATAGCCAGTGCTAGATGGCAGTTGCAGGCATCTGTATGTGTATCATTTGCACAGGCACAGCATTCAAGAATCCTGATCAGAAGTTGTCTACCCTGTGACCTGCTGTACAACACTGTGCATATTCTTTGAAAGTGAAGAAAAGGACAAATCTGATTTCTGCTTTTCCCAATGCAGTTAGGTTTATCCCCTGAAGTGACAACACATTTTTCCTTAAGAAAGCAAACATATTTAGGTGGTGGATATTTGAATAAAAGGGACTCGTTTTAGTGTCCCTTAGTAATTACTCAGGGCCACTGTGATGTCGTACTGATATGAACATATATGGAAATGTCTGTCATTAGATTTTTTTGAAGCCTAGCAGATACCTCGAATTTGTGGTTGGCCTTATGATGAGTCAGTTTTATATTGAAAGAATTCTTCCTGCCTGGTGAGTAGAAAGTGAGAAAAAAGTTAATAAAGGAAACACAGTTTCTCTCTCTCTGTAGGTCACATTTTCATTAAAAAGAGATGTATTTGTATCATTCTGTTACAAGACCTTTGAAGGCAACATTTCATTTTCTCAAAATATAGTAGAGCTGTATGGTTTGTTGGTGTTTTCTGTCAAGAGGGAAAGCTCCACAGGCACTTAAAATGTTGCATACTATGCTTGCCTGTTTAACAGCAGAGAAAGGGAGGGGGTCAAATCTTACCATCTTTCTTATGAACTGCTGCTTAATGTCACTGTTTCCTAACTCTGTGTTATTTTAGCAACAATGCAGTTTGCTGGCTGATAGGTGGGACTCCATGGTGAAAAATTAACTAGCTAACCCCTTTAAAAAAATTGGCCTTTTTTCCCCAAGAATTTTGAGGTAATGAAATAGAAAGTTCACTGTGTTCAGAATAATTACTAATATTATTTGTACATATCTGTCAACTGTAGACTCATTATATTTGCACAGAGTTTGCAAAGAGTTTTTCAGTTACTTCACTGTGCACTCTTGTTGTGTTGACTCTGCATCTGGTTGTAGTCTTGTTTCTTCTTCATTAGTCATAGAGCTATGTTTGGTTTGTCTGGTGACAAACATTAACTTTCAGGAAAACCATATGTATAGAGTTTAACCAGTGAGTGAACTTAAATATTAGCCAGTGTTCCTCTCTGTCCATCCTTACTCTTATCCAAAACCATGGAGTCATGATTTATTTTTCCTTAGTTTTTCAGGTTCTGTGGGGAAATATACCTTTGAAAGCTACAGGTTAAGACTGTCAGATTTTAAACCTCTGTCACACTGTCCTTTTAACTGAGCACAGTTTCTCTTGTTGGGATTTGTTGGTTTTGGGTTTTGTGGTGGGTTTTTTTTGCACTGTTGTAAATCACCGTAGTAAAATATAACAACAGAAACACTTTATCTTTTGTGAATGAAGACAAGCCCTGTTTTTATCTTTAAAGGACGGATACATATGCATAAATGAGTAATTTATTCAAATATTTTGTGTACGAAATACACAGGGTGATTTTCTACTTTGGGGAAAGGATCAGAGTAAAAAAGAGCAGCTAATAATACCATTTACAATTCTGAATCCTACAATGAATCATCACAGCATTAGTTACCAATAATTTGACATAATGAAGAAGTGGTAGAGAGAGATTCCTTGTGGTTAAATGGTTAACTATACTTTGTTTGTAAGAGAGGAGGAAGGAAATTTTCTCCTTTTTTTGAAATTCAGTTACTTGCATGCATATTGCTTGTGTATACACTATATAGGGTTTCCTATGACAAAATTGTACTATGGCACCTAAGGGATGACATTGTCCTTCCTTTCAAATCTTTTTTACATTTCTTTTTTCTTTTTTTTTCATTCCCCAGTAACTGGAAGCTCTTTAACTATAGCTTCAATGGGATGGAAATGCAGTTATCTATTACAGAGGTCACTGTTGAAAGAAACTTTCTGGATAAAACCAGTGAATTTCAACAGTGGTGCCTAATTAATTCATTTTGTGCATCTAAATGACTCTCCATCCTGTACAGGGATAGAGCACAATGCATACCTACTCTGCCAAAGTTTCCCATTGATTTCCACTAGGTCAGGTTTCCTTTCAAAGCACCACCATTAGTGGATCATGTTTAGTTACCAAAGCAAGGAGTTACTCCTGTCAGGCATATCTTGGATTTGGAAAACTGCCATAATTACAAACACTTGCTTGTATTCCAGTGCTTGACAGAATGCCAGAACTAGAACTTCTTTTAATTATACAAAGGCTGCTGCAATTACTTCATCTTTTACATGGCATATCCATTGTAGATTTCTACTTTAAAGTATCATGGACTTTCTCCAAAGAGGAGGAGGTCTTACTCATCATTGTATTTCCTAATTTATCCTTGCAGAGTAGCAATCTGTCCTTACCTCTGAGCAAAGATTTCATGGAGAATGAGTGACATGAAAGTTTCCATTTTTGCAAGATCTCCTGACTCTTCCAAAATATGCTACAATCTTTCTTAGAATTTAAAGCTATGCTATATCTGTCCAATGAGAACAGTATATTTTATGATGCATTTCCCCTGCTGTTTCATTATTTTTAGGGCTGAATCCTCCAAAATGTAGGTTGAGTGAGTAAGATTCTACTGAGATCCATTTTAGGGAAAAGTATAAATGGATTTATTTATACAAGTTTGAAGGAAGCTAAAAACTAAAGTTAATTCAACATCTATTCTTAAATACTGCTTCAACCTGTAGCCCTGTGAATAACATAGACTTAGAATCTCTAAGATTATAGAAGAGGGCAAATATTCATAAACACGTTATTTCTGAGGTGTATATTCTCACACTTCTGAATTTCTTCCATTCGCTTGCTTCTTGCAGTTTATTCTGATGCTAAAAATTCAGAAAGTAACTTGTGGGGTAATTCATTCTGCACTTTTATAAGCAGTGATATTTGAAATTATCTTTCCACTTATCAGATTATACTCAGAAAGAGAAGTGTTCTGGGCTGAGATGTAAGTTAGTTAGAAATGGATCCTTAGTAGCAATGGAAAACAGACAGAAAAAAAGTTCCTATCCTAAATATACTCAAGAAGCCTATTGTGTAAAGTTAAGTTAAAAACTGCACTATGCTGAAAAAGAAGTACTGAATTGTTGCATCCTCTTGCAGTGTCGAGCTGTATATTCAGGATTGGCATGACAATTGTCTGTATGTGGAGATATCAGATGACACTGTAAACCCTTACACATAAAAAGATATGAAGAAATGCTTCATCAGTTCCCTTGGATGGTGGTTTTTTTTTTTCCTCTTTCAGAGTGTGAGCATGATTAATGTATTTGACTAACTTTTCTTACATCAGAAAACATAAATACTAAAGGGAAGATAGGTTTGGACAAAAGAGATGTAAGAAATCCTAAAAAATATACAGATTTTTCCTAGCATTTCTTGCTTTTATTAAAGATAATGAAATTTAATTTAGGATTGGTTTTGGTAGTATCTGTGCCCAAGAAGTCTTGTCAGAGCTTGATAAAACTCAATTTTATAAATGGAAAATGCTTCCTTAACAAGATTAAGAATAAAAGTGTGCAGGAGCTGTTCTGTGGCATTGGCTGTGTTAACCAAGCTGGCTGCCACTAACCATTAGTTACAGAAATGTTTATTGCTTGCCCTGTTCTCACTTGCCAGATGTTTAGAGTTTTAGTTGTCTTTTGCATGGGGAAAAAAAATGAACAAAAATATTGTACACATTTCTGAATGCAAGGACTAAGGGCTATATGTTTGTTTGCATCAAAAATACAGAAGCAGTATGATGTCCCTAAGCTTTCAAGCAAGGACTTGACTCTTCACAAGGAATTTGTGTCAAGGGGGTGGCTTTTTCTATTCCTGGGAGAATCCTGTTGGAGTTGTAAGCCTTTGAAATATCACGTCTTAGCAGAGACTTATTAAGAACTCACTCCAACACCCTATAGATTCTGACTATATTCAAACATGACTGACCAGTGCTGTTAGAAGTTGAGCACATCTTTATTGCTGACAGTCTGGACTGCTAAAAGTAGTTTCCTGGAACAGAGTAGAACGCATGTATGTGTCCCTGTGTTCTTCATAGTCTAGTAGTTTCCGGGCATCACAGGAAGGGAGTGAAAAAATGAGAGAGACCTGCAAAGTGGGAAAAAATCTTGGCAGAAAGTTGTGTGAGGGAGAGAACAGAGACCGAAGGTCAGTTCAACAGAGCGTAAGTTGAATAGGATCTGAAATGTAGTAATGCAGAGGAGACAAGGATAGGGGCTGGAAATAGCTGGGCAAGAATCAAGAGGAGCGGGGTCTAAGAGAAAAAAATTTATAGATCTGGGGAAGATATCAAAGGTAGGACTAGGAAGAGGAAATTCATGGGATTATTAAGGCCACAAAGACTGGTGTATCTGCCATTAGAGAATAGGCTAAGAAAGCTGGCACTGTTTAGTCTGAAGAAGAGAAGGTTTAGAGGGAACTTATCCATATGTACAAAATACCCATTGAAAACAAGAGGCAATGAGCACAACTGAAATAAGGGAAATACATAAGAAAAAACTTTACTGTGAAAGTGGTTGAACAGTGGATAAGGTTGCCAAGGGGGACTCTGGAGTTGCCCTCTGTGGAAATATTCAGTACCTGTCTGGGCAGTGCCCTGAACAGCCTGCTGCAGTTGATGTCCCCACTTAAGCCAGAGAGAATGGTCTAGACGATCTCCAGAGGTGCCTTCTGACCTTAGTCATTCTGTGATTCTGTGAGTAGGGCAGACTGGAATACAAGCAGTGTGATGAAAAGCCTGGAGACAAAACAAAAGAGTCTATGAGAAGTAATACTGGCAAGAAGAGTTAAGTAAGAGTAAAATTACGTGTGGGTCATGGGCAGCCTAGAGGATAGATAAGAAAGGCTCGATTTAGAGAAAGCTGAAAAGTCAACCTGAAATGTAGTCCAGGATCACTGCATCTCAGTATTTTTTAAATTCAGGATATAGCTGCAGAACTGACAACAAAGTCGTCCCTGAAAAGTGATGTTCCATGTCACTAGATTGTCAATCCCTCCCTGTTGCCCCATTGCCTGAAAGCTGCAGGTGTCTCCACAGGGGACTTAAAAGCTCAAAAGCTAATGATGATTCTGCTGGATCTCTGCATAATAGCAAAAAATATTCTGTGAAGTAAAAGTTACACACAGGTGTCAAAGTCAAGCCTTTGTTACTTAGGATATGCCAGATTTTGATTGCCAGTGCAATCTCTTATTTGTTCCTCTTCCGGAACATGGTGAGATAATGTGCAATTGTCTCATTAGAAGTAATCTTTAGCTCATTCAGTGAAGAGGATGATTGTGCTCTGGGGTGTCTTGTAAAGAATTAGTTATTTAATAAATTACTGTCTCTTGGCAGTAAGACCCTTACTGTATTTTCAGAAAGTTCAGATTCATTGTCAACAAGGTAAAAGACTTCAGGAAGAGAAAGAAACCCTTTTTGATGAAAGAAATTGAACTCCACTCTCAAAAACTATGATTCTCAGTAAGTTTTGGAGTGATACTAGGTAGGTCTTATTAAACCAGGTCTTTCACAAATGACTATTGATAGAACTTAATCTGGGCCTCTGCATGGGGATCCTGTGGAACAACCTACGGAACTGCTCATTTTTTTTCAGCTACAGTTGGATTCAGTGGTAACTTTACCCTGCAGAATATTTAGGGGTAGTAGCACTGTTGTATTTGTGACAACGATTAGGACAAGAGGGCACGATCTTAAGCTCTGCCACAGCAAGTTTAGGTTGGATATTAGGAAGAAATTTTTTGCAGTGAGAGTAATCAGACATTGGAATGGGCTGCCCAGGGAGGTGGTGGATTCACTGTCCCTGGAGGTTTTTAAGATGAGACTGGATGTGGCACTTAGTGCCATGGTCTAGTAACCACGGTGTTGTTGGATCAAGAGTAGGACTTGATGATCTCAGAGGTGTTTTCCAACCTGGCTGATTCCATGATTCTATGATAGGAAGGTAGCTGTATGGGTGAAAATTATAAAACTTAGTAGACCCAGTGGTACACCTGAAAAAAGAACAAGCAAACTTTGGGGCATATGGGCCCATGCTGAGAATGAACAACACTGTCTGCTGAACAATCCCTGGACTGTGTGTGCAGCTTTCCATGCTGGGTAAGAGGCACAGCTCAGCCTATGTGAAGGGCGAGGGAGGCCTCTGCTAGGGAAAAAGGACTTCTTGATGAGGAAGATCAATAATTTTACTCTAGTGTGTTTAATAGACTATTGATATGGTTAGTTATGTGCCTATGTGACTGGCAAATGTGAAAATAATGTGTAGTTATCTTTTTTGGCATATGGAAGTAAATAATAGACAATAAGCACTTTAGCATCAAATTCAGCCATTAATTACCAAGATGTCTAAGATGCGAATGTAGTTCAATTCTAAGCTCGATAACTTTGCCTGAATTCATTTACAGTTATATTGTCTTTAACAATATGAAAAAATTTTATAGTGATTGGTAATGAACACTTGCATGCTTTCACTTGAACTGTTTGTGTGTATTGTAAGTGTATTTAAATAGATTCTTTGGTTCTACCCATGCCACACAGATTTTTGCCAATGTCTTTCCTGAATCTCCAGTTTCAGACTAGTTTTCTTTTTTCTCCTTTTGAATCAGTGTTCAGACCATTGCCTTTTTCTCTTTCTCAGCTGCCTCTGAGCATTCATAGGCCTTGGCAGAGTGCCCAGCAGGCCTCACCAAATACCATTTGCACGCTTTTAAAGTGACGTTTGATTGAGAAAAAGGAAAAACTAGTATCAAAATAAATTGTAAGATCAATACAGGCATAACTAGAATGTTAAATCTTGAGCCCATAGCGCTTTGTGATATATTTGTGATACCTGATTAAATCCACTTAATTTGTCTAATCCTTGCTGGAAAAAGTCACAGTGTGTGACTTCAATTTATTTCTTGTTTCTCTAGGGAAAGTCTGACGTTTTAGCAAGTTGTCTTTATATAGGGAACCTCTGAGCAATGGGGAGAGACAACTATGGTCTAGGGCTTTATTTTGCACATTCCTTGAACATTTTTTAAGTTACTTGCTGACTACTTTATTACTTGCAACATTTGAGTTAATCATAATTAATTCAAATAAAGCGTACTTAGTTTTCTCCTAATTTCTATAGAGGCATCATTTGCATATCTGAAGAAGTGTTTGAAGGTATTCGAGCTCTTTATGGTGTGTGCAGAAAGATAGCATCTGCATACTTAGGGATCCAAGCTGTGAGGCTCTGCCCAGCCTTCCCCAGGAGCTCCCCACTGCTCTAAGCCCCCAGACAGCCCTTGAACTTCCTAACACCCTGATGGGACCGCTGGTAGGTTTTGTTGACTTTTTTCAAAGAGAACATCCCCCATCCTGCCTTTTCTAGTCCTTTTCCTCCTCCTGGAGCATGGATGGATTTGTATTTCCACTAACCCTTGACTCCAGCCTCATGCATTTCTGCATGGAAAGCACAGTGGTGTATTGCAGCTGCTTCCCAGGAGGAGTCAGGGCAGCTTGACAAATACAGGATGTTTACTTGAAATGAAGGAGGCACTGCATGCCTTTTGCTTTTCCATGCAAAAAATGTACTTATAGTCCTGATCTAAGCAAGGTTATGGGTTTTGTAGCCCGTTTCTAGGTTTTAGGGACAATAAAATAACTCGCTGTCTTTAGAAGATTCAATAGATATAATTCATCAACCAGCAGATATGCCAAGCAGCTGCAAATCAGAGAGTAAATTTCTCTGAAGTAATTTCTTTGTGCTTTGAATTGAATTGTTAGAAAAAATACTTTTATATTATAAGGACATCTCAGCTTGTGTCCTGCATAAGGGTGCTGCCAATTTTCTGCCAGCTGTATTTGCATTTGTCACATAAAAAATACCATTATTTCCCTGTTAGACAGAGTTAATGTCTTGTAGAGTAGAGGTGACCATGAGTTGTACTTGTTCCAGTGTTTCCCAGGATTTTGTGGCCAACCAGGTTATATTCCCTGTGCCTGTGCAGCTGCTATCCTGTCACCACCACACTGGGCTGGAAACATTCTCACAGCTATTTGAACTTGATCACCACCAGAGTTCAACTGTGAGTTTTGGATTAATGTTCGTGCAGCAGAGGAAATTGTTAGGCAGCTTTAGGAAAGGTCAGCAGTTTTGAGCGGTGTGGAATATAACCAGCTGTGAAGATGGAGAGTTAAGATGGGGCTCGCTTTATTGTACCAGGTCATAAATTTATTTCTGTGAGATGACAGCCATCCTCTTGCATGAATTTTTATGCATGCTTCTTACCTACTGTTAGTTTTATAGATATACTTGTACAAAGGGGTTTTATTTTTAAAAAGTTAAATTTTCCTTAACTAAAGTTCAGGGTTTTTTTTCTCCATGATAGAAAGAAATGAGACTAGGTCCAGATGCATGAAAATATTGGCTGTTAAAATAACTGTTTAAATGAGGAAATTGTAAGAACCTGCCTTAACTTTTGATTTATTTTTAACCTGTGGACATCTTTTCTTGCAATGCAGGGTTAGCAGCAGTGCTTTGGTTTGCATTTTAACAACTCTGTATTTGCAACAGAAATTCAGAGAGGTAATCTTTGAGACATTGAAATTTGCATCAAAAGTTTCAGAGTAGCTTAGGCCGCTGATCTCCAAAATACGCATGCACAGTACTGTTTTATCCCATCCCTGTTATTAAAGCAATTTCCAGGAAAATCATGTTATGTGTTCCAGTAAGTTGTTTTATTTTCCATATTTCGCTTTTCCTAGACTCACTCTAGCTGAACAGCACTTGCTAGCCACCAGGTGGCTGCAGGTGCAGGCAGAGTGGGAAGCTCTGGGAAGGTGGGTAAAATATCTGAAAACGTGGTGTGGTTGTGGATTTACTGTCTTCGTTCCCACCTCTGTTTCAGCTACCATCCAAGGCTGAGAGTTTGGGTGGGGGAACAAGAGGGGAACATCTTGTCCTTTCTCCCTCCTAGAATGAGGGAGACAAGTCATGGTCTACTTTTCCTTTCTCCTGTCTTGCTCATGCTTTTAGTACCATTGAGAGTCAGAGGGAGGCAGGATGGAGCTAGTTTGGGCTGGGGGATGCATGTGTCAAGTCAGTAAGCTCCAGGAGGGCTAAGGGGACGAGCTCTGAGGAGTGGGAGAGGTTCTCATCAGAAATCACTTCCAAACACTCCCTCCAGCACTACAGCAAGGGCAATGCAAGTTGTACATCCTCTTATCCTTGGAGAACAGCAAAATTCAATTTTGCCTGCAGTTCTGCGATGGTTTAAAGCAGCCAAAGCTGTGATGTGCTAGCGTGGGTTCCTTATCTTTAGATGTTCAGAAGCAGCATTCAGGAATGCTTGGGCAGCTTTCTTAGTAAATCAGGTTGTACTGTAACCCACCGTCTTCCTCCCTTCTACCCTGGCTCTTCACTCCAGCCATTCTTGTTGCTGACAAACAATGCCCCTGACTCCACTGGTAACCCCGCATTGGTCCCTGAGGCTCTTAGCCAGCATGGACAGGCTGGGAAGATGCCTGGCACTAGCTGCTTTCTCATCATGTCAAGCTGCTGCAAAATCTGGCCTTGAATATAATGGTGTCATTTCCTTGTGGGACACATAAATGATGTCTTAGTTCTGTCTGAGCACCAGAATAGCATTTGTGAAAGCTATCAAAAAGTTTGTGGATGTCAAATAAATGTATATGATTAAATAAGTGGTTCAACTATTATAATTAACAGATGGCAGGAACAATTACATATTCATATTTCAGGCCAACAACATTTGGTAGATATAATTACTTTACAGGTGTTAACTGTCCTTTATTTTGAAATTAGGTGTCTCTAAACACTGAAAGTAGTCTGCAAAGTGACTTGTGGTTATGAACTTACAAGGAGGTTAATGGCTCTCATTTTGCATGTGGTGTTCAGCTCCTCAGTCTGATACCAAGCCTAAGATGGAGGGAAAGAGATGAGCAGGTGTTACATAATTTGATTTCTGAAAAAAGGCACTGAATGATACAATTGGTTTAAAATTCACTTTGATATTTGAGAGATGCAAAGTCCAAACAGGGATTCAGGGAGGAAGAGACATCTGTTAGGAAGAACTCCTTGGTTTGGGTTTTGTTGTTTGTGTTTTTTCTTCAAATTACCTTTTTCCCCAAAAGTAGAAGAGTAAATTGCATGTCATTTGGATTAGATTCTAGTACAGATAGTGATGACTTGCGGCCAGAAGAGCAAAAATGTATAAGTAGGTGGTAAATTTATGCTCATTTTGTAACTGTTTTTTTTTTTTAATAGAACCAAAAAGTGATTATTCACTGTAAGTTTTACATAATAAAGTTTGCCAAAGATGATAACTTGCATATGCAAAACACAGATGCAATAAATTGTAATTTTTTAATTTTCTTTGGTTTGTGCCTTATATTTAACACTTGATTTAAACAAAAAGAGCTGAAAGAATCCATGGAAAATTAAATATGCTTCATTGGCAGATAAATAGGACATTAATAAAATTTTACCATTTCCATAGATGGAGGAGATAAGGTATACAATCAAGAACAAAGACTGATCTTTAGTTTTCACCTTTCTTGATAATTGGTATCTAGAACTATCAAAATGTTAGACTCATTTCAATATTATCATTTCAGCATTGTTTTAGTTTGATTAGACAATTCGCTTGGTAACCTAGTTTATTTCTGTTTGGCATCAAAGATTGCTATTTATTAAGGAATCTAGGCAGCTTAAACAGTAGCTTACAAGATCACACTTACTAGGTCTACATTGAAAGTCATCTTTACACACAGTGGTGGTCCCTGCATTGATGCTGGTCATGGTTTTTAGCTGTCTTGTCAGGGAACAGAGCAGCCATCCTCTTCAGGGTGCCAGAAGATGTATGTTAGGGGAGAGGGAACAGAAATGGTGAAGTGGGGAAGGAAATGAATCTGGAACTTATCTCAGATATAAACTTAAATAGAATGGAAAACCTTGATGTTTGTAAGCACTATCAGCTGAGTGCTGAAGCGCAGGTTACATGCTTTTGTGCTATATAAAAGCCTGCTATGATGCTTATAAGAGTTGGGAGGGCTTGGGTGGTGTGCAGTTCTCCAGCATGGGCTCTGCTGCCTGTGCTGAGCATGGCAAAGGTTGCATGACCATAGTCATGTCCGTCTTGATGGGTGCTCACATCTTTAGACCTGGAACATAAAGAAATATTCCTCATCATTAGAATGTTTATCTCTTTCATAAGTTTTCCTCTAGTAAAAATGTCATATGCATTATTCTTGTCATGCAAAATCATAGCAAATGGTAAAAGGTCAACAGTAGCTGTCAAGATTATCAGAGAGTAATTGTAGCAGTTTCATGGCATATCAAATGTGAAGGCTTTTATTTAATAATAGTTCACATGGAGTAGCTGGGAAGTAAATAACAAATGCAAAACAAATGCTAGGTGAAAGGAATGCAAAGGGTTTATTTTTTTTTCACTTTGTGGGTTTTTTGCTCTTGCTTGCATCTCCTCCATCTCTGATTATGTATTTTTGACAGTTTTGAAGTCTCTGAAAGTCTGACTTGATTATATCATAATTTCTTTCTTTTTTAACCTTTGAATTTTTTTCTTCAGTTTTTATTTTGACTGAAGAGCATGGAAATGTATCCTTTTCAGAAAGAAGAGTCTGTAGACTGAGATGGTTTTATAACATGACATACTTTGAAATGGAATGTTTGTCCTGTTAATAGAGAATTAGATCTTTTTGGAACAGTTTTGACAAATGCTGCTTGACTTAGAGGTAAACAAAATTGTTGAGAGTTTGCTATTTTCTTACAGAAGTGTCATATATGTGAAAATAACACAATGGTGCGGTCACGATCCCATATGTTTGAGGGAAGGGAAAGAATTGTGTGTTATGTAATACAAAGCCTGAAAGTATAGGGCAATGTGAAATAAAATGAAAAATTGAAGAAATTAATTTAAAACAAAATATGCTAAGTGCATTCCAAAGTCCAGGGAAAAAAACAATATATATACAACTTTTTCCTCCTTTTTTTCTGTTTTGTTAGGACAGTATGAAATTAAATATTTGGATTGCTTTTTTTAATTTATTCATTTATTATCACAAGTGATAATAAACTGAGAGGGCAGCTGCTTCATTATGCAGTGGGTACATAGCAGGCATAAGCACTTAAATCTTGGTTTAAACTGCTGGGATTGTTGTGTATTTCAGTGCTTAGTGACAGTTGTTTCCTCTAGTTTTAGAATTGAGTAAGTGTGCTGAACCCGTTTTCAGGGTTAGGAAGCTAATTTTGAGTTCTGTATATCCTAATCTAGAGTGTTTTTCACATATGCATTGTAGTTTTAGTTATTTAAAAATAAAATAGTTTCAGTGGAGATTCCTTGCAATAGAAAACAGCATTCAGCCTTTTACTTGTTTGGGCTTATGGGGCTGTTATTCATAAACGAGCTAGCAACACATAACCAGTTTAGAAATACCATATCAGGGGTTTAACAGTGATTTATTAATTCCGACACAATTATAAAGAAGTAATTAATTTTCTGTAACAATTATTTAATATGGATTGCTATGTCTATGCTGTGCATTGTTGCTACTAGAAAATTTCTAACCTTGCTTGCATTTTTGAAAAAAAATCTTTAATTCTCTTTACACTATTTTACAAAGTATTATTTTGTTCTGTGTTTGGGGGGGGAAAGTAATTCTGATGTTTTCCTTATTTGCTGAGTTACCTGGTGTATAGCACTGCTGAGAAGGAAGCAAACTGTGTAATATTTGTGCACAAAACTGGAGGTTGATATTGCCAGTGACATGCAAAAGTGTGTTGGAGGAGGCTTTCCAGGACGTTTGATAGTTGTGACAGGAGACACATCTGTTAAATAGCTGAAAGATACAGATGGAAATACATACCTCACCTAAATCTAAGGTGTAATAATTAATAAATGTGATAATAATGGTTCAATATACTGATTATCTACACTAGAATTTTAAAAGCTGCTTTAAGCGTTAATAGTTTATCAGTATATCAACTACTCGAGTTCTAGGGTGGGGGAGAATAAAGTACAAGGAATAATTTAAAATAGTTGTTTACTGTGTTGTTAATAGCCATAACCATAACTTATAGGATTTTCCCTGAGGTGTTTGGAAAGTTTATTTTCTGCTGTTATTACAGGTTTTGTCTTGACTTTCCTGGACTCCAGCTCCTAGTGTAAAGTGGAAGAGGGTGAAAATTCGGGGAACTTTTTGACTGTGTTAATTCAATTCAGACTGTGAAATTTCCTCTACTGGAATTCTGTTTTATTTAAGGCTTAGTTAATTCAGCATCTAATGTCTCAGCCAGGGGAAAAAAAAATCAATTTAACAGCTTGTTTATTGATTTATAGTATTCAATTGCAAGACTGAAGAAAAATGGATGAGGAGGCAATCCACTCCTTTACGCACCTTAGGCCCAAGACTGTCAGAACCCCGCTCTGTTAGTGTGACTCGTGTTGATGTGGAAGAGAGGTGGGCAGAGGGGAATGGGAGGCTGGCATCCCAGTCGTAATTTTCAGTGTTGTGTCCCATCTGCTCTTGCCCATACAAAACCTGGGCTCTTCAGAGATGCTCCGTTCAGGTCAAAGCCCAGGAAAAACAGCAGGTAGGAGAGGTCCTGGCAATGGTGAAGAGAAGGTTAATCATGTTAATGGTTTTCTGGTTGTTGTGACGACTATAAACACATTTTGTGACATTTTTATGTTCACAGTGGGTGTCTCAGTTTTGCATCTGTTATTTGCAAATAATAAAATGCAAAATACCTTAGATTTTTGCCTGGGTGTGGAAATCAAGTACCTGGAGATGCTCTATCTGTATTTGGAATTGCTGATGACATTGTTAGATCAAGTAAAGAGCAGGAAAATTTTTTTTTCAACTGTGGCAGGAGAATCTAATACACCCGAGCCTTTAAAATAGAGCATTTTGGAGTTTAAGGGTCTAAGGGAGCCATGTGGGACAGGGGGAAGAGGAGTGTTTATGGAGAAAGCGAAGAGACATTGGGTGCATGGAGTCTTCTGGAGACCCTGGCGAGCTGTCAGACATGTCAAGAGAGACCCTGAGGAGTTCTTGTACTGTGACAGACAAAGACTCTGGTAAAACCTTTTTCTGAATGAAGACTTCTCTCAGTTTTATTCAGATGACATATAAATGCTTGATTTGCTCTTATTACTGCTTAATTTTTCTTTAGAGCTCATTTATGAACAAATTTGTCTGGTTCTTAAGGAGTACTGGTGTCAACAAATGTGCTATACTTTCAGGCTCAGCCTAAATCAGAAAAGACACAGAGCTGATTCTTGTACCTAAATCCATGTCTGTACAGGAGTATCTTGGAAGGACAGTGGGAAAGCAACCAAGTTCTGTATAAACCCATAGAAATAACACTTAAATTTCTAGTGCCTATTTGTCTTTTAAACAGTTATGTTGATAACACCAGAAGATAGTATTTTGAAAGGGGAAAAAATATGACATTGAGTGACAAAAATGAGAAGATTGTCTGGTTTTATTTTAGTTGTGTTGATACTTGTTCAGATATTTGAGTTATATGGTGTTGAAAACACTAAAGAAAAACAAGTAAAACTGACAGTGCAACACAGTGGTGTATTTTTCCAACCAGGACCTGCAGGAGCATTTTAAATGGGCAAGAGGATTAGGTTTCAGAGAGGTGTCTTTGTGTTTGGCCTCTGACTCTAATTCAAGTTCTCCTTGAGGAATCTTCAGTGACTTTCAGCAAGACAATGGTCTTTAAGAAAAAATTGTATCATTGTTTTTTGCAGTCAAGCATGACTGGGTTTTTTTCTGGTGTTTCCATAGGGAGAAGGCATGACCCTCTCTCCCACTGCATTGGCATTCTTTTCTGGTTTTGTTGTATTTTTCTCTGCAGTTAGTAATATGACATAATTGTCATATTTTAATTCAGAAAAATGTGTGTATACATAGTCTTCATTTTGGGTGACAAGCAAAGTGAATTACTAAATATGTTTGCAGATAAAGTTTACTGCCCTTAAACCTTTTGTATTTACCTTTAGGGTTTTTTGGATCTTTTGATTAGAAAATGCAATCAAAATTTTGAGCTGTGAAGTGAGAATCTGTAAAGCCAAGATAGTTCGCTATATAAGTTTATAACCTTATACTGGTTAAAATTTTGTACTTGCTTTGAGATTTAAATTTGAATTTTGATTTCTACTTTTTTTCCATCTACACATAAATGTAAATTAAATGCATGTATTCGGAAGTAGTACAGAAGCACAAAAAGAATTTTGGGGGATGTAGATCAGCAGTCATCAATAGTTCTGTGACAAAAAAACAGGGTCACAACTAGGAGGAAAGATGTGATTTTGTGAGTATGACCAATACTGATAACTTTACACACACCTGGTGTCTGAACTTTCAACACACAGATGCAGATTTGGGATGAATGGCAAAAAGTGCCACAAAGGGAGTCGTGGCTTAAGATGCAGTCTTACAAAATGTGACTTAAAGATTTCAATCTGTAGAGAGTAGGTGAATATACAATATGTATATAGGGAAATAATACTACCAGGGACAAAGCACCTCTTTCCTCTAGAAGAGGAAAAATGTAAGAACCTCAAATGGCTGCATGCTGAGATCAGGCTCATTTAAATTAGAAGTGAGGCACAATTATTTATCTTTAACAGTGGGGCTATTAATCATTAGAACAGATTACTGAGAAAAGTCGTGGAAACAGACAATTGCCATAAATTATAACTCCCTGAGGAATTACCACTGGATTCAGTTATTGGTTTCACCAAAGAAGCATATTATGGAACGCAAATACATTATCTGAAGGAAATTGAACTCAAGCAGTAGCACAAGCCACATAAGGCCAGGATATTATCAGCTGTGCAATACCATAGCATGGTCGTAATTGTAATCATAGCTACAGCTCCATCATTTATTTTTTACTTCATAACAGTATCATTAAAGTGATTTCTCATCCTCTTGCCTTTTTTCAAGGAATGTTAAGGAAATGAAAGTTGTTGGATTTTCATGCTTAAACGGAAATTAGGATAACACAAATTTTACAACTTTGCTTATATTTGCAAGGAGTCTATCATTTTGCTGTCAATATAATCTGGTATCTTTTGGCTTTCATAAAGGTCCTTCGCAAATGCCAAATGCTGATTGTTATAATCAGGCTTTTAAACCACCACATAAACAGCAGGTTATGTAAGACTGTTTCCAACTAGTTCTATTAAAGATAAAGCTGTTTCATTTGTGGGTTATATAATATAAATTAATTTCTTACAAGTCTGTGGATTACTTCCTCTTCTGATATTTTATATTTAGGTAAATTTGAATTTAGGTAAGATCTATTAATCATGTTAAAAAGAATTAAAACTGACTCAGAGTATTTTGGATTCCTTCTAAGACAGATAGCAGTTTCCCTAGCATGCTACTCCATCAGAGCTTGATCAACATAGCTAGGCAAGAATGAGGGTTCAGAGCCAGCAACAACAAAGAAACCAACCCAACATTTCAAATAAATTTCCTTAAGGATTTTTGTGTCTAGAAACAAAACATCTAAATTTAAATGGAGAGCAGCTTAAAAAAACCCCAAAACTTGCCAAACTCCCCAGCAACTGAAGGAAACTTCATTTTATACACCCTGTTTTAATTAGGCAGTAGAGTTTATGTCCAAAAGAAGACAAGCAGCCTGTTGTCCTTTGGGTTGAATGCCTACTGGACATGTTTCTTGAGGGACACATTCCTCAGGAGCCAAGCTGCAAGTAGAGCATGGATTACATTCTTTGTTTGGAAGTTTCTATGGCTATGGTGACTTTTTCTCTGAAACTATTCGGGAGTTATGCTTGAAATACAACCTGTGCTCTCTCTTATACGGCCCCCTTTCCTGCAGACTATGTGTCACTTAGATAAGCCAATCCTGCAGCCCTGGCAGAAATATCTGATGTTAGCTAGACCTCATTATTAAATAGACTTGTTCGCCCTCTCAGTAAACGACTTTATTTAAATGCTTAGCTGTGAAAATCACATATTCTGTTGGCTGTTTCAGTCTCTGTATAAAGCCTTTGCTCAAAACCAATTGATACAGATTATTCATTTTGTTATAATGCTGAAAAAGCACTGCACTACCATGGTACTACAGCTGTTAGAATGGAGACTGAAAGCGTACATTTCATTAATTGTACTGGTGGTTGCAATGGCAGCACAGATCAAAAAAGGATATTAGCCAGTTTCTTACAGGACTCCAACATGCCTGATTTTGTCTGGATGTCAAAACTTTGGATTTTATGCCATGTACATTCATATAACTGTTAGCCTTTTCCATCTTTTAATTTCATTAAGAAGTAAAGGCAATGTGGATGCATCACTGCACACTTATGATGATTGACTGCTGTTCTTGGGTTCTATTATAATGTTCAATAGAAGTAAAATCTGACCCAAACCCTCTAAAGAAACAAAAAAATCCCACCCATTAAAAAAATTTCTAGATATATGTATATAGCAACCTAAGGGTTATTAAACAGGACAACCCCAACCCATTTTACTTAAATGTCTGCCCCTTGCCAATATTTCTAAAGAATGGTGGGAAATATACAGATTATAGTACAGTAAATTGATCACTTCTGTTCTCTGACATGAAATCATTTAGGTTGGAAAAGTCCTTTAAGATCATCAAGTCCAACCATAAACCTAATGCTGCCGAGTCCACCACTAAACCATGGCTCTAAGTGCTACATCTAGGTGGTTTGAAAAGAGGAGACCTGAATACTTCTGTTCAATTTTTTTTTGCACATTTATCTTAAATAATGCAGTTAAAAACAATATTTTTAATAGGAAGCAATGATTCTGATATTCTGCAAACTGCAAAGTTGTGTGTCAAACAAGGTGAAGCACAGTGAAGCAAGGCCTGCAGCCTTGTTATCTAACAGAGTCCAGTGCCAGATGCTGTGAAGAAAGATTTTTAAAAGTCTGACTTTTTTTAGGGAATTGTGGAATTCTCTGCTTTTTTGTCTTGTTCCAAACACCAGACAGTTGCAAATCATCTTAAGTCTTGAAGTCATATTTATATCTCCTATATACCTTCCATGCCTGCTGTCCTGAGAGAATGTAGACTTTGCCTCCTCGGAGATATCCAGAAATAGACTGGATAAGTTCCTGAGCAATCTCATACAAGTGCTTTGAGCAGGGGATTGGGTTATATGACCTTCAGAGATCCCCTTGAAGCTGAATTGTTCTATGGTGCCATGATTTAATCTGCCTTCCAGATATCCAAGTCAAAAGCAACAAGTGAAGGGCTGCTGGGAAAGGCAAATGTGCTTGGGGTTTTTTTGGTGGTTGTTTTTTCTGACTGTTAGCACATGTCCTTGTTATAGCTCAATAGTAATGTTATAATTTTGCCTGAATATTAAAGTAGCAAGTGAATTTTGGAAGGCAACAGCTGCCAAGACTTCAAGGTTCAAATCAAGGAAAAAGGGAGAAGATGGTTATGGAGAACATGGCCAGTGGCAGAATAAGGTTGGCATCATTAGCTGGTATGAATGGAAATGGATATGAATAGAATTAGCTCAAAAGGCAATGCAGAAGCTGTCAAGTGTCAGGTATATTTGGAATGTAAGTTAAAAAAAGCCCACTTCATTGCTAGTCATAAAAGTCTTCAAACCAGCTCTGAAGAATTTTATATTTTTTAAACATTTTACAGTAGATGTTTAATCCTGCAAATTATCATGGCTGTCAGTAAATGTCATGAGCTGGTGGGTTGATTCTAGTTACAAGACGAGATGGTTGTGGATTGCATGTGTGCTTATTATGCTGATCTCCAAAAGGTTAGCAGTAAGATGGGGCAACAAAAGGTGGGAGGAAGGGATTGTTGTTCTTTTTATTCTTAAACATTTACTAGACTCAGCAATAAATTTGATTTAAGTGACATAATGGTGGTGTCCAGCAATTAGCCTGCATTTCCAAATTAATACTGCGTTCACCAGTGTGGCCTTGACTTGACTAATTGGCTGCCTTTCCTTTTTAGCATTCTGTTGTGATTGTATGATGACAAGTGATTCAGCATGTACAACACAGGCATAAAAAAATAATTTAGTGCTCCACTTACTCAGCAGGAGTGATTGACGTTCTCTTGGGTGACTGTTACAGCAGAGCTGATTAGGGTAGCACGTTGGCAGTTGCTTCACCATAACAGTGAAGCCAAGACAACTGTTCTAGTACAATATCTTTTTGAAAGTCAGAACATGGTAAAATTACTGAATATGATTGACAGCTTGAACTAGCTATATTGCTAGATGGGTATCTAGAACAAGAAAACAAAAAGGTGATGTACGAGTAGTACACCCAAAACACAAATAAAGGGTGATGACTCCTGCAAGGGAAGAACTAATCCTTTACATTTGCATGTAACTGAAAAGTAGGTTTGTTTGGTTTGCATTTAACAGCACCATCTGTTTTTTATAAAGAAAGATCATTTGCTTGTTAGTTAATCACTTTTTATAAAAACACCTAATTTATGTGGAGGAGGAGAAGTTATTATCCAATCTAAAATTGTTTTTCTTTTGCTGAGTTTGCCACCTTTTTCTGTTATCACTCATCCAGCTTTACTGTCAACTGAATCCTTCTGGACAAAATGTCCAGCACACAGCTGGATAAACACATCACGTGGTGGGTGAACAATTGGCTCATGGGTTGAGCACAGAGGGTAACAGTGAATGGGGTAACATCAGACTGGTGACCTGTCAGTAGTGGGGTTCCACAGGGCTTCATCTAAGGCCCTGTGCTCTTCAACATCTTCATAAATGACTTGGATGCAGGACTGGAAGGGATACTAAGCAGGTTTGCAGATGATACAAAACTGAGAGGACCTGTTGATGCCCTCAAAGGCAGGGAGACCCAGCAGAGAGACCTCGACAAATTAGAGGACTGGGCAATCACCAACTATATGAAGTTCAACAAGGGAAAGTGATGGATTCTGCACCTGAGATGGGGCAATCCCAAATGTTTGTACAGACTGGGGAATGAGATGCTGGAAAGCAGTGCCACGGAAAGGGACCTGAGGGCCCTGGTTGACAGCAAGTTGAATATGAGTCCTCAGTGCCCTGGCAGCCAGGAGGGACAACTGTGTCCTGGGGGGCATCAGGCAAAGCATCACCAGCTGGTCAAGAGAGGGGATTGTCCCGCTCTGCTCTGCACTGGTGTGGCCTCACCATGAATATTGTGTGCAGTTTTGGGCACTGCAATATAAGAAAGAGATTGTCCAAAAGAGGGCAACAAAGATGGTGAAGGACCTTGAGGGGAAGCCTCACTTGGTCTGTTCAGCCTGGAGAAGAGGAGACTGATGGGAAACCTCATCATAGTCTACAACTTCCTCGTGAGGGGAAGAGGAGGGGAAGACACTGATCTCTTCTCTGTGGTGACTAGTGACAGGACCCAAGGGAATGGCCTGAAGTTGTGTCAGAGGCTGGATATTAGAGAAAGGTTCTTCACCCCGAGGGTGGTTGGGCACTGGAAGAGGCTCCCCAGGGAAGTGATCACAGCACCAACCCTGACAAAGTTCAAAAAGCATTTGGATAATACTCTCAGGCACATGGTGTGACTCTTGGGGATAGTCCTGTGCAGGGCTAGGGGTTGGACACTGATCCTTATGGTTCCCTTCCAACTCAGCATATTCTGTGATTCTCTGAAAATACTCTTAAAATCATTTTTCAGGAGCATTTTTGTGTCTTGGGATCATGGAATAAACCAGAACTGCTCAGAGGAAGTTTGCAAAGAGAAAATTGTTTCTAAAATAGATTACCTTCTTTTACTGTAGGGTGAATTATTTTATGATTTCCAAGTTTCTGCTTGGACAGGAAACAATAGCTTGGTGGAACACTAGCTGGCTGAAAGTGAAGCAGCAGAGCAATTTTTTGAGAGTGTTTTATGCAGCTGAATGGAAAAGTATTATTTGAATTTCATGGCCTATTTTAGAAAACACTTCCCCAGCTTGCTAGTGCCTCTAAATAAGTTCTTTTTGTTGTTCTTGTGTTTTTTGTCACAGGGACCATAATTCACAGTCGCAAAGAGTTGCCTGTGAGCTCACTTCTGCAGAGTCCTGCTTCTGTTGAGCAAAGGCAGCTCCAGGAATAAAAGGTTTGCGGGATTAGGTTCCATTTCCCAAAACGACCTTGCAAACCTTCACAGCCAGATGGTGGTAGGAATGAGAGTGGACACCATGTCCATTTTGCCCAGACAGAGCAAGTCAATGTGAAAAGTAAATATTCCTTATCATCATTTTTCCTTTTTTGAAAGCACTGAAAGTTTTAAAGAACTTTTCAGGAAAAAAACACCTTTTCTCTGGAAATTATCAACTTTTGACTGTATTTTCTAATGAAAATAACATGACTGTTTCATTAGCAAATTGTAAACAGTACTTTGCCTGTTTACTCAAGAGTTTGGATTTTTTTCTCATAGGTACATCAAGGGACAGCTGAATTGAAATTGGAATGCTTAAAATGCACAGAAAGTGGTTTGTTGTGTAAAATATCTGTAAAGAAATAACTGATTAAGAAGATTATTCATACTGGCACAAGTATTGGATTGTGATAGTCACTTGGCAGTGGTGATTGACCAAGAGATTGAGATGGTTTTTTTAGTCAAGTTTTTGCAGATGACTGTGTGACTTAAGTAACAACATTTCACCAAAATTCAAAGACCGTAAAATTTCATGGTAATGAGGTATCTACCTTAAAAAAAAGAGTTGGCCTCTTGGGTCCTTACCAGCATTTTTACAATATATATAGCAGTTTTCTACATACCTTTGAAAATGGTCTCTGATTTTATCCAAGATTTTAATCTCAGAGGAATTCTTCTTTGCCCATCTGTGTTATTTTTATCCGAAGAAAGCAAGCTTGTTTATATTATCAACTTGTGTTCTTAACTTTGTATGAACCAATGAAGAAAATGAAGATAATTTGTTAAATAGATTTCCAAGTGCTTAAGGAAAACCTCTTTATACAATAGAAGATACAGGTTTGGTCATTCAACATTTAAAAATAAATACCCGGACTATTTTCTCTGACAGAACAAGATGTATAAAGCAGACGCATTGTATGATACAGTGTCATACAGTGTCGTTTCTGGTTTAAGGCCACTTATTGGATTTGTGTTTCAGCCAAGTTTTATCATATGCATCTATCACTATACAATATATACATTGTGTGATATGTAATGGCATATATTGATTTTGCGAAAGAGGCCAGACTGAGATGCAACAACAGTTATTACTTGGTTTTACCATACAAACGCAGCATTTGAAGGGCAAGTTCATGGCCTGTGACACAGATGGAAATTCAAGGCTTTGTGGGTTATAAGGAGTGGACTGCTGTGTGGATAGTTTCAGCCAAGGCCACAGGGGCTGCAGGATCCAGATGGAACAAAATAGGACCAGGAGAAAATTGGATTTAAACCATTTTTGTAGGTGTACAGAGACAGATGATGAATTTTGATGCGTGTTTTATCTGCATGTGGGGAAATGAACATATATGCACAAGTCTCTATAAGTGTACATGAACACACATGTATATATGTACAAGTTTTAAATGCGTATCATAATTGCTCCCTGCAGTTTTCAATTTTTATTCATCAGAGGTGACTTTAGAGGCCATAACTCTATTCACAGTCTAAGTCTCCCTTCTGTGCGTACTATTTATTTATTATAGACTGTATTCCACTTCTTTTTTATTTATTTCATAGGATGATTTTTATGCTTCCTAACTTGGAGGACTGAAATTTTTATGTACAGGGGAAAGGAACTGAAGCTTTAATGATATCCATAGAAAATTCTTATTTAGCTTATTCACACGACTCCAACTTAGTCATTTTACTTAATAATCATAACATCCTAAGCTCCCAAATATATTGTTTGTAAACAAAACCATAAAAACATGTTTATGAATGTGTGTTGGAAAGAAATGAAAAATATATCACCTAAGCAAACTGGTGATTTATATTCAAATAAATGTTTGTAAATGCTTTCTTCATAGAGTTTAATACTTTAGTTCACTGTTAAGGTGGGTAAAAAGTGTATACGTGTGTGTGTAAGTATGCATTATATATTCTTTTGCAATATATTCTTTATAATATAATTGTTGTTGTTTTAGATGATGTCTTCCTCTCTGATTTAATATAGCCATGCCACTAATATTTAAAGTCAAAGATTATTTTTTTCTCCATCACTATTAATTTTGTAAATGACTTTACACAATTAAACTTCACAATTGTATTCCTGGACAAGTTTCCTAGGAATTTTATAATGTCAGGCTTTCCCTGTGTTTGCTCTTGCAGTCTGATGGCTGTTGATATGCTGATCTGTGTTTTACACCACCAGATAGGTTTTGTTTATTTGGAAGAATGAGCTTAAAGAGGTCATGCCAGCTTTTCTTCTCCCTTCCTAGACTATATATCTCTCTTTAATTTAAACTCAGACTTAAAAAAATTATAAAAAAGGAAAGTGAATTTCTACAGCTAAGCTAAACTGGAGAAATCAATGGAACTTATTATCAAGGGATGTCTAATCTCTCAAGCTAATACAAGACTCTGCAGCTATTGATTGCATGCTAAGGATGCACAAACTGTTAGTCATGCATGGAAGCAATAGAATAAATGTACTATCAAGAGGAAATGGGCAAATAATTGTCTGTAGTGCAGTTTTATTTATGTCTTTACTATACTTCTGATGCGGGGACAGCTGTATTTTGCATCCAAAAAGGTACGTCCTAAAGTATATTGAATATCCCTTCATTGCTACTGAAACTAGTGTAGTAGAGCTGATTATCTACGTAATAATTCAGATGTTTTCTTCAGCTCCCTGAGGTATGTGGTCAATAAGAAATTTGTAATCTGGCTTAATAGGTCAGTTGCTAGATGAAGTGAAAAGATAAAAAGCTCATAGATTTTCATGCAATTGCATTATAACCTTTGTTCGCACCAAAATAAATCTTTTGTGCTAGTACAGTGTTTATACCATAGTTTCATTTGTTCTGGGTTCATATTTCACGTGATAAATAGATGGACATATGAATGCACACAAAGTGGACTCGTTTTGTATTTGCATCCATATTTGGATTTGTTTTGTATTCTGTATGTGTTACATATTTGAGAAGGGACATGCCCAGTAATCCCTTTGATTTTTTATTTTGGGAATATATACCTATTAATTTTTCCTTTCCTGTCAGAGCGCTGAAAAGACTTCAAATTGTACTACTTCTGTCAACTTCATTTGGCTTCTCTTTCTTTGATGTTCACTATTTCTTAATGCTTCTAAGTTCAAAAAGATTTAAGTCCTGAGTTTCCAAATGTGACTCCCTAAAATCAGGTCTCTACTGACATGGAACAAGATTTGAAACTCCCCCCAAAACCCTTCAAACAAATAAACCAAACAAAAAAAAAACAAAAAAACACCACCAAGTACCTCAGTTAGGCTTTCCAACCTGCATTTACACATGAGACAGCTGTCCTGGTTTCTGTACATTATGAGAATGAGTGAGTGCAGATACTCCAACACTGAAATATCTGGAATAGTAACTTATTCTAATAACATATGAAGGCTATATTGATCCAGTTGGTAATATAATGTGGCATGGTTTTGGCTTGGAATACACATAAGTAGGTAGAAGAGTCCCTGACTGAAGATAAGTAGTATCAATAAGTAGTTGTTAAGGAATTGAGGCAGATGCTGATAATTGATTTAAGCCTTTACTTAAAAGCTGTCCTTTAAGTCTACTTAGAAATGGTAAAAAATCTACCAGAGTTACAGGCTAGAAACTTGAGTAGAATTGGCAAGAATTATTCTGTCATAAAGACAGACTGGTTCATGGAAATTTGACTGAAATGCATGGCACTTCTGGAATGTCTGAAAGATCTTCCTGTATTGTCATCATATTGTTAAATAATGGAGTTATTGAGAGTTAGTCTGAACTAAATTCTTTTGGATTTGTAGATTAATAATCCTTGAAACATAGGGGCTTCATCATAGATATTCTAGGACAGTTTACCTAATTTAGGGATTTTTGCTAGCTTAGTTCGTAACATAATATATTATAGTATGCTCATTTGACAACAGCAGATCACCCACAGAAGTTCAGAAGTGATCACAGTTGATGTGCATAGTTCTTGCTCAGATTGTGGCTGTCTCTTGAAATGTGTAACTCTAGTTCCATCCTTTTTAATGAGTCATATGCTTCTACATTCAACAGTTCTAATCAAGTTATTATCTTAGTATCTGTACCAAAAAACATTGCTTGATTTATCATCCACTAATAATAAAAGTAATAATTGAGAGTAATGCAGCTGAAATGAGCAAGCCAGAAACCTTTGTTTATTGTTTTCTTGCCACACGTCTGACAGTTATTCTGGTTTGGGTTGTACTTCCGTTGTCACTCTTCACTCATACCTTTCTTCCAGGTTCTCATCAGGGTTCTTTTAGAAGAATTCTTTACAGCAACAGCACTGTAACTTTTTTTTTTTTAGTTTTGGGAACATTTTGTTTTTGTAGGACCTTGCATGAACCGAGGCAGCAGCAGCCACAGTGACATCTTAGAATAATCCTCTTTTATTTCCCATGTGCCAAGGAAAGAGTTACCCTGGAAAGGTCAGGAGAAGCCACAGGACAAAGAGGCTCATGTTCTCATAGAAGAAAAGTCTGAGGAATTCTGGTGGCTGTTTAGACTGAGAATATTAGCGGAAATGTGAGGACTTTTTTTTTCTGTGTAATTTTTGTTTTAAAATGTAAGGGCAAAATAATTAAAAGAGCCTCTGGGAGAAACATTGTGCTTTAAATTATGGGGTTACTACCTTAAACCAAATTTACTGCACTTCTTTAATAATGGTCATACATTTGCTTTTGTATGTCAGGGTTTTTATTTAATATAAGCCCCACACATCTGTACAGTTCCCACAAACACACAAATTTGTGCGATATGACACATTCCAAGTCCAGTTGGTTTTCACCTCCAGTGTCACCGATGAAGACAGCCTGGGTCACTCTTAAACTTGATATGAATTTCAGTCAATGTAGTTAAAGCAGGAATTTGAAGTCAGCTCCTCAGTGTAATGCCACACTAGAAAGAGTTCAAGGGGGAGGAAGGATCCAAAAGCCAACCCCAATTAAAGAATTGTATACTCAGTGTATAGACAGGATATGCTGGTTTCCCAGAAGCACCATCTTTATCTGAAATGTTTGTGCTTCAATATTTGTGTGATTGTTTTCCATTTCATTCGAACAAATGTGCATTCTGTCTGCCAGTTAGAAGATCTAATTCCTCTTTCCCTGCCAGGTAAATCTAAATGAAACTGTATTGCAGTCAATATTTAGAATTTCTGGGGAAAGGCAGGAAAATCAGAGGACTTGTCATATTTTACTGGCCTTATTGTATAGGATTTTTGTCAAAATTTTTGAGACTTATGTTTGTTTCTGATTGACAGCAGGCTAATATGTATTATCATTAAAAACAGTTTCTAAGACAATGCATGCTCTGACCTTGCTGCTTCTGCAGCTGTGAAGGCTTTTGTTTTCACTCCCATCCCTGTGTAAGTGAAGATAATCTCTACAAAGGGGCTCAATATTGACCTGTCGTATCATGTGTTGCTTATCAAGCACTAAAGAAATTGAATTTCATTTTATCTGGAGCATTGTATTAAATCACTCTGCAGTTGAGAGGTGGTATAGGGTCAACAGGTTCTGTCTCTTTCACCATCTATCTCTGGATTATTAACCTTTGGAGAATTACTAAGATGTTCTTTATTTTATCCCATAAGATTGGGTTAAATCTTCTTGATCCATAAATTGTTGCCATTGAGTGCCACGTACATGTAATTCTTTTATAAGGTTTCTGGATAAGGATTGAGGATTTAGTAATCTGTACAAATGTAGAGATCCCTTATCATTTTGGGTTTTTCTGTTCATTTGATATTCTCTCAATGCCTCTGTTTTTAATTGGTTCATTGAGAGTAAAAGCAGTCAGATTGGATGATGGATATGAGTTAGTGAACACTTGGTAGTATTTGTTTGCAAGAAATAAAGCAGGAGTGAGGAGAAGGGAGATAAAAGCTGGCCATAAGCAGAGATGGGAATGGGGTGGAGGTCACAGCAGCGGACCATGGGCAGACAGAGTCTGGTAGAAGGGAGCCTGTCATCATTAGAGGGGCTCAGGAGAATCTACAGGTCAACACTGCCACCGCCACCAAATCTTCCATATGCATTTCTGTTTGAAGACCTAACTCTTCTAGTCAGGATGTTCACACAAGATTTAAGGCAAAAAAACCCAAAACAACCCAAACTTGTTTCATTCAATTTCAAAGCTCTTAAACAAGAAATCTTTCTAAATTAATAAGCAAAATTATTGTTTTTCAAATAACATATCCTTATGCTCAGATATTCACTTAGTGTCTGAGCAGTTTCTTTTTCAAACTTGTTTTAAGAAAATCTGAAAAAAACCCCAAACTCTTAAAAAAAGGACTAGAGTTGAGTATTGGAGTTAGCATTTTGGTGGAAGCATTGGCACATAAATTGTAAATGAGGTCTCTGAATTGTTGCTGTTAGCTGCTGCTGTCTGATGGCCAGGGCACTGGTAACCTGGGAGCTGGTTACTGTTCAGTTTTCTTGTGGCCCTGGCAGTAAATCACTTTGTAGCTTTGAACAAGCTATTAACCTTTTTTGTGCCTCTTTCTTCTCACAGAAAAGGATTAACATTGCTTACATGTCTCACAGGGGTAATTGGTAGATTAATGTTTGAAAAATATTAAGTACCTTCTGCCATTATTATTGAAACTCCAACAGACAAGTCAAGGAATGAACAGGTATATTGAGAGCATCTTTTTTCTTCCCTCTTTGGCATAGGGTACCAATTTGACTTGGGTAGTTTAACAAAGAAGTGAGAAGTCATGGGCTTGAAAATCCATGTATTTTGGATAAAAGTTCTAGATGAGAATGAAAGAGGAAAGATGGGAAAACACTTGGAAGACAAGATGTGAATTGAATTACTGGAATTAGCAGTACTGAGAAAATATCCAGAGATCAGAAGAAAATGCATAAATTGAAAATATATTCCAGTAGGATTAAGGAAATATTTCAGTGAAACACAAACCCTAAATTGTGATGGGGAAATGGAAAAAAAAGCAGATGAACGCTTCTTTTTACCCCCATCAAGAGTTAAAAGTTATTCCTAATGAGATGGCTGAGATTTTTGGGAAGCCTACTCAAAAATTCAATAGTGTTTTATCTGAGAAAAGTAATTATTTGAAAATTGCTTTCTACTGAGGTGTTACAGATGGAGGCTTTGTGGTATGGTAGTTTAAAACAATTGGTCTTTACCTCTAGAGATTCCCAAGATGAACATTGTCCAGAAGCAAGAGGAAAATTGTGTTTTTAAAGCACCATTTTAGGAGCAGTGGGACAGTTGGCAGAGTTTACCAAAGCTGTGGAGAGACTCTGCAGACTTTAATTACCATCTCGATATTGCAGAAGTTGTTTAATTTCTGCCAAAGAATGGAATAGTTGTGAGAAAGCGAGATCACACTCTGTCTTTCATTCTTTCCTTTTTGACAGATGAATAAAGAATGCTTTTCAGTATCTCCTCTGATACTGTGACACATTTGTAAAATTTGCATAGAATTGTAAAATAATTTTTCTTTAAGATTAACAAAGCTTTTATTTTTTTCCTTTCTCTTTTGAAAGTGCCGTATGGCATAGCATAAATGCAGTTTAAGTCTTCTCATGAAAGATGCAAGATGAAAAATGGAGTACATTTTCCATTACTGTTCAGTTGGCTTCAAACATTAATAGTTTCATCGTTTATCATCAGACAACATGTATTATGTTGTCTCAATTCCAATAAATTTTGAATTCAGGTTTGAATTCCATCTCTGATGGGAGTGGTTGGAGGCACAACCTGGATTAGTAGAATAAAGAGGAAATTATTAAAATGAGAAGAATCATTCCATTTTAGAAGGAAAACTTAACCTATAACAATTTCCTTGGTGAAGGATATGTTTACTCTTTTAGGCCACAAACTCTAAATCATGTATAACTAGGTTTTGCACTGTCATTCAGATGAGAAGAGGGCTGATTATATATATATATGAAAATATACATATATATTTGTCTCAGCAGTTATCTTCCTCTATGACACTTGAGTGTGTTCAGTTTTTTCCAAAGTGCTTGCGGTGAATACTGATTCTTTGAAGACTCTTACCAGCTCCTTCAGTAGGTCTACTGTGTTGGTACATTTTTTTTCCATGACCACCTCACACCTCGCTGTACTCGTTAAAGCACCAGCCTTTGTTTGCTCTATAAAACCCCTTTTTCCCCCCTTCTCTTCAAGTGTCTTATCTTTCAAGGACCGATGCTATCTTTCCACTTCAAATCTCTATTGTTACAGTGAATAGTGTGTTCGGAACTACTACTGCCCAGGAATTCTACTTATTCATTTGTATTTTTCACCACATATATGATAATTCAGTACTTAAAGGGAAAGGTAACATGCTTGTTCAAAATCCAGAAAGGGAAGGATAGATCATGGGAACAAATAAGAGTAATTTTTAATCCTTAACACTTGTCATGTTACTAGGAATAGCTTTATGTTATATTTAGAATTTGGTTGTTTTGATGTTTGAAACTAAATGTTTGCAGTTTGTCTGGCAAACTGCATGCTGAATAGATAACACTGATTCACATTTCCTTATTTCAATATACCATCTGTGCTTTTGGCTAGTTTTTGCCTGGTTGGAATTCATAAATGCAAGTTACAAAGAACAATTATGCTCAGAAAGAGAAATCCTATATTTCACTTCCTTGGATAATCTCGACTGTTTTAACCTTAAAACAGCAAGGACGCAAAGCTTAAGCTATGTATTACAACAGGCTTTATTTTCTCTGGTGATGAAGCCTGTATTAGCAGGGTATATTTTCACTGAAACTCTAGTATATTCAGTCATAGTCATGATTTTCATTGTGTAATCATTTTAATCAAGTTCAACGATAAAAGTTAGTCTTGCATGAGGAATAAATGCACTAGAGAGACAATGAAAGATTGATGACAGCTTGGGGAGCATCACGTACTCTGCTGGTGGAAATGCAAGTGTGGAGAGCAGCTGAGCTTGGGGAGCAGGTCAGAGATTACTCACTCAGAGTAATGCCCAAGCACAGTTTTGGTAATTCAAAAGAATTGGGATACAATGTGAATATCCAAAAGCGTTTTTTGTACTATTTCTGAGGGGTTTTGCTTGAATGAATAGCTTCATTGCTAAAATAATAAACGCTAATTAATATCTGCATCATTTTTGTAACTGCTAGCTTAGTAAGGTAATTAGTATAATTAGTATATAGCGTTGCTTGGTGGCAAGATAAATCATAATGTAGTGAATGTTCACTCTTTACCATTATGATGTATTATCTAATTTATGCAGGTAAAAAAAAAAACAAACTGTAAGGGGGAAATCAAGAAGGGAAGCCAGCAGTGACAGCTGTGTGGCCTTTTGGTCACTCTTCTTGCATCTGCTGCCTGTATTCTCAACTGCTTTGAATCGCTCCACTGATTATTAACAATTCTTTTTCTTACTGTTGCTAAGTCTCAATCACTGATTAAAGCTTGCAAAGAGAGGACAGAGAAAAATGAAGTAAAAAAAAATAAAAGGCTGCCAGCTTTTTTCCCTTCAGGGTACCTGGGCAAAGGATGATACTTGTCTATTTGTTGGGTGCTTCCTTCACTTTCACTTTCCTGGAGGTATTATCTACCAACTACAGTTCAATACAAGGATGAAGATTTTTAACAGTGTTTTTCTTCATTATACTCTGTTTTCTAGAACCTATGAGAACACCAAAAACACTGAAGATTGCTGAGATCCAGGCCAGGCACATCGCAGTGGATTGGGAATCTCTGGGTTACAACATCACTCGCTGCCATACTTTCAATGTCACTATCTGCTACCACTACTTCTGTGGACACAATGAGAGCAAAGCAGACTGCTTGGACATGGACCCCAAAGCACCCCAGCACGTCGTGGATCACTTGCCACCCTACACGAATGTCAGCCTCAAAATGATCTTAACCAACCCAGAAGGGAGGAAGGAGAGCGAGGAGACCATTATCCAGACAGATGAAGATGGTATGTGTAAATGCTCTTATGGAAATTACATCCAGGTCTAGTCTAGACAGATGGTAGGAAATGACTTTGTGTATTATGATATGTGTCCTGAAGGATGCAAGTTGTCTTTCTATTAATGTATTAATTAGCCCCAAAATGGTAGCTATAAAAGTATTATAGCTGTCACCTTGCATATATAGATAAAACTGTCCATGAAACACAAATCAAACTGAATCTCTCTGTTAACTATTTTAAAGCCACCCATCAAATTCAAGTTATTTTGAGAACTTGGGAATTAGACTCAATCAGCCTTATAGGTCCCTTCCAACTCCAGATGTTCTGTGATTCCTTTTTAAAATTCTTTTGATGAAGTTTCATTGACAAGACAGTTGAACTTACTTTAGTTGGGAAGAAATAAAGAATAGATGTGTATATGTTAGTAGTGACACATTCAGTGGTTCGGTTATGAATCTTGGTATCAAAGATGCTAAAATAAAAATTGATATTTTCCCCTGATAATATTTAAAATGTGGTAGCAAAGAACAATGTTAGTTTCCTTTTCTTATATTTACATTTCATGAAAGTATTGACAACAGCAAAATGAATATAGATACTTCCATGGGTAACAAAAATAGAATACTTGGACTAATGTAAGACTGTAGATGTATAAAAAAAGTAAAATTGAAAAAGGTAGTGTGTTTGCTTGCCTGTAAAATAAATGAATGGGAAATATAGCTTTATATATGGATAGCAGTCAATGTTAGAATCTGGTAGCACTCTTTTTCCATATATTGTCAATTTTATAAGAAATAAAAGAGGAATATGTTTACTGTTGCAATAAAGAAGAGAGAACAATTTATTAAATAGGTAGAATGTGAGGAACTGTAGAAAACTATAGACACGTAGATGCATCCTATGAAGATTTATTGACAAGTGCAGAATTAGAATATTTCATGGAATTAAAATTATTTTTTAAAGTTAATTATAATCCATGATGAATTATTTCTGTGTCTGTGTTTACATTATAGATAGGAACGGTTGCTATTTTCCTTGAGGTTAAATAGAAAGTCATAGTAATATTTTTAAGTCCATGGCAAATGGATTACTTTTCCTTTTTAACTGAGTTTTCAAGAAAATTTATTGGTTATGGTTTCTGATATCCTTTATCTAGTTAGATGTGCAGAGATGGTGGATGGTCACTGTAGCAATGCTTGTCAGGAACAGAGTCAAGTGCATATCTATATTTTGTCTTCTGGTTTTGTTATGGATTATTCTTGAAAGATGATGCACACAAGTCAGGTTTTGGTCTTAAGCAAGCACACCAGTGTGCTGTCACTGAACTTCTTTCGAATCAGCTTTGGTGTCACAAGTACTGTAGTGTAGAAGAAACCTCACCCAGTGAACAGAAGTTGCTAGGGTAAACTATTTCAAGCAGATGTTGTTTTCATGGAGGGACTAATACATTTTAAAAGGTACCTATATTTAGACGTGCTGGTGGTAATAATGCTTGTGACCTGCAAATAGCCTCTTGTGAGCTTTTCTCTGTGAAACTGTTGGGAATAGAATGCAGATTTTAATTTTGAGTTATTGATTGACTTGAAAGTCTTTGTCCATTTTGCCATGTATTTCAAAGTACATGGCATGCAGACAACATGCAATACTGAGGGATTCACACTTGTGTCTTTCCTTGAGTTCTCATAGCAATAGTGAACTAAATTCTGTGGTTGACTGCTTATGTGTATGATGTTAGTTCCATGTCTGAGTGATCAAATGTCTGAAACTTTTTTAAAAGACAGTTTGCAGCCTAAAGTAGAACTCAGACTAAGATGATGAGAGGAACAGTTATATATGTGATTCTGTGCCCCACATTTCAGATGTGGTCAGGTGTAGCTTCATTGTCTTCATGATTTTTGCAGGTTCTGTAAAATAAGCATGAGCTTAATTATATCATGAAAGCATTATCAGTGATTCATTTAGGAGAAGGAAAATAGAGAAAATAGAGTGTTGTCCTTCATTTTTGCAAATAACATTAATTAGAAACAGCCCCTGATTACATGATTGTCTGAAATTGTGCACTTACATTGTATAGTTTTCATAAATAGAAACTTTGAAAACTCCGGATGACAACAATTGATAATTAATTTTTTGTCAGCTTTTCTATAGTGTGAGATTCTTTTCAGTGCCATTCTTTTTCATAAGGTACTGCTAAACAAGCAAAAGCTTCATAGACTGTTGGAGATAGAGATGCCTACCCCATGTTTTCTTGTCATACTTACCCATGCTTCCAAGCTATCCCTTTCTTCTCTTTAGGTGTTGTTGTTTTGTTTTAATCTTTCCCTTCATCTCTCTACATTGATCATCTCATCTCCTCTCTTCTGTCAGGACTTTTACAAATTTCTGAACTTCTGGAATTCCCTAAAAGCAGAGGAATTTGGACTTCTGTGAGGCTCCACTGTGCAGCAGGGTGAATCTCTTGTAGTCTTTCACAAAGGTTCGCATTTGCATAAGGCTGTGCAGCTGGGTTGTGGGTCTTTCAAAAATTATCAGACCTGCCAGAATGCTGAATGGTAACTTAGCCACATATGGTACCAGGAGCAGAATTAACTCAAGAAACAATTAGTAGAAGAATGGGGTAAGAGTCACAATCTATGCTTCAGACCTTTGGAGCCATGACTGACAAATGAGGACAGTTTCATTAACTTGTAATTCAATATCTGCAAGAAAGCAAATCCCAGGAATATCTGACAGTCTGTAAATAGTCTCTCTTTTGACCAGAATAATTGGTAGTTTAAGTATTTCTATGTAACATGGGAAGATGGAATTAATCTTTAAAGTAAGTTACAGTCATTTCAGAAAGCTGTATTCTATGTAAAAATAAAGCCCTTGAGAGAGACACTGTTAAACAAGTTGTGCAAAAAGAGGATGAAAACAAGAAAATTTTTGAGCGTTTTAAGACTGAAACATCTTTCGCTTTGGGAAGAGAGCACATCAGAGACTCAGCATTATCTGTGCTATGACAGGGACCCACTGCTTCTCCTTGTTTCTATAGAAGATGGACAACATTTGAAGAATTTGATAAAGGAAGTAGAGGAAGGCTCACGCAACCTGGAGCTGCGTACATGCTGGGCAAAGATGATGTTTGGCATTTAGAAACAAAGTACAAAAACCAGTAGTGAATTTATCACTTAGCATGAATCAGCAGTGTGCACATGTTCTTGGAGCTGCCTGCTGACCAGAGCACTGCCAACTCAGAGGGACCCTTTGTCAAAGCAGTGGATGAATGGGATTAAATCAGATAAATGCTTCCTTAATTTTTAATTGGAAACAGATGCAAAAGGCAGTGGATTAACAGGAGTAGTGACATTAGTTCTGAGAGAACAGCTATGGAGAAAGCAAATTGTGAAGCTCAAAGTGTTCAGTGGTGATTTTATAACCAGTAAGGGAGTGTGTCATCTAATAGTAGGCAAACAAATAATTGAAAAGGATCACTTCAAATAGGATAACTACACATTTGGGGTCTTAAAGTATGCCAAAGCTTTGGTCTGAGCCAAAGGACATGCTCATTGGTCACAAATGTGGTCCCCTGATCTTTGAAAGACTGTGGATCATTCAGCTCCATGCAGAAATACCTAGAGCTATGATACCAACTGTCCAACCATTACTCATACTCCTGGGAAAACTCCAACAGGCTTGCCACTCTGGGGAACAGCAGAGGAAGGGGGAAATATATATAAATTATAATTAGAGGGGGGGAAATGAATAGAAACAGTGAAATACTTCGTGTAGTGTCTAAATGTCTGTCCTGCTTTCAGCTGGGATAGAGTTAATTTTCTTCCTAGTAGCTGGTACAGTGCTATGGTTTGGATTTAGGATGAGAATAATGTTGATAACATGCTGATATTTTAGTTGTTCCTAAGTAGTGTTTATATTAAGTCAAGGACTTTTCAGCTTCTCATGTCCTGCTATCGAGAAGACTGGAGGGGCACAAGAAGCTGGGAGAGGATGCAACCAGGACAGCTGACCTAAAATAGCCAAAAAGATACTCCATATCATGGAATATCATGCTCAGTATATGAGCTGGGGAGAAAGCTGACTGGGGACCACTGTTCAGAAACTGTCTGGGCATCGGTCTGTGAGTAGTGAGCAATTGCAATGCATATAATTTGTTTTAGATAGTCTAATCCTTTTATAATTTCTATTATTATTTTCTTCTTTTTTCTGCCCATCCAGCTGCTGAGGGAGGATTGAACAAGTGACTGGGTGGTGCTTAGTTGCAGGGTGAGGTTAAACCATTGCAATGTGTGAAGAGGAAATACCTTTCACCAACTTCAAGAGGGAGGATTTTATGGAAATAGTTGACATTTAGTAATTTTCCATGATTGATAGTAGTAAGTTTTGTAAGTTGCCTTTATGAAAAATCAAACCAACCAAACGAAAAACCCACCTCGATTTGCTATGAGAAGCATCTTTTTTGTTCCTGCTTTTCCAGTTGTTCTGGCACCCTAGGAAAATGATGGTGGAAAGAAGAGGTAGAAAATATGCTTTGATCAAAGTAAGCAATGCTTCAAGGAGCTTTGAAAAAACATAAAGATCTACTAGTAGCGCTTGAAAAGTTGCAAAAATAGCCCACCTGGGAGAAAAAGTTAACGCAGGGATGTGAACTATGTCCACTGCGGCAAAGGAGGGCTGCAAAGATTGTTTGAAATGGCAAACTGCCTCAAAAAATGTGTAACTCACTTAACTGAGTGACACATTCATAGATGTCAAGTGAACCAGGTATGCTAATCCTAATGGGGGAAAAATTGGCAAATGGTTGCAGTTAACAAAGAGAACCCCCCGACCAAGAGATAAAAGTTTCAGTGTGAAGTTGTCCATAAATGTCACTGCTAAACATATTGACCTCAGTGCTTCATCTAAGAGAGAGACTAGTGACCTATGTGGCATAAGCAGTGACAAAATTTAGTGTCAAGGTAGTCAAATAAGGGAGGAATTTTTATGTCTTTAATAAAAGTGAACTGAAACTGAGTATAACCAACCTACTCTTGTTGAGTAAAAGGAGCCTGGGATAACTTGTTTGTGCTTCATCTTGAGAAAATAATCCTCTTTCCTTTTTTCAGACGGTAGCTGAGTTTTGCTGTTGGCATATCAGTGAGAGAGGAAAACTGGTTGTAGGACACATGAGCATTTTTTGTGAAAGACATCAGAAAAGTTGATCTGTGAGAAAGTGAAAAGAAACTCTAAATTATTATCACGGATTTATTTTAAGCTTATGCTGAACAGATGACAAATGAAGTAAGCTTTTTTAAGGTATTGTGGAGACTAGAAATACTAGATAGGTTTTATATTAATAGCTGAGGAAAAAATTGGCCCTGAAACACAGAATTATTTACCCTACCTTAACCGACTTCCTACTTTCATTTCCTTTAAGTACCTATATTAGAGGCTTTTATAGCTGAAAAAGTGGTGTTGTATATGAAGTTCTATATTGAAATTTTGTGTTTGACATAATGATGTTTGCAAATAGGCCAGAATTAGTGGCTATTTCAGGAGTTTTTGCAATGGAATGAGGGCTTGCACCTGGCCCCACAAGTTTCTGTATTCCTAAGCCATGTGTTAGCTGAAAGCACTCTCCGAATATTGAATTGCATACTTTCAGAAAGTTGTAAGGTCTGTGAGTGTGTGAGGTTATCTCACCCTGAAATGAAGAAACATTTCCAATTCCCAGAAATGAGGAGTACTGAAGTCAGCACTTGGTGTAAAAAAGCATTAAATAAAATACTACATTAGGTGCCTGAGCCCCTGAATTCAGCAAATCCAGAACTCGTGGGTTTGGATATTGGAAGAAGCTGGCCAAGGAAGTGGTGGAATCATCATCCCTGGAAGCGCCTCAGCACCAAGCTTCCATTACAGTTAGGGTTAGGGTTCAGAAAGCTAGAAAGCCTACAGCTCCAGGGGCACTGGGTCTGGAAAAGTAATGCCAAGGAGATCATGGCAGGGCACCAACATTGCTGCCTCCACACCCTTTGGAATCTGGGCCATCCATGTTGATGGGGACCTCAACCTCAGCACCAAGCTTCCGTTAGGGTTTTGGTTAGAGTTCAGAGGTCCAGAAAACCTACAACTCCAGGGAAACTAGGGCTGGAGAAGGGTTATCAAGAGGATCACGGCAGGGCACCAACATTGCTGCCTCCACTCTTTTGTAATCTAGACCACCCATGGCAATAGGGGCCTTACCCTCGATGACAAGCTTGGTTTAACGTTAGGGTTCAGAGACTCAGCAAACCTACAGCTCCAGGGACACTGGGGCTGGAAAAGACATTCCAAGTGGAGCAGAGCAGGGCACCAACATTGCTGCCTTCACACCTATGTAATCTGGGCCACCCATCATGATGCAGATGCCAGCCTCAGCACCAAGCTTCCAATAGGGTTAGAGTTCATAGAGCCATAGAGCCTACAGCTCCAGGGACACTGGAAAAGGAATGCCAAGTGGAGTATGTGCACCAAAGGAGACTGTCAATATAAAATTAGGTTTTTTCTCAATAGCGTTCAGTAGCATTTTGTTCTTCTCTGCAAATTGTCCAACTTGAGCGGTTTCCAAAGAACTACTTTTTTGTCACCACCTTTGGTGTAAATGCTCATATAGTAAGGACTAGTCATAGGAATTCTGGGTTTCTTTTTCCTTTTTAATATCTAAAATTTGCTTCTGTTTAAACCTTAGTCCCAAGTTGCAATAAAGTGTAAAGTAAAAATGGCAAATCCCTCAGAAAAAGCCAGTGGGAAGGTGGACCATTTTAATTTCTTGTAACATTTAAACAGATTGATTGTCACCATATCCTAAAAATGAGCATCTACCTTCAGAGAAAGCTGTAAGTTTGCTGCTGATATGCTGTCCTTTTTGAGTACAACAAAGGAATTTTTCCCGACATAACCATGCATATATCTGCATGTAACTTTTACCACAGAGCATAGTAATACTCTGCAGGGCTTTCATGGAGTATAATAATAATAAAAATACTCTGTTTACATGCACTTTCATTATTTTGTAGCAAGAAAACTGAAGCAATATAAATTCATTTTTATAGTGGTTGGTGGCAGTTAATACATTATTCTTCCAGAAGTAATGTATTGTAATATAAATTTCCCATTAAGTCAGTGTAGGACAATGTTTAAGTGACACTATTTGCGAATGACAATTTATTTGTGACTTTGACATAGTTTAATGCAAATATATTTCTCTAAAATGAATTGGTCTGATGTCAGATTGATGGTTTGTACCTTTATTACGCATAGTATTTATAGAAGTCCACCATCCCACATGCATATAGAAGAAAAGATTATCAGCTATTCACTATATGAACATATAGCTTCATTAAAAGGCTCTGGAGATGCATGTAAATCATTACAGAAGAGCTTGTGTTGTTTGCCCTGTAAAACCTTGCTGAGATTCCATTTGAATTTATTTCATGTTCCTTTTATATATATGTGCATTTTATATGTGTATACTTTTTATAGGATTTTTTTCTTTGCTTAAGTTCCAAATCTCTTCTGAAACCCATATAGTTAAACCCACCTAAATAATTTCACTTCTTCAGATAAGTATAAAGCCTGACTTGTTGGAAGTTTAGCACAGAAAAATGATGGGAAGGAAAGTGTTTACTGTTGCTGTCACTGAGTCATGGTGGGTTCACAGATGGAAAGCAGATGGAAAGAAAATCAATGGGGCCAGAATCTTTTTAAAGAGAGGGTGCAGAGGCCAAAAGCTTGGAGTCCAACTCTTCTAGAAGCTACTTGTACTTTTTGAATTATTCAGATACCTAGCCAATGACAGAAAATGTTAATTAACATACTTCACCTTAATATACACTTGTAGTAGTCTTGAGTGTTTTGATTTAAGTGTAAACTGTCTGTAAGTCCAAAGGGAAGAGCGAGAGCTTGTCTAGAAAGAAGAATGGGAGCTGAGAAGGCAGCAAAGAGGTGCTGTGGTGAGCAATGCGGCTTCTCAAGATGCTCATACAAGCCTGAAAAAAGCCTTTTGGGCTGTTTGTGAGGAGGTTTCTGAAAGCTATTATCAACACAAGGATGACATTTATCTGGCTGTTCTTTACCTGAGTCCTTGCTAAACATCATATAAACAGAAGGCTCTTAACACTGTTTTGGAAAGATGAAGTTTAAGGTATTTCTGACGTCTTTAGTCTTGCTGTAACTCACAGGCAATGGCTGCCTACAAGGAGAAATGCTGGCAGGTTACCTTGCTGTTGTTCTTTTGTTGGTGGTTTTTGTTTGTTTGGGGAATTTTTTACTAATTTTGGCCTTTTTAAAATTTCTCTTTGTAACTAATTCTGATCTGAGAAGAAAGACATAAAAACACTAATGAGGATATGTAAGAGCTCAGGACCGGAGCAACAAGCTCAACCAGGAGTTTTACTTTTAAAAGTATAAAAGGCTCAAAAAAATTTGCCCACCGAATATTTTGAAGAGCCCTTGGTCCTTTAATACCTTGAGGCAGCGTAAAGAGATGACACAGCACATATTTTCCAGGAGATACTTTTACTGATAACTTTAGAAAATAAAGGAGAAAATAAGGGAATTTGGCAAAAGTTTAAAAGGGTAATGTACAACCAAAACAGAGTATTCTACAAACATATGACTTAGCACATGCTAACCCATACAATTTAGCAAAATCCAACCCATTTGATCCCAAGTTACCCAAAATATTAAGAAAGGAGCTTAGGAGAAGGAGAAGAAGAAGAAGGAGTAAAGGAAGAGAGAGAAAAGAGATTAACATAAGATCATAGCTACCACCAGAGAGTCCTGTGCAAGTCAAGATGCCACAGAGCAGGTGGCAGGTCTCAAGCAAAATGGTGGCCATATGCTGCTGTTTTTATGTGCTTTGGCCCTCTGTGGCCACCCCTCCCAGGTGTGACTTCCAACCCACTGGCCACTCTGGGGCTCCAGGGTGGGATGAGGGGTGGTGCTCCCACTGTGGGAGCAATCTAAGGCTGGGTTAGGGGTTCCAGAGAGCATGGTGTGCGCTGTGCTTCTGGGCTACCTTTGACTGACAGCTGATCCAGGGTCACCCCAGAGGTCTCCCAGGGGCTGACGTGTGGGATACAGCATTACCTCACTTCTGTGAGATTCAACCTGTCTCTTCCCTCCACATGCACACACTTGAGTTGGTTCTGACCCAATAATATAATAATCCTGTGTCTCACATGATGTTAAGGCATTATTTTGACTAATTTGAAGATACTGTGTTCTTAAAGCAGATTCTCTTGCTCCTGCTTTTCTCTTTTCTCACTTCTCTTTACCCCTTTGGTAAAGCAGTGCAATTTAAAGGCATTTTTACTGTGGTCGAACTGAAAAATGGAAAGGAAAAAATAATTTTGGACTATCCAAATGTGTCCTTTAAACTATATTCCTTTTTCTAGGCACTTGAACTTTCATTTGCTTCTCTGTTTTAATTCCAGTTGAGCTCTCAAATAACTTGGGCTGATCCCAAGCTTCATTTTTATGAATTTGTGGGGATGGGTGAGGTTTGTGGTAATTACTGTTCTCTTTTTCCACATGCTCACCTTCTTTTACCTTCTGACCTTATTTTAACTGGGATTCCCAGCAAGCTGATCATTGCTGTGCTAGCTTCTGTTCTTGTACCCTTCCCATGCCAGCGAGAAGTATGAAACTAACTGGGATCATGCAGTTCCAATCACTTTAACATTGCTGCTGCTACCTCAAGTATCAAATTTTATATTGGAGGAGAAGAAAACACAGTCATGGGATGTGATGAGCCTAGAGGCTTCTCTTACCTCAGTGTTTGAACAGAAGGTGTAGGAGGCTTTATGCAACCCTCAGATGTAGAATCCTGCACTCAGTTTCAACTGAATATGAAACTTTTTTTTTTTTAGTATTTGGCATGTTTTTGAGCAATCTTTTTACCTCACATATTTTGATGTGCTTTAATGTCAAATTTCATATTCTATGTAGGCCCTGGTGCATACCTATGTTCTTTCCCAGACACAGATATACATGTGCACACACAGACATGTGAACACGTCTTCCAAGGAAAATGTCATGTGCGTCAGGGTGTATTCATACCTCTTTTGAGATGTAAGGAAAAACAGTAGAGCATTCCCATGAAACTGTTACCTAGAGCAGGTCTCTCAATGACATAAAGAGTACAGAGGGGCTGTCATGGCATGTCAGCCTTCATCCACTGCCTAGTCTATATGGAGACACTGAAGCAAAGCACCAGCCTGTGATTTTAGTTAACTTCTCCTAAGTCTTCATTTGACAGGTAGATAAACAGGTTCTGTGAAGGTCTCATCTGTTTACTTCTGGGCTTTTTTGACAACATGAATTTATTATTCATGTGCCAAATTATGTTGTTTGTACCAAGGGTCAGATCATCATTTATAGTTTGCACGTAGACTGAAATAAATCCTACCGTTGGGACAGACCATTCACTCCTTTCCGCTGCTAGCACACTGCCTGACACTTTCTTTGATCCAGTAGGTTTTAATTTATTTTTACTCTGTGCAAAACTTTAGTCTGCTTTGATAATGAATACCCAAGAAGGGAAGATAAATATATGTAAATAAATTAAATAGAAGTAACATTTTTGACTGAAAGACTGCAAATTTGGGCAACTTGTTCTCTTTGGGGGGGGGAGGAGGGTGTGTCTTTGTGGTTGAAATTTCTTCGGGCACTCTCTTATCCTCATCTCCTTCTTTCAGCATGTATGTGTTCAAATCTAGATGAGCTGCTGTGTTAAAAAGGAACCATATGTGTAGGTAAAAGTATCTTGTAAGCTGTAATGCAAGATAACTATGCACTTCTGCCTGGTGTTGATGGGATTACCAGGTGCTGTGAATCACTTGGGCAAAGAGGCCTGAGGTGACATATCAGACTTGTTATTACACCAGGGATATTGGTTCCATTTAAAATAAGAAAGTAGGGTCATCTTAGTGCGGTTCAGTTCAAAGCTTTGAAAACATCTCTTATTGGAAAGATTTGAAGTAAGCAGTCTTGATCCTTCTACAGCATAAAGAGGTCAGTGGCTGAAAGAAGTGGCAGCTGACCTGGTGTGTTTGCCCCATGTCCAGCCCTCTGTTTAAATTAGGATTTCTTATAAAACAACAAATCATAAGAAGGGGTGATTAAGAACTATTTTGTAAGAATATCTCTCCTTTGGAAGAAGCTGTATAACAGAAACTCTTCCTTGCCTTTGATTTTTCTTTTTGAAAGAAATTTAAAACCATGTAGTCCTTGTCCTAAGATATGCTTATTACAGAGTTCAGTGATGTTTCCTGAAGTTGTAATCTGGCTTGAACTGTTTCCCCTGGCTATACTGCAAGACAATTTGACTTTGTATGAAGCTCTGAAAACTGTATGTGCGGATAATGTTAACGTTTCAACTTCATGCTCTCTGCACTGCAAATGACAAAAAACACTTTGAAGTGCTTTTTCATACTCTCTACCACTGCCTTTTGCATGCAAATGAATATTAATAAAAATAGACCTGCGTTCACTTTTGGTTTTAATAGGATGTTCTGTCATCTCTTTAGTTTTTCTGTCTCTTGAATTTCCTATTTTTAAAGGTTTTATTTTGTTTGTAGTGCCAGGCCCTATACCTGCCAAATCAGTGAAAGGAACTCCTTTTGAAGATAAGATCTTCCTCAACTGGAAGGAACCTGTGGATCCAAATGGCATCATTACTCAGTATGAGGTAATCATTAAACACCTAACAAGCACAGAATGGGGCTATGGGGGTGCATCAAGAGAGGTGGCTGACAGTGGGTGTTTATGCTCTTGTAGGCAACTATTCAATGATATGCTCCTTTCATTTGCAGAATACATGATTTTGGGTAGTGATTAGATATTCAAAATTCGTAATTATGGTGCATATGTTGTTCACTGTCCAGCCCTGTCAAGTGGCTTTGGCATGTGAGTATAAGTGCCTTAAAAATCTTGTATTGTTAATATACACTGTTCCAAAGCCATGACAGCCATGATCTGAGAAATCTTCTTTGTTGGAAGAGAAGGTTATGTGAAAAGTAAGATGGTTATTAAATTTGGAGCCATGGTTTTTTTTAGCTTTGTTAGATCTTCAGATATCACCCTTCAAGGAAATTTCCATGTATATTCTGTTTAAAGTGTGTTTAATATATGAGCCTTCTGGGGACCTGCACAGTAGGTTAGCAGGTAACACTAGCTGATTTGAGCAACAAACACTACACTCTCCAGCACTCCTTTTTTAAAGGAACTGAAGGTATACTTTTGTTTACTAGTGAATTACAGGAAGGCAAATCAACTAAGCTAACAAAACCCCATAAATATTTTTTTTATTTATTTATTGATGCTAAGAAAGTTCTTTAAATAGTGTAGGTTAACCCAGGTGGGCAGCTCAACCCCACTCAGCTATTCGCTCACTTCCCTGCAGTGGGATGGGGGTAGAATTGAAAAGAGCAAAAGTGCAAGCTTTTGTATTTTAATCACAAATCCAAAACACAGCATCACATGAGCCATGATGAATCAAATTAATCTATCCCAGTCAAAACTAGTACATCAAGATATCATATCTAGCTTTAAAAAATACCAGCTTGGTTTGAATAGCAAATAAATATGATTATTAGAAGGGGAAAGGGAAAAGTATCACATGAAGTGAAAAATAAAGCATTAGTGGAAATGGAGAGGGTGGAGGGGTGTCCAAAATTTAATGTAACAGTGAAATTTTCCATATGTGAACTAATATCACAGAGAAAGAGAGATGAAGGGCACCTGCACAGCCTTTCAGGTGAAGCAGAGTCTTCAATAATACACATCAAGTCCTCACTGGTTTAGTGGTGGACTTGTCGTGGAATCGATGATCTTAAAGATCTTTTCCAACCTAAATGATTCTATGATTCTGTGGTATCCCCAAGGTAGATGGGTGGCTGTATGAGCATGTGTCTTTTGTTTTCACTCCAGCCAAGCTAACCTAATCCCCTTGTGCCAAAACTTGCAACAGTTGTTACTAAAATAATTGTTTTCACAGGTCAGCTATAGCAGTATACAGTCGTTTGATCCTGCAGTTCCAGTGGCAGGACCTCCACAAACCGTGTCGAAGCTGTGGAACAGCACACACCACGTCTTCTCACATTTGCACCCCGGTACTACTTACCAGTTCTTTATACGTGCAAGCACTGTCAAAGGGTTTGGACCAGCAACTACAATCAATGTAACAACCAACATCTCAGGTAAAAAGCAAACAACAACATAAAATAAAAACAGCGAAGGAGAGAGAGGAAAAGGTATTTTGAATATTTGAACGTGAAAATTCGTGAAATGCTAAAGAAAACCCCCCAGAAAATCCTACTGTCTTGTTAAATTATATTACTAAAAATGTTTTAGAGTGTGTTTGCCACACAGTAGTCTAAGTTCAGGGATAAATCCTTTCATGAGGTGGAAATTGCATAGCTGTAGTTGTTAACTGTTTGGTTTTTTTAATGTAATCTAGTACTTTCATCTAAAGATTTTGAACTGCTGTATAAACCTTAACAAATTAAGCCTTCCAGCACTCCATAGGTCATTAAAAACTATTTGTTTTGCATATTGGTAAAGTCATATGCAGAAAATTAACTGACTTTCTGAGGGTGTCACCACTTAGCAACATGCAGCTATAACATAATCGGGGCACTTGGGACAAAGTGGGAACTTCTTTTGCCAGATTTATATAGCTCTGCTTTCTTGTGCCTTTATTCACTTATTTTAGTGCACCAAGATTGACGTTGTTTGTCTTTAATAATGCACTGCAAACTCTAGAAGACAGTAATGTCAAATGGAGTGCTTTAGTATTTTTATTTTCTTAAATTTCATTGTTATTCTTACAAAATAAGATAGTGGCTTATGCATTTGATAGCAGAAAATAAGTCAATGCTATATTTAGAGAGACTGTTGATTTTGTGACATGGTGACTTCAGAGCTTGGCAGAGATCAAAGAAATCAGTCATTCAGAAATTTAAACAGCACAAAGCAGCTATTTTCCTTATTATCTGCCATAATGACACTTAGACTGTCCTGTAAAGGAAAGTTAATAATGTATCAGAATGAACCTATGATTTCTATGGGAAACTACTCATATAGTCTTCTCACCCAGTTCCTGAAAACATGCACAAAAATCAAAATGTGAGAAAATTCAAGGCAGAACTCCTTGAATTATGTATCAAGTGAAATGCTGTAGTTGTTGTAGTTAAGTGGAACAGCTTGTTGAATTCCACCCTGGCACATAACCACTAGCACTCCTCATTCCCCAGTCCCTTCAGAAGAACCCAACCAAGGCACCAAAAAACCCCAAATGATGTAGCTGTTAGGTTGTTTTGAAGTCTGATATTTTACTCAGGTTGTTTTAAGGTCCTTATGATTCTTTACAACAATATCCCATAGATATTTCAGTATTTCAAGAAATAAGTGCTTCAACATGTTTGGATTATTTAGGACTACAATGTGTTCAGGCTTCTTCAGATATGCCTTCTTTTTCCACACAGAAATTTGGGGAATTTTGTCCAGAATCCAGTATAGCACACTTTCTAGACACAGTATGGATCTGGTAGTTGGCAAGATGTGGTTTTTACTAGGAAAGCTTAAAGGCAGACTGTGAAACCCCTTGTATTTGAATTTCAGCCTTTTTTTTCATCTTGTTTTATGCTGAAGTGTTGTCTAGTTTTGCTCTGCATAACTGATGAAGCAGAGCATGTTCAGAAAATGCTAGCTTTAGTTTAGTGAGGAGCGAAATTATTCCTTTTAGCCAAGCTTACAAGTGGTTGCCATGATTCTAGTGAACATGGTGTAAACAGTAATTTTAAAATTAACATTAAATAAACATTAATTCTATAAAAAAGTATTTCCTGCAATAAGAGCAGATTTTTTGTTCATCTAGGATCTGGGACTAATGAAGCAAGACTTTTAATCTTTCAGTGCTCTTATATCAATTGATATATTTTTGTAAAATTATTATGACTTAAGTGATTGACAACCTGCTAGGAAACATTGTTTTGTGAAATTTCATTTTGAAATATACCAGCATCATTAATGGTTTTATAACGATACAGCCATATATAAAAAAACCCTGTGCAGATAGTTTTCAAACTTGTGAAAAATTAGTAATGAATAGAAATTTATTGTTTTCTGATACACAGAAAATCCTATTTCTTTCCTTGCACCAGGGCTGAAGTCAGCAACAGTATTACCAGGGAGGACTGTCACAGGCAGTAGATTAAAGTTGGGTAGTTGAAGTAACCACCAACACCAGCCATCCAACCCACAGCAAATATCGCTGCCTTGATGCCTGGCAAACTGCCTCTAGTTTGGATGTTGATTTTGTTTTTTTCACAGTGGTTCAGAAGCTGTTTAATGAGTAGCTTGGCCATACATTGTTAAGAATGGGCATCGGAAGAGATTCCTCTATCCAGTTCTAGTCCACCAACGCAGGTCTATGCAAGCCCAGTTTTCCTGCACTCTGGTTGGTATTGGCATTGTCTCCAATGACACTCAAGAGGAAATGTGAAAGGTTCTTAAATTGTTGGAGGAGGAAAAAGAGACATTGTAGAGGTTGGGTCTTTGACATGATGATTGTAGTTATTTGTAGGGTAGAAAGCGTGATACAAAAATGTTTTTTTGTAGTTTTAGGGTTTCTTGGCAGTCACCTCCTCTATCCTTCTGGAATAAACCTGTTTAAGTTCATAGGTGTTGTGATTTGAGGGGAAGCAGCTAGAGATGGGGTTATGGGTTGGTGAAGTCCCATTCATCCTGTAGTAAAAGACTGTGCCTGACTCGAAAAATCATTTAAAAATACTCATATTGCTGATAAGGATTCTGGCTTTGTACGATATTGCATAGACACATTCTCATGGAAATTCAAAATGTTTTCACTGATTTGTTTCTTGTTCTTTTCCTTCCCACTCAACATTAATCAGCTCCCACTTTACCGGACTATGAAGGAGTCGATGCATCTCTCAATGAAACTGCTACTACAATAACTGTGCTCTTGAGACCAGCACAGGCCAAAGGTGCACCTATCAGGTAAAAAAAAAAAAAAAAAAAAAATTAAAAAAATCAGGAAGAGTTTGGTTTTTAGTTGCATATGTGCTGTCTCGCACTACATAGAGCCGTATATTTCGGAGTGATATTTATTTAACATTACTACTGTTTTTCTTACCTATACTGAGTTTACCAACAGATGTGTAATTAAAAAAACTCTTGGTTTGGCAGGGTTTTTTGGAATCATTCAGCTATCTGTCCTGTTTGATTTAGGTTCCCCAGGACCACCTTCTAACCACTATAATTTCATTTTACTTTCTCACAGTGTCTCTGAAATATGTGGTTGAAAGGTGTTTGTCAGAAAATAGATTTGAAAATAACACTTCCTCTCCATTGCTTCAAATCATCTAGTCTGTAGCATATATGTATGATTGGAAAATTGGAAATTGGAAGCTCAGGGGAAATGGGAAAATAATAGTGATGAATACAAACTACTCGACCTTTTTCTTCTGAGAGTGCTTTTTACTAGGAATCATGTTGCAAGCTATTAAATTTTATTTGACGTGTCCCATAATCATATTAAAATGTTTCATTTATGTTAACTTTGAGGGGTTTTTCTCTTTCTGCTCTCTGTTGAGAGATAATTTAATTTTGTTTGCAAAGATTAGTCCATATCCTGCTCTTTACTTCTCCTTGTTAGTGTAAAAATTTTGTGATAATATTTGATTCCATTTGTGTTTCACTGATGTGGCTGCATCAGCAATATTCAGGGGCAGGGTTGACTAATTGGGGGTTAATTAGCTGCTGAGCATCAGAAGGTTTTCTTGCTGTTACCCTTGTGACATTTTAGAGAAATGCAGGCTAATGCATTTCATTCTGTGTTACGTTAAGTCAGTTATCATGGCTCAGCTGATTTCAAGTCATGTGTCCAAGCCCTAAAAGCAGAGGAAAATTAACTGTTTCTTAAGTCAGTTTCCATTAAGAAGAACGTATGTTTTAAGTGGATGTTGTGAGGATGAGGCATGTATTTAAAAGCATTTCTATGTCCTTATCATATAGTCACCCTTATGATTGATATGATCAAGTTATTTATTTATATTCTGTCATAGAAGATAATTATTATCTTTAATTATAATAAACTTAATTATTTCCTATTAAGTTCATCCCTTTAATAGGAGATTTTGATGTGTTATATTTCAGTTGTAATCCAATACATTATTAGTTTCTGAAAGATTGCCCTGGGGCAATCCTAGGATTTTTGGAGAACAGGAATACTTTCAGTACTGGACTTGGATTCTTAAAATAGGGATTTATTTTTTTTTAATTAATACAGTAGAAATCAAAATTGTGATCTGAAAATGCTCCCAAGTTACACAGGCGCTTAAACTTACTATACGTCTTTGTAGGTGCTTTTAAAGACTTTGTGTATACAAAGTCTTTGTAGGTGCTTTTAAAGACTTCAGGTGCCCTGCTGCTGGCCTTCAACAAAGCTGTGTATTTTGGGGAAATATGATATCTATCTCTCATGCAATCCATGTCACATCCTTTCAGTATTGTGTCTGGTCACCTGAGGGAGCTGATGCATATCCTTGCCCAGAGCATGCCTGCTGGACACCACAGGGATCTGCTGATGGTGGTGATGCACAGCAACTGCTCTGGGGCATGTATGTGCCAACAGCAGCTGGCTTCTGCCTTCAGTCCCACCACTCACCCTGAGAGGGTCAATCTTGAATCTTGGGTTTCTGTCCTGGAGCGGGATGGTTCCTTTGTGAACTGGTAGCATGATGGGTTTTGGCTAGAGAGTTACTATCCCTAGCTCAAGGAGTTCTGGTTTCTCTGCATTGTAGTAGCAGACAAGTAACTTGCTGCAGAATAAATCTGCAGCACACCAGCTCACATTTATTGTCTCAATTTTCCTTACAACATCCTCAGTTCAATGGCATGAGCTGGTCACTGTGGCCTATGAAGGTGGCAGAAAGGATCTATGTACTAAATGTTACTAGATAGTTTGATAGGGATAGTTTCATAGAGTATTAATTACTGTTGTTTGACTGTGTTCTCAAAAAAGCCTATGTCTTTCTTCCTGTCTGACATCTTCCCTCTCCACTTCATTTAATTTCTAAAATCTAAGATATTACATCAAATTTCTAACACCAAGAGGTCAAGGAAGTAAGTCCATTACCATAAATGGAGAGCTGGGCTTTATTCTTCAAACAAACCAGGTATTTTATTCCTTACTTGGAATGAAAAACATTCTCCAGGGAAATGCAGAAGACATGCTCCTATTCCCTTTTCTGAAGTTATGCATATTACAGTCAGGTATTTTTCAGCAGCTTATAATAGGGAGATAAATGTAGCACACTGAAATTCTGAATTGAGTCAATGCAATTTGCTAAACTTTATGACGTGTTTTTAGCGAAGGCATACAGTGCTTTTGGAAAACTCCATAAACGAGTCTGGCGTAATAAACACTTGAAGAAAAGCACCAAGATCAGTGTTTACAGAGCCATAGTGCTGTCTACTCTTTTATATGGTTCCGAATCATGGGTCATCTACCGCCACCACCTGCGTCTCCTAGAACGCTTCCATCAACGCTGCCTCCGTACAATCCTTAACATCCATTGGTCAGACTATGTGACCAATACCTCTGTTCTCGAACAGGCAGCAATTACGAGTATTGAGGCCATGCTCCTGAGAACGCAACTGCGTTGGGCAGGGCACATCTCTAGGATGAAGGACCACCGCCTCCCTAAGATCCTGCTCTATGGTGAACTTGCCACTGGCTGCCGCAAGAGAGGAGCTCCAAAGAAAAGATACAAGGACTCCCTGAAGCAACAACTCAGCCTCGGGCATATTGATCACCATAACTGGTCCACTCTGGCCTCTAATCGGGAGGCCTGGAGACAGACCATTTATAATGCTGCTGATGCTTTTGAGAAGGCACGCAGGATCACTCTTGAGGAGAAAAGACAACGCAGAAAGAATCGAGCCTTGCAGAATATACCATCTAAGGAGTCTTTCTGCTGTGTCTTTTGCAACCGGACTTGCCTTTCTCGTATTGGCCTTTTTAGCCACCAACGCGCTTGCATGAAAAATGGGTAGAGCCCTTCCCAAATCTTCGTTCGCGAAGCCTAGCCATGATGATGATGATGACGTGTTTTAGTGAAGCTTCACTCCATCCACATTGCAGTTGTGTTTCCTCTACAAGCTGGCTTGCTACCATAATGAGTGTTACTAGGTAGGTGGGAAAAAAAATGCATCACTATGCCTGCAGCTGTGATTCAGTAGAAGGGACTCAAATACTGTTCTTTAGACACTGAAGAGTATGGTTGGCTTTTTGAAAATGTTTGTTCATAACCAGTCCTGTAATCACTGGAGCTGTTGATGGTCATTTTATCTAATAACAGTAGGTTCACATTTAAAAAATAGGAAAAGGAAAAGGAAAAAAAGCTTAGTCTGATACTCTGTTGCTTTTACAAGCAGAATTGTGCTATGATCAGATTTCCATCACAGCCTCTCCATCAGCACAGGCCCCCAGGAAATAGGTGTTCCTTAACTTGGTATAATCTATGTATGGCTGTCAGTCATTTCTTTAAGACGCTAGCTGCTGTAGTCATCACAGTTTAAACATGACTCTAATCATATCTTCCCTGTCAAGTGTTATTATCATTCTTTATGGCCTCCTTAAGTTTTAGACCAAATTATGAACTAGAAATGCAAAGGGAAACAGGGCTGGATGGCTCAAGCTCACTTTGACGCACGTATTGTTTTTACCATCAATCTCGTGGATGAGATTGCAGTCAGTAGAATCAATGGTGCTTCAGTGGTTCGTTTGAAGACATGATTTGTTGCTGTATTTTTTCTGAAGGTTCCTAACTGAGTACCAGGAAAACAATGTTTTGTTTTCAAATCCTACTGCAGATGAGGATTACGAAGAGCATAAATCAGAATCATAATAAACAACTTTTTAATTACTAAATTTATTTTATTTGATTGTTATAGTATTGCTCTTATACCTTATGCAAAATTACATTGTTTTCATTTTGCGGCAAAACTAATTAAGTGGACCACGGCAGGGAGTATTTAAAATTTTGCTGTCAATTAGAATTCCAAGAGCTGGGGTTGAAGCTTGGGCTGTCAATCAGTCTGGCACTTGTCAAAGGAGAGGAAGATGTGTCTCCACTAGACACACAGAAGGAAATGTCTAGTTGGTATTTAAAGTCTAGTCAGAATAGGGCTGAAGGATGAACAACATGTTATCCACTGCCATACCTCTTTGGAAGCCTGAACTTTTAGGGAGAGATGAAAAGGAAAATCAGTTGTCAGGGACTTCCTTCAGCTGTTTCTAATCATCTTGGTCTATAGGGAGGTACTGTAGAGGTTTTCTTAAGTTAAAAAAAAAAAAATTTTTACATTAAAAATACTTTCTTCATGGAAAACCTCAGCTGAGGAGCTCTTCAGCTGCTGTATCTTCAACATTTTCTCTATTTACCTGGCTGTCTCAGGCAACTGTTTGGTCTTTATGATCCTGATGACTTATGTAGTGGGTTCTGAAATTTTTATTACTCAGAATTTTTTTTAGTCAACAAGGAGAAGGAATATTGTCATTTAAGATTTTCACTCCTCTCTCTTTATTTCCCTTTTTTATTCCTTCTTTGCTGTATGGAAGGACTGGGAGAAAAATGCTGTTGTAGGACTTTCCTCAGCTCCAGTCACAAGAAAGCTCTCTCAATAATTGAATGTGTAGAAACGTGTAGAAAAAATAATGTGTTAAAAACCTAAGAGGATTGAAGCTAGGATTAGTAATATGTAAAGATACAAGGATAAGCAGAGTATGTAGACTTTAAATTTTCACTATTAGCCTGATATCAGACCACATTTGCAGCCATTGAACACTCCACTTTTCAAGTTGCAAATTTAACTTTGAGTTTTTTCTTCACATGTTACAGCAGGCTGTGCTTTCCAAATATTATGTGTACATAGAGTAACAGTAACTTTGGAGCCACTATAGTGTTTAGTAAATGGGTTTAAGCAGATGGTATCATAAAGGGCCCAGAGGTAAATGACTGTAATTCTCCGTGCCTTGTTAGCCTATAGTGTTGTATGAGAAATACTGCCAGATCCCTTTCCCAAAGAGGATAGGCAAATCTTTTATTTAAAAATACTTTGTGAAAATAAATTAAAAAAAAATAAAAATAAAGCCTTGTTGGGGACTTGAAAGTGTTTCTGTAATTTACTATTCTTTCTTTAAAAGTAATTATGTAGATGTAGATGATTACAATGTGTATATCTATTTCTTATTTGCCACCTTTTGTTGCTTTTCAGATGTAGGGGTCCAAAAAGCATTACTTTTGGAAGTGTATTTTATATAAATTAATTTATTTAAAAATTTTTCAGAACTTTCACATTTTATTTTGGTCTCATGCTTAAAATTATGCCATACCTTTTATATCACATTCAAAAATTACAGTATGTTTTAAAAGAATGCCATTAAAAAAGACTTTTTTTAATATTTGACTCTTATGCCATTCATCTTTGACTTTTTATTCGTTTTGGTCTCCAAAGAGGCTTGACACTTGAAAAGGAGATGTGCCCTAAGAAGAAGATACCTCATTTATCCCTTTTTCTATAAAATTGAGAGGGAAGGAGGATTTGGTAACTGGTACATCTCAGCTACGGAGCTGCGTGACAAACCAGCCTGTTTCAGGAGATGGTTGTCTCCACCATATGCAGGCGTTGCACTGTCCTTCCTCTCTCTCTGCTGCCTTCCTTCTCTGAAGCTGGCAGGGTGTCATGGACAAGTTTCCTGCTCTCCTGGCACTTCTGAGAGCAGAATTTGTGTTGGTCCCAGTCCATTGGCAGCTGATGCAAGAAGAATGCAGAATGGAGGGAGCAGAGACGTGGTGTCTGTGTCCCAGTGATCTCCAGTTGGTTGTCTGCCAAATTCTGGAATGGTGGTTTTAACCCTTCCTGGGTCCAGGGCCAGGCCAGAGATGGAATGAACACCGGTAGTAATTTCTTACCTTTGGACATTATAAATAAAAATTTTAAAAATATTTTACATCCTCTCAATTTTGTAAAATATCGATGCTTTTAGAGTTTTTTGCTAATACATTGATTTTGGACCATAAAGAAATATTCTGGGTGTGCAGGAGTCTTTTTCAACTGATTTGTTGGTGCAGTCCACATTAACTGAAAGTGGTTAATATATAGAGTTTACCTCAGAAGGTGATATATAACCTAGCTCAGTTCACAGACAGTTTGTGAGAAATAGATATTCCCAGAACTAACTATTTTTTATTTTATTTTTTTTTCACATTCTTCTTTATTCCGGAGTTTCAAAACTGGCATGACTTTATATATTCCTCTTGGACACTTTGAAAGGGAAGAAAGAGGCATTCCTCCTTAATTTTTTAGGTGCAATGAAAATGGGATGCTAACCGCTCAAGAAAGATGTGAAATTAATTTCCTACTTTTTTTCTTCTCTCCTTTCTTCCATTCCCCAGTATCATACTTTATCTCTGCCACTGTAGTTATTGGGTTTTCTGGGCAGTAGTAGCACAGATAATGGATAAAATAATTTAATGCTGCACCAAAGTAGGATTGTCTTTGCTTTTGCCTTTTGGAGTCTTTGCAGCAATGCAGTGACACTTCAAAAACTTGGTTCAATTTTACTTTTTCTGTTTAGAAAGCTTTAAAACAAACCCAAGATAGACAATTCTGCCAGTTTAATTGAAAAACTTCAGGTCTGGTCTACATACCTAGGCATATTTTCTCAGTATTTTTCATAAAGTCCTCACATGTATTTGCATAAAAATGAGAAATTGTGTGCACGTATACACATGTATATATGTGTGTATATATAGTTCTTAAACCCCTCCCAAGTCTCTTTTTTTCTTATAAAACGAAGAACTGCCTCCTGCTCTCAGTAGCTAAGTTCTATACTTCTGAAGAGCAGAGGAAACTGCTAATAAGTTGGTAACATCCTGCAGTTAGGTAGTTCCCCTAAAGGAGAAAGAATTATAATTACATGTTCTATTTTGAAAAGTGACCAAGCCATATTCCACTTCAAGAGAGGTATTGGGAGGTTGGGATGATGTTTTGATAGGCCGAATGCTTTCTGCTTCAGCAATTTGTAACATTTTATCATTGACAACTGTAGAGGAATGAGGCAGTCTATTTTGGTGGAATGGACAGATTTCTGTCCATCTGTGCTTGTATTACAGCGTGTCACTTGTACTTTAGATCTGCATAGCTCTGAGCCAAGATAGAAGCCACAGCAGGGTCAAGAGGTGGAGAAGCCTGTCAGCACATTCTGTCTCTAATGATATGACAACTGCAAATTGGTGCTTCAGGAACAGCCTGGAGGCAGTCATTATGTTGGGTCTTGAAGCTCAGCTTTCTCTAATACTGTTTCAAAGGAAAATGCTAACTTCAGATGCTTCTGATCAGCCAGGAGTTTAATCTGTTGTAGTTTAACACAGTTATTCCTGTGTTTCTTCAAAAAAAAGCCTAAAAAAAAAGTAGGAGATCATGTATAGAATTGTATTGTTGTTTTTCATGAAAAAAATGGAAGCTACTTCTTTCTAACGGCTGAAATGGATGGCTCTGCTATATTTCAAGCCTTTGTTTTTTCTCTGCATCCATGTATCTCCTGTCTTTTGCTTTTTTCTCTTCTTTCTTTTAAGTTTACACAGATCAATTCAGTTAATATTTTTATGATACTAGAGATTTGACTCTAGCAGATGACCTTAAAGTTGTGCTGGTTTTCCTTTGTCTCACCAGTGCCTACCAGATTGTTGTTGAGGAGCTGCACCCGCACCGAACAAAGCGAGAAACAGGTGCCATGGAGTGCTACCAAATCCCTATCACCTATCAGACTGCTCTTAGCGGAGGGTCACCATATTACTTTGCTGCTCAGCTGCCTCCAGGAAACCTGCCGGAGCCAGCCCCTTTTACTGTGGGTGACAACAGGACTTACCAAGGTTTCTGGAACCCGCCGTTGGCTCCTCGGAAAGGCTACAACATCTATTTCCAGGCCATGAGCAGCGTTGAGAAGGCAAGTGCTAACACCACCTTTCTCCTGGAAGGAGTCAAAGACATGCCTGTGGTGACAATTAGGGCTGTTGGAGTTGGACATAGGAGGTGTTGGCAGTGGCATAGCTGTAATCCTCTCTGTCCAGTGAGAGCATGGCAGTGCACCATTCACATTTCACGTCACCGTCCTGTCATAGTAAATTGCTTAGATGAGAGTTTAATACGTCTCATAGTAATTGTCTGAGCAAAGTAATTTCAGTGCTGTGACTGTCTCCTCGGTAAATAATATCCTCAGTCCTTTCTCTAATTCTCAATCCTTGCACACTTCAGAAGATTAAATTACTGCAGAACAAACAGAATGTGGACTGTTCAGTGGGCTAGTAAAACATTGCTAACTTTTTGAGACTCTTGCACTAAATGTCAATAAAAAGTAAAAGTTTGCTTGAGCAAAAGTAACTCCAGGCCCACTGTGTGTTTGCGAGCGTCTTTCTGAGAAGGTGTACATCAGGCTTGCACCACTGCTGCGCAGTACTAGAAGTGTATCTGTCACCTCCTTGGTGTTTCTTTTTACCTCTGTTACTGAGTACTGCTGCTGGCTCTGTATTCATATGGAAGGACTAAAAGTGCCAGGGAGAGAGGTTCTAGGTGGGAAGAACAACTGTGGTTCTGCAAACCCCATGGTGTTCCTCTTTAATGGTTTTTCTTTTTGTAAATGAAAAATAAGGAAAGGGAAAATGATTGGTGAGGAGGGAAAATGTGGTACACACATAAGCTTTAGATATTTAAAAATTTAAAATTTTGGTTTATGGTATAGAAAAGTGAAGTGTCCAAGCAGGTCAGAAAGGAACTAGAAAGGACAACTAGATTGATAGCCACTGATATGCACCCAAACCTTTGGAAAGGAGCAGAAGCAGTGTTTACCCTTCTTTACATTTGGGTTTTTGTGGAGACTAAACAAATCCTTGCTAACAAGCAGTCTTGCCTTCGAGTCTTTCAAAGACAATTTAACCTTTTACTTATGGTTATGGAAATTGGATATGCATCAAGTGAGAATAGGGACAAAGCTGTTTGAGAATAAGATTTTTTTTCTAATTCAAGAGACCATTCCCTCTTTTTAGTCCTTATCTATAGACCTGTATGAAGTAAACAAAGCAAAATAATAGACACTCATCCATATTTCCCTCACCTGTTAAAAATAATTCCCTTTGTTTTTGTAGGCTTTCAGCAGACTACATTGTAAGCAAATTTGTTTCATTACCCAAGAAATAAGGGGGAGGGAAAAGTAAAATAAAAATACTAAATTAAAAAAGTAGGTCTCAATTTTGGCTTTTACATTTTGACAGAAAAGTAGAAGCTGAGAGAAGAACAGAATTTTTTTTGCTTAAACTTGATTTCAGTTTGTGAGAGTTTAATACTAAAATTGATTTCTCTGTTATGATTTAAAACTTTGGATCCAATTTCTGTTCTTAAAGGGATTTAGGGGGAAATTTTGAGGGGGACTGCACCACATTCTGCCGGGACAGAGACCTAGTGGTTGTAACATAACCTCTGAGCTGCAGAATATTTAGACAGATGCTTTACTATAAACTACCAGGATCACCAAAATAGGCAGAGGGAAGTAAAGTATGCTCTGAAATACACGGTACGGTTGAGAGGAGGGTTACTCTGTGATCCTGGAAGATATATTGAACAAAAGTGGACAAGTAAATCCAGTAACTGGGGAGAATAAGTAAGATTATATTTGGTAAACTTTGTGGGGCTTTCATATAGATTGAAAAATTGTCTCTATGGAACACTTACAGTGCCTCAACTTAGAGCTTTGCTTACTCTTTATAAGCTGTGTTTACAAACCAGCATCAACCTGGGTTTTTTACCTGTTGCTTTAGAATCTTCAAGATGAGAGAGATCCCAGGGGATTTATTCAGGGATGAAGTGCTGGGAGGTGCAGAACTAGAGAGAGAGGATATTTTATAGAGTGAAATTGTCATTATTATATTTTCAAATTACATGCTAATATTGTTTGGAGCAATCTAATACAACAGTAGTTCTATCCTCTCATGCAACCTTTTGCTATTTCAGTATTTTTGCCTTTAAAAGGACTGCACATTGTACAAAAAGGTCAGAAAACCCATTTATGACTAACCCTCATCTCTTCAAGTTGTCCCAACTGGGCATAACTGAGTAATTTCTCTGTTCATTTGTTTTAATTGCTGACCAAACTTCTGAGGGGAAGGGAGGGGGAAGTAAAGTTACATAAAAATTGTCTTTGCACGTGCAACTTCTGAAGCACATCACTGTTGAATCACTGTGTCTCCTAGGCAGATTGTGGAGGTTTTAGATTAACTGTGTCATCTGTGAAGGGGTACCTGGGCTGCTCTGTGCTCATTCCACATGCAGAAGCAGGAGGGAGTGTGTTGCTGATGTGCTTCAGGTGACTGTTTATGAATGTCAGAATGTAGCAAGATGTAAGTTTGGAGACAGTGCTGAGCAAAAGTATCTTCTTTGCTGCACAGTGCTGCTGGAGGTCAACACTGGCTCAGGATTTCTGTGCCATGATATAAATAGGAGCACCAGTCCTCCCATTTCCTTCCGCTGCACTCTGTATTCTTATGGCATGATTTCCATTTGATTTGAATAATCTGACATTTTTCTGTGTTTGACCTGTCCTACACCTTTTCTCCCCATCATTTTTCCTGGACAGTACAGTCTAATGTCTAGTTTTCATCCAGCTTTTGTAAAGGCAAAATCCCCCAACCTCCTTCTCTGCTAAGCCCAGAGCCCTGAGCAACCTCATTGAGTTGTCCCAACCTGATCAGTAGATTTAGGATGAATCTATGGAGTGGAGAGGGCAAGAAAAAGCAACCTGATCTGACTGTTTTCTTTGCTTTTCTGTCCTCAACAGGAAACCAAAACTCAGTGTGTTCGAATAGCTACAAAAGGTAAGAGGTTTGTCCCCGCACACAAAGTAGCTTTTTTTAATGAAACGTGGTGTTTGTATTAAATGTTTGAAGCAAAGCCAATAGTATCCCTCTATTTTGTACCACCTGATTGTCTTAAGATGTAATGGTCTACTGCTTTTTATTCTTTGGTATTGGGCTAAGATAGTACTGTTCTAGCAATACTCAGAATTTAGGACAAAATAAAATCTCTTTTTTTTCTCCCTCCCTGTCTGTTGTTTTCAAGATATGCTTTTAGGGTGCTGAAGCATTGCAGGCAGCAGATAGATGGATGGGAGTCTGGAAAGTGCACGTGGTTAAACTGTCTGTTATGCTAGCAATTATTTACAAGCAGGGGTGGAAATAATTTAAATGAAGGACACGACAGTTAATTTTCCTAAGTAAGAGCTCCAAATGTTAGCTAGACATAGGGGGGGTTGATTTGAGGAAGGTTTGTCTCTTTGATAGCAAGTGAGTTCCAGGGCTAGGACTGAGTGCATAACTGTGAGAATAAATCATGTTGACCCCATATACAGCGGGTTAATCACATACTGCTCACTCAGAAACGCTGTTTCATCTTCAAATGAGCACTTAGTTGTTCTGCTTATTGTTATCTCTCGCTTTGACTGTATTTATAGCCATTCGTTTTGGTGGCTTGATCGTGTGGACATGAGAGTTGTTTGATAGACTCTGGCAGCATAAACAAGAAAGGAGCTTACAAATGCCCAAAGAGTAGTCTGCAGAGGCCCAGCTCTTATGTTGTCTCTTTCTAATTGCATATTGATATTTAGCATAAAAACAACTTTAGATATGAGCAAGCAGGCATTTAAAGTACTGAAGAGGCACATCAGTCCCATTTTTCAGTTACTTCTTTCAGTTTAAATCTTGTTCCAATTACAAGCTGATGCCTGTAATGAGGTGGTAGCAATCAAACATTTTCTTGAGAAACCAGAAAATAAAATGTACTTCTCAAGATGTGTTAATATTTTCATCAAGTGAGGTAAGCTAATAAAAACAGGAAATTAAAACCATGAGCTAAGTCTTCTGTGAAAGGTACATCAGCCTTATTTTTCTTGTGTTTACCTGGTACGATTAAATGTTTGAATTAAAATATATTTGCATAAACAAATATTTATGTACCACAAGCATGTATTGCTAGGATTTGAGTCAAGGGAGAGTCTGAAAGGCTCAGAAATAACCTAAAATATTGCAGGACTGAGGAAGGGGAAAGCAATGGTGTCTCTCATAATACATTTTCTGGATAGCAATAACAAAACAAGGAGGGAGTTGACTTTAGTATAAGAAAACTATTTTTTACTTAATCATACACAGTCTAGGGATCTCAAAGCAATGTTCATGGTAGCAATAGACCTCTTGGTGGTTGTTTGTACACCTTCCTCTGCTTGCAATAGTCACATTCACCCACAATGACTGTCAACTGAAGGAAAGGGGAAATGAGTAACAGGTTTCTTATCATTGTACCATATATCCTGCCTTTACTACTCTGATTGAAGACAGTTTATTAAGTAAGTGCATTGCCTGATATATCAGTGCTAAACTCCTTGAAAGTGGAACTAAAACCCAAAATGTTTTCTCTGACTTATTTTACTTTCTAGATGTGAATTGCAGGTGGAGGCAACATTAGGAGTAAATGCTTTCTCTTCCTCTGACGGAATTCATTTAATAGGGCATCATCACTTTAAAGTCATGTACATTCATACTTCTCAAATGAGTTATACTGTTATTCTAAAACATTTTTTATAAGTTCACACTGATTATTTTCCCCCATGTTTTCATTGTAATAATAATACCATGATTTGTTGTACTCAAAGAAGACTATACTTAATATATTGGTTTATTCATATGTTCATCTGGTTATCCTGGTTTGTTTGGGTTTGTTGTTTTTTTGTGGGTTTTTTGTTTGTTTATTTGTTTTGTAGTGTATAAGATTGTTTTGAATCATTGAGCTAAATGTCTGGTTACATTTGTAATATTTTCATAGGGAAAAGAGGACTGTCTCATCTTACCTAATGCACTCCACTAAAGCTAACATACCCATTTAAAATCAAAAAAATTGTCTAAACTATGTATTCCGTTAAAAAAGTAATGTGTAGTTCTGTGTTATCTCCTGTGACTTGAAGCAGCCTACAGTTTGCCAAACTGAATTTTGTCTTGAACATGTTGAAAAGGCATTAAAAATGATAAAATGCTAGGGTGGAAGGGAGCAGGGAGGAACAACATTAAAGACAATGTTTAAATAAGACAAAATTTCCCTGGTAGTGAAGTTCAGTGTTACTGGCAAAGTTAGTTTCTCATCTCTATCTTGTTCAAGAATCTGGTGTTATCTACTGTGTATATTCATAGCAATAAGATGCTATGGAAAAAATATGATAGTAATACCATGGTTTGGTGCTGGAGAAGTTCATATCCCTGCAGTTGTAATCTTGATAATTTAACTTTCTTAAGTCTGTTGTTTCCTTGACTAATTTTTCGTTTGCTTGGACAGTTCCCTATATAATTTACATATATTTTACTGCATAGGGGATCTCACACATATCATTCCCATGGGTTGGTTTTTGCCTTCAGAAATTCATGGGATAGTTTATTGGTGTCAAACTAATGAAAGTCAGCAAATTTAAATGGAAGCGCTCATACTTTTTTTAGTCTGTATATTCCAGGTGCAGTGTTCTCATGCACTTCTGATAACAAAGTGCACTGAAGTATCAAGTCATTTAAAAGATGGTGCCGAATCATGACTAAAGTATGTTGCTGCTTTTGATGTGTCTTGAAAGAATGTTTTTAGAGTAAACTGAGAGGCTTACTAGTGTGTGGTATATTAAAATACACTAAATTTTCATTATAGAAAATATTGGAACAGCATCAGTTTAAAAAGTAGTCTCCTGAGCAGTTCCTGTGTACTTGCAGCTGAAGGATAAATGTCTGAGTGATTCTTTGATGACCCTGATTTAGGCTAATAATAGAATTCCCCCTTTTTATGGACACCTACTTCCACAACGCTTGTAAGAGTTTAATGACCCTGACTTTTGCCCTTCTGTAGATTGGAGTGAATTGGCCAGGACAGTCCCAAGTAATTAGATGTGAGAGAGTATGCAAGTTACATAGATGTACACAGTCTGTTCATATAAGCTTTGATTCTTGAGGAAACTAGGTTAAAAATAATTCCTTGTGTCACAGATGATGATGAGTAGGCTATACCTAAAGCACCATTTCCATTACAGGTATAGCCCAAAAAATGTATTAAATGTGAACAATTTTAATTCCTTGGACACTTTTAGCTGATACTGCCTTCCTCTATCAACCTGAACCCCCTCCTCATTCAGAGCCTTTTAGTAACTCATGATCGGCATAATTTTTTTTTTTTTAACACCACTTCATTGATCTCTACCTCATTATTTTTGAATCTATGTAGTAGGATTACCCAGTCACTAATAATCTGGTTTCCCACACATAGTAACTGAAGAAGAAGGAAAAAAAAATCTTGTTTTCTGAAGAGCAGAGAAGAGTACAGAGACTGAGATAATAGGTCAGATTTTCATTAGGAATGGAAAGACGGAATTATGCTAGAAAATATGTGTTATTTGATTTTTAAAAAAAAGTGTCACATATAATTTCCTACAGAAAGTTCTTGCACTTCCTAATACTCACTTAGTAAGGCAGAGTTCAACTATGGAATCACAGAATCGTTAAGGTTGGAAAATACCTCTAAGATCATGAAGTCCAACAGTCAACCTAACCACCACCATGTTCACCACCAAACCATGTTGACAGGTGCCATATCCACATGTTTTTTGAGTGCTTCCAGGGATGGTGGCTCCACCACTTCCATGGGCATTCTGTTCCAATGCTTTACACCCTTTTCATGAACAAATTTTTCCTAATATCTAACCTAAACTCCTTCTGCCGCAACTTGAGGTCATTAACTAGTTCATAATATACACATATCAGAATGAATATGTGATAACCAAACCTGCCTAACCAAAGTATTGATAGACTGAAGTAAATAAAAGGTGCATACACTTCAGAATAATACGTGTTAGTGACTGATCAGTCATTTCCTGGAGTTGAGTTTGACTGTATAAAATTTTGAACGGGTTTCCACTCACATCCGGGCATTGACATTTCATTTTACAGTCTAAAATGTTATCGACTGCTCAGGGAATGAAACTAGATTAACATGGTCAGAGAAGAGTGATGCTTCAAACTATTTAGCATGTAAATAGATATTTAAGAGGACAGAAGGGACAGCAGAGCTATTACTAAACAGAGTATATGAAGCTGACATTTGTGACAGTTTTCAGACTGCCAAGTTTGAGGCTAATACTATTGTTTTGTTTTGTTTAGTGGACTAGAGAAACACTTTGAAAATTTAATTAGAAGAAATCTACTGTGGCAATAAAGAAGTGGTGGGCCTGGCAGCTCTATCACAAAGTAGTTAGAGGGAATAAATGAAGCCCAAGGTTTCTCTTTCCACATTTAAAACAAGAACTTCATCAACTCCAACATTATTTTCCCTTGTGGGTTTCATTTGTGTTATTAGTTCAGGCAGAATAGAACCTCTCTATCTCTGTGCACGTTTAGTTCATAGAGATGGATGAAAATGCCATTTGAGATGATGCACATCTGGAAGTAATTGTGAAATAGCAGAAAATGACTTTTTAATCTGATTTGAGGAATAAAAAGGTCTGGGTGGTAACATTTCTACTGCAAGTGTGTATTTAGTCCGCCATTATTATTGCTCTGAATTCATTCCCACAGCAGTTGGGAATTGATCCAAAGGCCTTTGAAGTCAATGGGAGTCCTTCCACTGACATTAATGTGCTTTGGATTAGGTCTTTAGAAGTCATAAATCTGTCTAGACTGTAATTATTTCTTTGAAATTGTTCCTGATGGTGTTTCTGCTCTTAGGGAAATTTGTGAAAGTCAAATCACCTCCTGTTGCAGGATGGTCAAAAATGTCTGTTACCGATTAATGCACAAATGAAGGGAAGATGTCAGATGCTAAATGTATCTGAAACGAAGCTTCTCTCACTGTTGTTTTTATGTTGGGATCAATGCTTCTACAATGACTTTTAGCTGTACCATCATAATAGACCCTGGAGACCCAAGTGGCAGTATAAATTTAGAGAACAATTCAGGTGTTTCCCAAGTCCCATCTTTTTTTTTTCACTTTTTTCCCTTTTTCATAGGAAAAAGCTATTAATATGTTTAAACTTCAGTGGTCTTTTGCATAATGTATTTTATCACACAAAGAGGAGAATTTAACTAGCTTGCTGAGCTTTCCAAAGATGGAAACACAATATTAGCATGGCATATTTTTCTCTTTTGTGTGGGAAATTGCAGAAGTTCACCGAGCAACCACATCTGCTAGTTCTGATAAGTGATACCTTTGGTTGTAAATAAAAAAATTGCATGATCTTTTGATTGAATATTTGATGATAGTTATTAAAAATGCAGTTAAGTGAGGGACACCTCTAGATTTTCAGACACAGAAACCTATAATGTGGATATTTTCATATATACACAAAGAGGAAGAAAATTGTAGAATTCAATTACAAAAACTTCATTTGAGTAAAAAAAAATTCAATGTAACAACAACATTTATCATGTGAAATTACCTGATTGATATGCATGGGACAGCAATTTTCAGAGATTGTGTTTCCCATTCTTTATTATAAGGCACCAAAGAGAAGTACACTTTTCTCCTTGTTGCTTCACATCTCTAAGAAATAAGGGGTATCTGAGGGTAAGAGCAGAAACTTATTAATTACCTAATGTTTTTATGCTTATGACATTGCCTGAGCTGAACCATCTATTTTAACTGTATTTGTAAACAATTATAATTAGGAGTATTTTATCATTTCTGGCCCATTTCATAAGTCTTCAGATATGACTGTGTTTTGAAAGAGTAGTTGCCTGATTCTGGTCAGAAAAATTTCATAGATGACTAAATCTAGTAAATACAATTAGTAAATCTAATTTCTTAACTAGAAAACTTTATTGTTAAACATATTACTTAGTGAATAAGTTTATTATATGCAAACTTTCTTTTATTAAATTTAATATAGTTTTGAAAGTAAGCATTTTTAAAACTGGTATGTTTGTAAGAGGAAACACTAGTGATACATTTCAGTGTTTGGGTTTTTTTAAGTTAGTCATTAGAATGAAGAAATTTTGAGTCCAAAGATATTAACTAAATGTTAACTTTCCTTGATTTTGAAATGTTTCAGTATTTCTTTTAACCTAACTACTTAACAAATTACTTTGTGTAGATGCTATATGCAGATTGAAATCTTAGGAATCTTAAAGATTTCCTAAAGAATGAGAATTTTAGAAGTAAGAATTCAGGTAGAGGATTCTAGTTTATATTTAAATGTTAGAGAAGGAATGTTGATACATTACCTGCTCAAAGTGAAGATTCAGCATCTTAGCACATATTCTCTTTTAGTAGGTGCCTGGTTTATTAGGTCTCTTCAGCTGTTATGAATATTATTTCATGAATCAGTTTGTGGTCATTGAGGGGTTTGCATCCATTGTTAGAGAATATGGAGACATAGAGGTAGAAATCTAGTGTTTTTACAAAAACTGTTAGAATTTTAACTGCAATTGAAAATTCTTCATTACGCTATAATAGATATGCATTTAAAATTACCATTTGCTGATACTGCTGGTTGTGGGGGGTATTTTAGCTCCCATTTTTTTTTACTGTTCTTTCATAATTTCTCATTTGTCCTTTCTTATGTTTTTGCCTTCTTTGTGTAATTGTAAAATTACAAGTGTTTAGAGAAGGTAAACTCTATCATCACCTGATAGGACTGGTCTCATTAGCCCCTTTTCATACAAGCAGCCTGTGTATACTTTCATTTTATTAACTGTGATTAACTGTACCTTTGGATAAAATGGCCCCTTCCAATGCTTGGGATTGAAGGGTGCGTGAGGTAGATCAGGCAGAGATTGCTGCCTCTTAACAGTCTTCACAGGCATCTCAGATGCATGTTCAACTTTGGAGCAACAAGAACTTGGCTTATCTGTGCTGCAGTGAAGCCCCATGAAGCGACAGCACTGTTTAACCTTTTCAAAGAAAGAAGGAGAAAGGAGTCTCTAGAAATTATAAATTTTGTTTATATCCATTCAGTATTCTTCAGCCAGAGTAACACTTTCTCTGCATTGGCAAGCAGCAGAGACAGCCCAGAGTAGGTTTTGCCATACACATAATTTACACATAAGTTGAATACTGTACCAAATAAAGCAATGAATTGCTGATCCTAGAAATATCCCTACTTACAAGTATCTTACCACCCTTGTTAGTGCCAGTAGAGAAACTACAGTTCAAACTGATACAGTCAAAATCAGTCATACTTGAAACCAGTTCCATTAAATGCTTCATTAGATTGGGAGATTTTAATATACACACATTTGTTGGATTTGGAAGTTAGTAGGAAAGTCATATACACACATTTGTTGGATTTGGAAGTTAGTAGGAAAGTCCAGATTGTTTTGGAAGTGGTAACGAAAACTTGGATGCCACTCCAGTAGTGATGATATGCTCTGAACCCTAGCTGGTCATTGCTGTCCCTAGTTCTGATGTGCTGTTATTGCAGATGATGTCATGAATGCATTCACTGTTGGACTAGTAATAGCTTCCTTCCTATGCTACAATTTAGCACGGATAAAGTAAAAATCATTTAAATGACAGATTCATTAAAATCATCATTAATAATGAGGAGTTGATGTTAGTAGATCACACATAAGCCAATAAAGATAGAAAAACAAATTCTTAAGGAGTGTGTATGGCTGGTGGTCACAAAGCTCATGGAAAAAAAGTGCCTGTCAGCAGCTCATTGCTATTCCTTTTACACATTACTGACCTCACTCAGACTTGCCAAAATAAACTAACTTAACACAGTCAAAATAATTTTAAGCATTTTCTAGGTTAGAACAATTGCACAAGCAGTTCTGAAAGCTGAATGAAAATGACAGTACATGCTGAAATAGTGGTGAAATGGGGAGGTAGTCTTCACCATCTTCAGATGCAGCCAAAAGGTGTCGAGGTCGTGCTTAAAACTGCTAGAAGAATTTAAACCTCAAGGTCAAAGCTCCTTCAGTCTAACTAAAAAAAACGAACATGAAATGTTGCATCAGTATGCAGCACCTTACCACAGAGGAGGTAATCCTTGCAATTATCCATCCTTGTATTAACAGCTGCCTAACAGTGAGATATTTTGAATAGAAGGCTGCTTACTGTGCACCTAGAGAGGAAGGACAAAGACAGTTTTATATCAGAAAAGAATGTTGCCCAAAGAACACAGAAGAAATTCAGCAACATCTAAATCAGAAATGTGCTTATTAATTTTTTTGGAAACAGTTTATGACCCTAAAATCGACATCACTGTGTTTCTCTGTATCTAATCAAACACTTTTAACTAAATGAAAAGAAGTTCCAGCTCATTGTCATGAACATTTCAAGGGTTTATTAAACTATTTGCATGTCATCTCTGACAGAGCGCTAAATGAAGTTCTACAGCTAGTCATCTAGAAACAAGGAGCAGCATTGCCAAGTGTAGTAGCACTTCCTAAATGCTGTCAAATGTGTTGCAGTGCTAGTCAGTATGGTTGATTGGCACTGGTGCCAAATTACTCAAATACAGAGACTGATGCTTTGTCAGCTGCATAAGGAGATGATGGCTCTGAAGTTCAGGAGCATACGCTGCTTTCTGCTCTTGTGGGAAGTTGTGTACTAACCACGCTATTTTTGGAAAGATCCCAACAGAAAGGGCTTGCAGATGGACCTTGTAGGAAGGATGATCTTTTTAGAAATTATGTGGTTGTCACACAGCTGTCTGTTACAGCAGGAGTCAGTTATAGGCACTGTTAAAATGAATTTTGGGGCCAGGTAAATTCAAAGATAGGGAACAGAATTATGAGCCTGTGTGTGGTTTTTGGTGCTTTTGACTTAGGCTGGAGGCTTTTGTGCCAATTCAGCAGTTTGGAATGGACTATGAATATTCTCCATGCTGCACAATGATGAAGGTTCTTGATCAGGATGGACTTCCAGAACCCTTCATTGTCAAAGAGGTCATGAAATATATTGCATTCTTTGACATTTCTGATTAACATCTGCTTTGTTGAGTGAACAAGAAAGGTAACCACATTCAATACCATATAGATGCCAGAATATTTAACCTGAACATTAAATCCAAAGTCCCATACCTGCTGACTTGTGTTACTTGCTCTTTGCTGATGACTGAGTATTGGTTATTCAAACATATGTAAGCAGACTACATATTATTGACTGTTTCAGCCTCTCTGTCAAGTGGTTTGGCCAGGCCATTAGCATAGAGGAAAAAGAGGTCCTGCTCTAACCTTGCTGTGGTGGAAAATATCCTGAGGCAGTAGTCTGTGCTGATGATAAACCACTGAAATTTGTGAGAATAGCAATGCTACTTCACCAGCATACTTTTAATGCCAGAGTTAATAGTGTACTCATGCAGGGAATAGCAAAAGTCAATATAGTATTTTGGATGATAAAGCAGCATGTCTGAAATGAGACATCTGGTTTCAAATAAAAGTAAACATCTATTGTGCATTAGTTGGTGTCACTCAGTGTAGAGCTACAAAACTTGGACGTTTTATGGTCTCCACATCTAGCACCCAAACCATTTCCAATACACTGCTTTCACGCCCTTGCTGCCATAAAACTGCAGAATCTTGCCCTGAATGCTATACTCTTAAATTGCTGTCACATTGTCAGCACTGAAGCAATATTACAGGACATCCGGTTTTGCCAGACCTGCTTCTCATGTTGGGCAACAAATTGCCCAAAACTGATTTCTATGGGCAGTTGAAATGCATAGTAAAGCTCAGAGGCATATAATGAGGTAGTTAATGAGGAAGTTTAAGGCAAATCCTCAGTTATGTGTCATCGGTTTCATAGTGTAGGAAATTACATCTGATGATTTCCTGCTCTAGCAAAGAATGAGTACTTATGCCATCATAACATGCAAATAAAATCAGAATGATACTGTATGGTAAATGTGAATATAGTAGTGAAACATTATATCTGTACATTTCACAGAATCATGAAAATGTGTGTCTTTCTTGCACAATAAAGCCAAATCCTTATGTACTGATGGAAAACAGGCATCACATGCCTTTCCATCTCTTGCGCTACTGTATTTCTGACTTTGCCGTTTCTCCAGGCTTAAGAATGATGCATCCTGATGAGCAAGAAATCAGGCAAATGGGGCTAGAAACCTATGTGGATGAATAAAGAACTCCTGTCATTACTCAAGCGTAAGCAGAAAATACACAGGAGATGGAAAAAGGGTCAGGCCACTTGGAATGAATATAAAGAGGTTGTCAGAGTAAGTAGAAATGAGACAAGGAAGGCCAAGGAATTAAATCTGGCCAAGGGTGTCATGGACAACAAGATCACTGCTCACGATCATCTTTGAAAGGTCATGGAGATTAGGAGAGGTGCCTGAGGACTGGAAAAAACCAAATGTCATGCCAGTCTTCAAAAAGGAGGACCCAAGGAACTACCGTCCGGTCAGCCTCACCTCAATCTCTGTAAAAGTGATGGAACACTTTATTGTGGAGGCCATTTCTATTCATATGGATGACAATAAAATGGATGATCAGGAGTAGTCAGCATGGATTCACTAAAGGTAAATCATGCTTGACCCAATCTGATTGCTTTCTACAATGAAGCAACTGCCTAGATGGATGAGGGGAGAGCAGTGGATATTGTCTACCTTTCCTTTAGCAAGGCTTTCAACACTGTCTGTCACAACATCCTCATAGGTGAACTCAGGAATTAAGGACTAGATGAGTGGACAGTAAGGTGGATTGAGAACTGGCTGAACAGCAGATCCCAGAGGGTTATAATCAGTGGCACAGGGTCTAGTTGGAGGCCCCCAAGTTTCAATACCAGGCCCAGTATTGTTCAACTTGTTCATCAATGACTTGGATGAAGGGTAGATGCCTCCTCAGCAAGTTCACTGATGACACGAAGCTGGGAGGAGTGGTCGATCCACCAGAGGCCTCTGCAGCCCTTCAGAAAGACCTCGTTAGGTTGGAGAGATGGGCAGAGAAGAACTATGTGAAATTCTACAAAGGCAAATGCAGGGTCCGGAACCTGTGTGACCTGCTGGAAAGCAGCTCTGTGAGTCACCTGAGAGTCCTGGTGTTCAACAAGCTGTCCATGAGCCAGCAGTGTGCCCTTGTGGCCAAGAAGGCCAACGGTATTCTGGGGTGCCTTAAGAAGGGCACTCCCAGCAGGTTGAGGGAGGTGATCCTCCCCCTCTAGTGATCTTCCCTCAGCCCTGGTGAAGCCTCACCTAGAATACTGTGTCCAGTTCTGGGCTCCTCAGTACAAGAGAGACATAGAGTTCCTGGAACGGGTCCAACAGAGGGCTATGAAGATGATTAAGGGACTGGAGCATCTCTCTTATGAGGAAAGGCTGAAGAGAGTTGGAGTTCAGCCTCGAGAAGAGATGACTGAGAGGAGACCTCATCAATGTATATAAGTATCTGAAAGGAGGGTGTCAACAAGATGGAGCCAGGCTCTTCTCAGTGGTGCCAAGCAATAGGACAAGAGGCAACTGGCAGAAACTGATGCACAGGAAGTTCCACCTGAATATGAGGAAGAACTTATCTACTATGCAAGTGACTGAGCACTGGAACAGATTGCCCAGAGAGGTTGTGGAGTCTCCCTCACTGGAGATATTAAAAAACCGTCTGGACGCAATCCTGTACCATGTGCTCCAGGATGACCCTGCTCGAGCAGGGAGGTTGGAGCAGATGACCCACTGTGATCCCTTCCAACACTGCCCATTCTGTGAATCTGTGATTTCAAAGGACTGCTTATGGAAGATGTAAATCATATATTTTGTAAACATTAGCACAGGTTGTCCAGAGAGTTAGTGGATGCCCCATGCCCTGATGGAAACATTCAGGGTCAGGTTGGATGAGGCACTGAGCAAGCTTATCTAGTTAAACATATCCCTGCTCACTGCAGAGGGGGGTTGCACTAGATGACCTTTAAAGGTCCCTTCCTACTCAAACTTTCTATGATATGAAGATACATATCCTGATTGTACATCTTATTCTTGGGACCGTTAGATAATGACAGGAATATCAAATTGTGGACCATTTGTTAGAACTGTTGAAGGAGGTTTTGCTATTATATCCATGTTTTTAACAACATAAGAGAAAGGGGATAGAATTCTACAATTATTGGAATTGGCATTCAGATTGCCTCAACATATGGAAGGCAGTTGATTTGCACAAGTACAAGCATTTTTTAATGTGAATCTTAATTTTTATGTACATTAACATGAATCAGATTGTGTGAATTTGCTTGTTTTGTTGACTCACTACAACAGAAAATATGTAGTCAAGCAAATCTCAAATTAATCTTTGATCTGTTTCCAATTTCGCAGATTTTGCTGAATTGAGTCTGTCATTCCAGTTTTGAAACGATGGTGCTGCATACTCTAGAATTTTGTATAGATATCAGATAAGAAGGCTGATATTTCAGATTACTCTGTCTATTGAGGAATATATGTCTCAAGTCCCCATAAACAGCAGTCAGCTATTAACCATCAGGGTTAGATAGGATTTTTGATCCATAACTTGAACTGTGGAGTTTGCCATTGCTGTTACCAACTGCTTGTGTGTTTCAGCCTAGATCATGCCGCACACTGAGCTGGGAAAGGCTGGTGGCTATTTGCAGCAGTCACTACATATTTGTAAATCTACCAAGTTCTTATTTTGCTTTTGAACATAATTTAGAAACCCTCATTCTATGATAAGTACTTGGAAAGTTAGGGACTGAGAGATCATAGAATCATAGAACTGTTGAAGTTGGAAAAGACCTCTAAGATCTTGGGACCATTTCCTGTCATCCTGCCATTGATACCTGTGAGAAGAGACCAACCCCCACCTTGCTACAACCTCCTTTCAGGTAGTTGTAGAAAGCAATAAGGTCCCCAGTGAACCTTCTTTGCTCCAGGAACCCCAGCTCACTCATCTTCTGCTAATGGAAAACTGAATCTCATTATGTGCTTGTCCAAACATGAAAGCTGCTAATTTGGTTGCCTTCTTATTAAAAATATATTGCTTATTCATCATAAGCTCTGAGGTATCATGTTACTTAGCCAAATCTAGTAACTTTACTAATATAGATTGAATTCAAACCATACTGAAGAGTTTTCTCTTCAAAAAATGCAATTATTTTGCATGCAGAGAATTAAGCAAGAGAAATCACAATTTCCTGGATACCGCTCTAGTAGTGATGAAATTTAGACAGTGAAATTTTATACCTGTGGAACAGAACCACCTGGAAGTATTTTTCCAAATTGTTTTGGGAAGTTCAAATCTTTTATAATTTAGTTTTTAGTAACCCATTCAAGGAACTATTTTGAATGAATGCAAACAGTTACTTAGAACAATTTGTTTTGCTGGCAGAGTGGTCTGTAGTGCTTGTATAGGTCATAACGTAATGTGATAGATCATAAGCACACAGTGCTGTCGCATTTGGAGCACAGTGGGTTGACTTGCAGAAGTTCAGCTGTGGGAAAGCCTGTTCGGTCGTTCTGCTCAGCAGGTCTCCTGAGTCATTCTGTGTTTGTGATTAGAAAAGCTCAGCAGAGCCCATGCTCTTCATAGGTACCATAGCTGCATTGTGTTTCAAGTATAGTCTGAGGATGTGGGACTTCTAGATTGAATGTCTGACTGCTGACCCAGCACTTGGACCTGAACCAGATAGACTTTTGCATGAACTAATGCCTATAGCTTGGAGGAGAACAGGAACAACCATGCGACTACTGCTGCTTCCTGAGCCTACAGCAAGTGTGTAGTGCCTCGTCTGCCACCAGCCAGCCTGTAGAGTTGATAAGCTCTCTGGTCAGATAAGTAGCACATGGTGCCCTCACAATAAACCTGTCAGGGACCTGACTGTGGGATGTAGCTCCTGTCACTGCCAAGGTGGGGTAGGCTGCCAGAACAAGAGCCCTGTTTGCTATAACAACTCATTCTGAGAATGTGTCCATATACTAAACAAGACACTTGACTACTTTTTCAAAACTGTAATATCAAGTGACAGCTGGTTTTTGTCTCACGGTAGAATTTCTTAAAACACAACTCCTTCCACATTTGAGTTGCTTGCTCAGCTTCTCGTCAAAGCAAAACACATCAGCTCTATGGCATGCTCTATTCAGCCCTGTATGGAGGCTCCTTGAGTCCTACCCAATCCACAAATGTTTCATCAAGCCAAATTTTGTTATTGCCATTGCTGGTGGTGACATAATAAAAAATGTAGGATTTGCAACAAGTTGTCTTAACATTTGTTAGGCTGAAGGGGAAATATAATAATGCAGGATAAGTTGACAGCAAGTCATTTATATTTTTCTCTCCCTTCTTCAAGATGTAGCTACTCCCTGTTTGAACATGGTTAAGGTAGTTAGAACCAATTTATACTGTGGTATAGATGTCTGAGACAGAAGCATAAATAAAACATCCCTAAACTGGAAGCTAAGTAGAGATATAATATACATTTCTTTTGTCAGCTTTGAAACTGGCTACTGTGTTTTAAATTCATTTTTTATGAGAACAGATACTCCTAGTCATTTTCCTATTCTGCTGGTGTTTGTGTCACATTAATTTTGAGAACTATGTAGTCTTTGACTCCTGATTGAATGTCTAACTAGGTGTTTTACAACACAGTGAAAAAAGTTATCATCGTAATCAACACCATCAAATCCTCTACCTGTAAGCATGATGGCTAGCTTGTGATACTTGCAGTCCCACAATGTATTCTTAACTTGGTTAAGCAATTTTGAGGACTTGTTTCTGGTTGGGGTAGGGCATATGCAATATGAATGCATGCTTTCATGTTTCTGCTGAGGCCTTTCACTTTCTCTTTTATTTTATTATATAATAATAATATAAGGTATTTGAACTTTTCTGGTGGGAGTTCTTTACTAGAGAGAAAGGTCTTGTTTCCACTGGGATATGTAGCATTGCCTAGCCATGCCTGTCCTCTCTGCACATTGTATCAAAGCTGCATTTCTGCAAACAGAGTAATTAATTTCTTCAACAGCACACACATATAAAAATTAGTATTGTAACTTCGTTTTCAGCAAATAAGCCATGGCAAATGAGAAAGTGTCAGGTGGCAAAAGAGAATGTTTGTTCTTGTACCTGAAAAATTTGCTGCATTTCTTGAGGTATCTTATCGATTCAAGGCTGTATGCTGGATTTTGCCCTATCTCTCTGTGTAGCTGTAGATTATAAGAGCATGAGGTCTTGGCTGGGGGATTGCTCTCCTCTGTTCTTTAACTATGGAATAAAGGAAAGAATACAGATACTTCACCTGTAGAGAGTGAGCATTGTTATTGCAGTTGTGTGTGTATGTTGAACAGTAACTTGCACAATGACGATAACCAACTGTTTTTTCTGTGCTATGAGGACTTTCTTTCGAGTTTGGCTTTTATTTCACATACTCAATTTCTCCACTCACATTTAACAATGTAATTATTAGTAAATTCCCATGGGTAGTATTGAAGAAAGATGCTGTCTTGGGGATATTTTAAGGTTTTTCAAGACAAAAATGGCTTAGTATCAGAATTATTATTGATTTCCAGTCACTGTAAAGTACACACACATCACAGTAAAGGTTAACTGTCTAGAAAAATGTAGAAGAACAGCGGCTTTAAGTAAAAAGAAATTCCACATTAAAAAGAAATCAAACTAAAGTAAATACAGTGAACTGCTTTCTTTATGAGTAAGTTTAGAATGTTTTCTTTATATGACTACTGTAAAAAGGATGTTTTCTTTTTTCTTTTTAATGCAAATGTGAATACATCAGTATTTAATTTGACCATGAGTAATATATGTATTCCATTTAATGCCAGATATATTTCAGACTTTATGTGTTTTTATAATAATGATATGAATTTATAAATCCTTAATGTCCTTAATGCTGCCCATATGTTGTGCTGAAATCCTTGGGAATCTGTAAAAATAAAAATCAAGAAGATAGTTATGGGCTCTGAAAGCTGAAAACCAACCTAAGCCAGTCTAACAGCTAAAGATTTGTCAGCTGGATCCTAATGCTCCTAAACCTTTGGCAAAACAAATGTTGCCTTGGAGAACTTACCTCGTTATATCTGGGCATCTTAAATCACCCTACAGAAATAATATAAAATAAAATGCTCTACTTCTAAATACAAGGCATGATCCTGGCATCTGTGCTTCTGCCCCAAGTGCTGTCCTTCTGTGACACAATCAGCATGAGGTTTTCTTAGATTTATGCTTGTGGGCATATGGACAACTGGAAGTCATTTGGAGGTGCCAGTTGTCCTCGTTATTTTTTCCTTTGTCCTTATCCACTGTCAGTTGCTAAGCATGGTACTAGTTTTGCTTTGAAGCAGTATGCAGTCAAGACTGCTTCATGTACATGTTTGAATTTCAGAAGCAAAGGACAAGAGAAGCCATTATAAGGACTAGCATGAGTGTATTTTCCACCAACAGAAGACGACAGTGATTCTTCAGCATGTGGAAAAGCTCTATCTCAGGTTTTTACACACACTTGCCCAGTATAAAGACTAGTGGGATTGAAGCAATCAGGTGCTCTCATCAATTTATAAATTTTCCATACCTATTTGAAACCCAAGTCTTTTAAAAGCTACAAGTCATTAGTAGTTTGGAGGCTGCCCTGCCCATGGGACTAAGAATTTCTACTAGTCATCCTACCTTTTATTGATAGCCTTTTGTTAGGTGATGATTGCTTTCTTCCGTTCACACCAGCTATTCATGTTGCTGTATTTTTTCCCATCCACTCATAGTAAACTGATGCACCAGCACAGCATTATAATGAATTTCTATTTGGTTAGGCAAAAGTTGGATTGTTGTGAGTAATCGAATTACTCCTCTAGAGACAGGATTTCTGAGTAAAGTGATGAGGTGAAGCGATTACAGCTGTAACCCTTACAAGCATAAAAAGATGTGTTATGCAAATCCTTTGTGAATGGGTTGAATTGAAAGTGAGGGAAATAAAAAAGAATGCTCTTGATAGAAAAAGGGGGTATGAAAGGACTACTGTGTTGTTTGTTCCCTTTTCATTCATCCTCTCTTGCTATAGAGAAAAAAAAGGGTAAGTGGTAAACTGGAGAGCTTTACCTTACAAGTCTGACATTCAAATAATTTAATCTTAAACTGCCTTAAATACTGTGTAAAAAATTGAGAGAGTGAGGGGATAGGTATAGCAAAAACAAATGTGTGAAAAAGTGCCAGTTAGTGTAGGTTGCTTTTTTTAAGGTTACTAAACCTGGTATGACCTTATCTTACCTTGGTGTAAAAGCAGCAGAGTAAGGAAGGGGAAAAGAGACACTGTGGAAAGTAAGACTTATGCCAAACATTACCTTTATCTGAAAACACTTATAGCTCAAGTGCGAGATCCTTGTCATCCCCAGGCTTGTTTATTTTCTGTTTCAGTTTTTTCAGCTGTTAAATAAGAGTGCTCTGTCTCAAGGTAATACCTGAAAAGACTTTTAAAGATTCAGCTAGAAGGAGAGATGACATGCAAATTACAGTATAGTAATTAACTGAATAGAGCATTATAAATATGTCTTGTTAATTTAATAAGAAGAAACAACCTATTTGTTTCTAGATTATGTAAATGGCCAATAGTATAAGTAGCTTTTGGGTCTTTTCTGTGAGTTGTTTAAAGGTTTTTTTCAGATTTTGAACAAGTTTTATTGTTGCTCTTTTTTCATTTTCTGTGTACTTTTTGGAGGCAACTAAGCTCCAACCCAGCTGCTCTTCTCACCACCAGAACGGGGAAGAGAATCAGAAGAGGAAGAGTAAGCAAACCTGTGGGCTGAGATAAGAATGGTTTAATAAGTGAAAGAAGGATTAATTTATTTTTTAAAAGGTGATGCAAAGGCAGTCACTCACCACCTCCCGCAGACAGTCCCATTCCCAGATTGTTTCCAAGCTATGGTTACTTTGGAAAAACAGAACTCCCAGTTTTTATTACTAAGCATGACATTATATGTTATGGGAAACCCCTTTGGTCAGTTGGGGCCAGCTGTCTTGATCCTCCCCCCCACCACAACATCCTACCCATCCCCCATCACCAGCCTACGTGCTATCGGGGCAGCATGAGAAATGAGAAAGCCTTGATGGTGTGGAACCACTGCTCAGCAATAGCTAAAACATCCCTGTGTTATTAACACTGTTCTGCTCACAAGTTGAAAACACAGCACCCTGTCAACTGTAGTGAGGAAGGTTTACTCCATGTTAGCCAGACTCATCCTTACTCCATTGTCAGCCAGACTCATCCTTACTCCATTGTCAGCCAGACAGCATTCCTTAAGAATGCTTAGATTTTATGGTCATGCTTTTCAGCATACTGTATTTCCAAGGAGAATGGAGAAAGTTTGGGCAAAATTTCTTTCCCTATGTATGCTCACAGTGATGATTCAAATTTGGTGTTCTGAAGTTTCATATTAATGAAATTCTCCATTAGCTCTAAATTTGGAAAAAAATACCAATGGGCACAGGGGGATGAGCTGCTTATTTTTCTCTGTCAGGTACCTGAAAAACTGGAGTTTAAGAAGGGGGCCTTTGAAGGAAATGTCGAAAAAAATTACAATTTCCAGAGCTACTAATTTACACTTGTATTTCCCCCAACTTTCTTGAATTTGGCCTCCTTGAAAAGTCTCCATTTACTCTTCTCTTACTCTTTGGCCCACATGCCTTTTTTTAGTGAAAGAATTCTTTTAACTTTAGAAATTATTTGCAAACTATTTATGTTTATTTCACTGCGGCTGGAATAGACCCTTGCACACAAGGACCACTGTCTGAAAAGGGAGGGAAACCCAGCTCTGAACCTAACTCAGCTTTATCTTAGCTGTAATCTTCCCTCATCCAATATGAAAGACAAGAATGAAATCCAAGCTGAAGTTACTACAGTATTTGATGTGAGAAAGGTCTTTGCAAAACACTGAGCAGGGGTTCCCACCTGCAGTAACACAGGCATGGTGGCAATGCTATGGGAGAAAGAAAATTGGTCTTAATGAGGGTGTACATACCAGTAGAGAAAGCTTATTCTTCTAGGGTTATGGGATGAGGAATATTTCCTTTTTTAAAAATTAAATAAACCTTTCAATTTGGTTGTTGCTGTCTCTGGATTTTCAATCAAGATGTGTAATTAAAGTTTCTTAGTGGTACTTTTTATCTTTGCCAAAAGTCAAGATCAGTGTAAGATGATTTAATGTAATGAAACTTGTTTTGAATTCACATTCACTAAGTGAACATTAATAAGTCAATGAGCTGAGTGAGAATGAAATTTACTTAGTATATTGTTACTCAGTAAATGATTTCATGTTTTTTGAAAGAGGCTATAGAAGCATTGATATTATATAAAAATATCTTCTGGTGATTAAACTGGCTTAATACCTACAATGTCTATGAATATTAATAAAGCATATTTTTTTTAGTGGGCGTAAATACATTCCTGTAAATGACTGAAAATAAGATTTTTTTTGTGTGCGATTCTGCTGGAAGCTCAGAGCCAATACATGTAATTGTTGAAAAAATTTGCAGTAGGTATTGCTATTATGTAAAATGATAGTCCTTAAATTGGCATCTTTATTCACTACATTTGATGAAGCAAAACACAGAGACTTGAAATAAGGCTTTTCTTTTAGTAGTTTCTTGTAAGAGTGGTTGAACCACTCCTTGTTTGTCCATCCTGGCAGAACCCCACTGATTTCCCTGAAAGTCTGCTCTCAGATGCATATGGAGTTGTTTGATTTGCCAGGTCTCAAGAGAGTAACAGAATGTAGAGAATATTTAAAATATTTAAAATATTTGAAGCAAACTGGAACATTTTTTTGTTTAAAAATCTATTCACACTAGTTCGCCTTAAAAGAAACATCAAGGGTAAGAGCATGCACTAGTTTGAGGCAGAAGTTGTTTGATTGAGGGAGCGAAGGTTAAGGAAGGTTAAATGACAAGGTCTGCATTGATATTTTTCTGTTAAGTAGAAGGTAACACCACTGCTCTCACGTCAGTGATGCTGGTTGGTTGGGTTTTTTTCTACCTGCATGGTAAGAAATAGAAAGGAATGTATTTTCTCCAACTAAAAGCGAAGACTTAATGGCAGTGACCCAAGGTAATATATATCACAAGGAGGTTGATCTGTAAATCACTTCGTGCAGATTTGGCAGCACATTTCATTCATGATTCATAATGCTATTTATGAACTTGTTCTGCCTATCTCACAAAAAGGCAGACAATTTATGCAGAGTTACATGGTAGTTTTCTGTGGCAGCAGCACGTGTAGTTGCATCTGGAATTCCCATTGCTAACCAGCACAGGAGATGACCTTCCTAGAGTGTGCAAAGTAATGTTTGTAATATGTCTGGATCGTGCCTTTGGAAAGAAGAAAAGAAATAGATCACCTCTTTCATTCACAGAGATACACATTTGGGTTTGCATCTCTTTTCATTGGCATGTGTTGCTCAGATTCATGTAGCTAGGGGACACAATTCCAGTCCAATTTAAATAGACATTTACAACCAAAAATCATTGATTTCACAAAAATCTTTTATTTTATCACTAAAGAATTTTAAACATTTTCTATATCAACCATTATCCTTTCTCCCTTTCTTCTTGCTTTTTTTTTTTTTTATGATATGTTATACTTTCTTTTGCTGTTTCCCTTTTTGCTGTTTTTTTTTCCTTTTTCTGTTTTCCTGTTGTGGTTGTTCTACATATCTTCTTTCCAGACTCTTTTACTTTTTCATCTCTCATTTCCCTTGCCATATCTCTGTATTTTCATTTTCCTGTCAGACCTAGGGCAACTCCTTTAACCACAAGCTGTCTCTCTGCCGCTAAACCCTACATCACACTTCTTATATCTCCACACTGTCTTACGACATTAGTTCTCCAGCCCCAGGGGGCCTCTGGGCAGTGGGGAGCAAATGAGGAGAGAGGATTTCAGGGGGGAAAGCAATCACATGCTATTGGCGGTAAGTTTTTTTACCCAATATGTAGCCATGTCAATAGCAGCTTAAAAGGGTGCTTTCTATCCCCTTTCTCAGTTAATGAAACTTCAGCTGATGAAGATATTTTCTGGTAAGGAAGTACTAACTCATGTAATGTATCTTCTCTGCTGGGTTGAGAGGCAGGACCTGAAGTGCAGTCTTCATCTTTATAGGCAATCAGTTGCGACTGAGAATCTTAAAGCAAAGCAAGGCATGAACTTTTTCTTAAATACTCAGCTCCAGATGCTTATAGCTACTGTCAACTTTAAAAAGTGCCTAGGAGCCAGCACTGCTTGAATCTTAGAGGGTTGTTTTTGAAATTGCAACAGCCTTAGAAGAAAGCTTCAAAAGTGAATCTAAGTGAAATACTGAAACTGGATGAAATACAAAGTTAAAACTGCATTCCCTGCATTCCAGAGAATATTGTTTCATGCATTTATTTAATTACGAAGACAAGGCAATAATGACTACTTAGAGCAATGAGATTAATAGAATCTCCGTTGGTGTCTTGATGAATGAAATAGGAATCTTGCAATAATTCATGTTGGAAGGGACCTCTAAAGATTGTCTGATCAAACCCTTGCTCAGAGCAGGTGCAACTTGATTGAATCTACATTGGAAGTTAAGTTAGGTTGCTCAGGGCCTTGTCAAGCTGAGTTTTAAATGCCTCCAAGGATGGAGACACTCTCTGAACAGCTCTCCCAGTGTTTGACCACCCTCACTGTGATTTTTCTTTTGTTTTTCCCCGTTTTATCTGCTTTGGGATTTTCCTCATTGCAAATCATGTCTGTTGCCCCTAGTCCTTTTGCTGTGCATCTCCCTGAGTAGAGTCTGGCGATGTCTTCAGCATCCATGACACGACTGAAGATGGAAACAAGATCGATTCTTTCCTTCCTTGTTTTCTGCAATGCTTCTTTCTATTCCTAGGCAGTACCGTGGTGTTATCATCCCAAACATCAGATGCTGCACTTGTCTTTGTAGGTGAAAAAAGAGGGAATTATTTTCCATGAAGAATATCACATGTAGCTGAGTGTAAATGTATCAAGATTGGTGTAAGATTGGGAGCACAGAATTGAACATTTATTTTTTACATCGAGTAAAATCCTTGGGTCTACAAAACTGAAAGACCACTAGGTCTCTTCTCCATTCTCAGTGTATGGTAGCTGTATTTACCCCTAAATGATCAGTGAGTTAACAAAGTTGCCCTTTAATACTAGAGATTTTTCTAATGTTTGTATTTAATGCACACTGAAAATAAGTTAATGATATATGTGACTTTAGATCAAATTTCATTTTTATTTCTTACTTTTCAACATTTTGTCTAGCTGAAGTGTCCTAGTGATCTAAAAAGTCTTTTATAGATTTCATATGAAGTTTAATGTAGTACCAAGCTGTTTAATATTTGCTTCAGAAATACATTGTTATTCTCCACTTTCTAGTTCTTAAATACTTGAAGTATACAAACAGTTTTGTATTTACTTTTGCAGTATTCTGTATGTAGCAGGCATGATCATATCAGATTGCACTATGTTTTCATGTAGTACTTACTAGTCTTATTATTACACCAGAATCAGGCAAGATAAGGTCTTATCTAGAGATATTGTCATTATGTTGATTTGCTAATATGTTTCCCATGTGTATGTTTCTTTTCAAACATTATTTAAAATATAACAGTACATCTGATTTATGAGTGTTATTCAAGCCATCTGAAAGTCATCTTCTGTGTTGGTGATTCAGGGTGAATCCATCTATCCAAGTTTGAAAATTTTGGCCAGCTGTCTAAGAAAGGTGATAGATCACATTAGCTAGGTCTTAAGGAACAAGAAGCTGAAATGAGCCATTCATTAAAATCATACCCACTTAGTCACTGAGTAAAGCCATTGTTCCCTTCCTAAAAATGATGAAAGGCGATTTTTGCTCAGTATGGTCAGTAATACCTGCTTATAAATGGGAACTCACGGTGTGGAGTGGCCTGTGTGTTTCAAATTGCAATTCACATTTTCCCAAAGGGACAATGTATACGAGACACATACAAGTGTGTCAGCCTGTGTCTCTGAACTCTAGAGCACATTGTTTTCATGTCAGTCCTTGGTAATTCAATTTTTTTCTCATTTTAAAATGCAAGTTTGGTTTTGGTCATTGATAGACAAAGCTCAGGGTCTCAGTATAGATATTTTTGCCACCTCATCTGCAAGAGTTCTTGGCACTCCATCAGTTTAAGATGATTTTCTCCTCCAAATCAGGCACATTTTAATCAGATCACAACTGACTGAAAACCCTAAAACCAGATTTAAAGCATAAATACCAGTACAGTAATCTTCTTTGCCAGCAATCCATTACATAAATCATAATACAATATTTGCATGTTATAGTTGGCTTCATTTATTTTTACTTCTATGTGAATTTGAAGCTTTTGTTAGATATATTTTTTTTTTCCTTTGATGCAGTTGTATTTTCCTAGAGAAGCTAGCTGAGACAGCAGCAGCCCAAGGCACATCCAATACAGAACAGCTAATTTCATCCTCTGGATAAAAACAACTGCTCTACAACCTGTAAAAAAAATACAGCTGAGGGGGCAACAGAGCCACTTTCAAACTGATACCTTTTAGTTCTGCATACTGTGCAGCCCTTTATTACTATTCATAGCCTGACTGTCTTCTGTCAGAGTTGTGCTTTGTGAACTTAAAAACTGGTTCATCTTTACTTTTTATGAACCAGTATGATAACAGATATAAAAAGTTTATGTAACTTGAATCATGGAGACTCTTTATTATACCTGGTTCCCCATCACAGTCTTGTGTGAATAGTCCTTGGGTAATGGAAATAACAACAAGTCTCATATTTCTTTCAGAGAGAGAAAGTAATTAGAGTGTAAAGTTTGAAAGTAAGAAAACTTAAGTATTAAAAGAAAAAAATGTGAAAAAGTAGAGACAAAGGTTCAAAAAGTGGCAATACACTTTAACTGTCTTCTTTCTTGCAGGCATGTTTTGTCCTATAGTCTGCAGGACGGCCATCTCTTCTTACTGCTTGAAAGTTTCTTTGACATATTAATAATGTAGAAATATGTAGAAAGAAAGGCAATGACACAATATGAAAGGCTTTTAATGTCATTAGAAGTCCTGATCTGAACTCAGTAGTCAATGGCAATCAACCCTGAGCTGTGAACATCGATGTGTTTTTCATACAGTTGTCATTGCATTAGCTGCATGTTGTTGCAGTGCCATTATGGTTGTGTTTCTAGATGTCAAATGTGGTAAACAAGCCTATAGACAGGCTTGCGACTTCTTACACAGGGTTTAAGGCTTAGTTAACATATTTGTGTTGGAAATGGCTGGTGTAGCAGAAGAGAGCAAAGCTCTTAGCCAGCTAAAGGCTGTTGCCCTCACATTGCACTTGGTAGACTAGCATGGATAAGCACCATTGCTTTGATGTTTCCATGCAAAATCATGTGGCCCAGCTTAAAGTGCTGATATAAGACATTTCAGATGTATTTAGATAAGAAGATTTGGGAGCAACTGCATAATTAGGGTAACAGCTGAGATAGTACTTGCAGCCTGCTGCAATGTGCAGCTGGGTGATGCCCCCCATTGGTTTGGAAGAGGATATTTGCCTTTCCTTCATGCTCCCAGACATCCAGCTGCTTATGACACCTATTAGTGCTAAAAGGTTCTGGAGAACCTCAAGAATTTTGAACATGTAACCTGGTAGTGAGTGCTCTTCACGTGGCAAGGTTTTAAAGGGGAAAAAAAAGTTCTTTGCCATGGGTGTTGCACACCAGTGCATCCTGTGTTGTTTCCCAGCCAGCCCAGTGGACTCCTATAGACACTTCATCATGTCATTAAGGTGTTGCATAACTGAAGAAGTTGCAAAAACTTTGTCTAGGTGGAAGAATAGAATTCATGTGAAAGAAAGCATCTTTGCTTCTTTCAGAGTATATATATTTACTTTTACACTCTATTTGAAAATGTACCAAATTTTACAGGAAACAAGACACTGAAGGCTGGCAGTCATGACAGTAATAATCTGGGATACTAGTAACAGATGAGTGCTATTAAAGACTGTATATAAACTATATATATATATGTGCTATGTATAAATTTAATCTGTGCATATTTGGAAAAACTGGGACCTAACTCCAAAGGAAGAATTAACCACTTGTTTTCTTGAAGGTGGTTCTGTGTATTTTCTCATCTTTTGCCATTCTGAATGGCAAATAATAACTAATGGCTGCTATTGAAGACTAGATTTAGCACTATATAAACTGTAATTTGTGTGGGTTTGGGTTTTTTGAAAGGATTAGAAAACGCTGTTTCTGTTCTTCCTCATTGCCTCTGTCTTTTGATTCCATCCACAATGTTATTAGCACTGCATTTAATATAAGATAATTTTTCATTTTGGTAATTTCTCATTTTTGAACTAGTGTGAATATCGTTTGGGATGAGAGTTTGCAGTTTTCTGATGAAGAAGAGTTAAGTTGTCCTTGCTCCCTTCGATGTATTTACTCAGGTCTGCAATAACTCTGCAACTCCTTCACTACCAGTAAATTCTCATTTGCAATTTTATAGTTACTTGAATTAGCAGAAGTTATTAACAGAATGTTATTTTCAATAAATATAGCAAAACTGAACTTCAGACATTTGAGAGTAATAGTTTTCCCTATAAACCATGTCATGTGCCTATACAAATGATAATTATGTACTTTCTCTGCTGAATTTCTTAAATACTCCCTGGTGGAAAGGTACATAAAGATGAGACATTTTGTATATTTGTTACCAAACACTGCTTTTGTAGTAATTTTCTTTGCAGATTTAATTATGACCTAGCAAACCATATAGGAGTCGTCAAAACCAGGTAATTTTTTAATACAGTGTTTTGCATACTTGTAATTTTATAATTAACATCAAGTGAGGCTTCATTTTTAAAAGCACACTTGCGAAATCAGACGGTTTGTTCAGACTAAAACTTGAAAGTTCTTTGCTTTGTAATGTGGCCAAACACTAACTTGAAAGTGTTTTTGTTCTCCTAAAAAAAACCCCAACAAATGATTTAATTAACAAAATGCTGGCTGCTTGGCTGCTTTTATATGTTCTTAGGAAAAAGTGCTACCAAAGGTCTAAGAAAAGATCCGTTGTGCTTATAAGGGAAGTAATCACAGTGACCTTAAGAAATGGTAACAATCCATCCAACAAGTCGTTGCTAAATGACTTGTTAATCAGGTGGATCAGAGAGTTAGGGGACCATTCTTAACGAATACTCCTTTCCAGAAAATCAAGGAGAATTAGTGGTTTGGATTTCATTGTTTCAGTTTGATACTTTACAGCATGCATGTTATGTATTTCTACAACTGTTTTTTTTATGTACCCTTTTCAAGGTCTGCTAGTACACATGCAATGAAAAAATTTGCTTTGAATCTTTAGATCTTTGCTTCCATGTTGACTACTGAAAGAAGCCCATCAAGTGGCTAAAGAAAGTATTATTTTAATTTATTTTTTTAAGTGCCTGCAAAGTATACGCTCCAGAAGTACGTCTTAGTGGCAGATGTAGTAGAAATACATTGACGGCACTAATCTCTTTCAATGTGGCTCGTGGAAGCAGGGCAGAGTGTTGCTGGAACATTGTCTCCTCAGCATTGTTCCTGCTCTGGCTGTCTTCATCTGCTCATGTCCAAGGTTTCTCAGCTAGTGAGGCAAACGGATTCAGCACTTTCTCCACTTGATACTTCTGAATCTATTAAGGTCAACTTCTTGCTAATTGGTTATAAATTCATGGACATTACTGTTTTCAGAGTAGCTGTTGTGAATTTAAATTGCTTCTAGTGCAACATTGCAAGAGTAAGTCCTCATTAGTTTTCACTTCAGAATCTAATAGCAGCAGACGGTTCACTTGATTCTTTTTTCCTTATAGTTTCCTACCAAAGTAGTACCAGTCCATGACTGATCTGAGAGTCTTGCAGAGTAGTAGAAACAGGACTGAGGAATTCTTTATTACATATCAAAACAACATATATCTACACTTCTGAGGGCTTACGATACTAGTCAGGAACTGGTCTTTTATATATAAATGTATATATTATACTGGAATTCCAGGAAATGTTATCATTATTGCATGGCTGTGCTGGTTCATTTGATTAATTAAAATGTGTACGAATATTTATAAACTGCATGTTTGTCATTTAAAAAACGTCCAGTAGCATAAGCTCAGGCTATTTTTCTGTATTATCTGAAAGCAGGATGTGTAAGCAGGTGGTCACCTGTTTACTTGGTACCATATTTATGTGCATAGCCACCTGTGGGACTCCCTGTGCTTAACTTCTACAGCTCCTTATATCATCCCAAATCTGACTGACTAGAGGTTGACCTGAAGCTGTATTAACTTCATTTTTGCATATAAGCTATCAGAAGGAACCGCAGGGACTCATGAAACAGTGGCTCTATCCATTTCTGCAGCAATACCCTTTTATGTAAAGAACAGTTGTATATAATTTTGTTCATACAAAGGCTTAACTTTTAATATCACAAATCTTTGGGGCCTTGAGGGCTCCTTCTGTTAGCCTCAACTGGTAGCATCTATAACATCTCCCCTTTCCCCCAGTGAGGGACACACATGAGGACAAGTTGGGCACAGTATGTTGCAACACGAAGTAAGGCAGCAGATTTATCTAAGCATCACATCACTACTCTCCTCTTTCAGAACGAGTTCAGAGAAGAGGCTGGTGGTGCCTTGCATCCCCCTTTTCACAAGCAGAGCCTGTTAAACTGTCTTACTTGGGACAGCCATGGACCTGGTTACCATGGTGACAAGGATGAACCTGACACTTCAGAGCACAGCTCAGGGAATCACACTTTCTCTTCATAGTGAAATACAATTTTTCTTTTTAATAATGTTCCCCCAAAAATCTGTAATTTAGAGTCCTGGAAGCAACAGCTTAGATGGATCCAAACCCCAGTTAATTTCTGGCATGCCTTCATCTCCCAGAAGCTGTTCTCCAAGACAGAAACTCTTTAGAAGATATAGGAAAAGGAGAATTGTAGAGATTCCTTTCCCTGTAAATGTATCTTCAGGTTTCAACATGAGAAAAAAAAATCTTAAAGGGAAAGAATTGGTGTACCAAACTGACTCACGTGAGGATATCTGTAAGACCTCATGAATAACGTGTGTAGTTTGCTAGAAAAAGTTGCACATCCCATCTTCCAATCCCTGCAAAAGTACATTCAAATATTTTTATCAAATGGAATCAGCTGAGACTTTTAAATATAATTAAGTTAAAAGTGGTTACAGATCTCTCACTGAACTTGAATTTATTAATTAAATTTCAGACTTCTAAAAATTTCCTTAACTCCACAATGATTATCATTGTAGCAAAGCAGTAAGAAAAAAAAACCGATTGAGGCAGAATGATCTTTCTGGGCAGATGATTAAAACACAGGCCAGACCAGTCTCAAAGAAAATATTTGTCAGAGAATCTCACTTAGTTTCTCAACGAGCCCTTTTCTCAGGTGGAAGACTGACATATCTTCAGAGCTGCCTCCAGTTTCATTTGATGATATTATCCTGATGTTACCTTGTTGAACACATTCAGATGTCATTCCTAGTTTTAATTAAAAGTTTTTGAATGCCACATAACAAAAGTGCAGAACTGATTATCTTGAGCAGAGCTATTTTCAATATCAAGCTATGCAGCAATAACACCAGTTTGTGAGAATTCAAAGATCTGCCATAAACAGAATTAACATTCAAAGAAAATGCAGTGTAATAAAATAGCAGCTTTAATCATGCATAAAACTGAGTTTCTTCTCTTGCTCACACAAAGGAAACCCAGTATAAAATGCTGTGAGTGCTAAGAGAGTCAAATGGTATGGTGAGAAGTTAAGTATAAAAACCTTGTTCGAAACCTCTGATTTAAAGCTGTCTTTTAGAAGGCTGGCTGTTCTCTAAGTAGTGCCATGCAAGCAGCTCTGCAAAACCCTACCAGAATTTTCTGCTTGAATAATTGTGTTTGGGTGGATGAGTAGAATATCATTATCTTGATTCCTCCACCACCTCTTGAGGAAGAGATTGGTGAATAGATTTTGTACTGAGTGTCATAAATTCTCTGACAATTTTGCAAGGCTGTGTGTAAATTTTCAACCACAGAAGGAAGGAGAAGACAGGAAAGCAATATATGCTGTGACTGGATTCCTTATGCAACAGTATACATCAAGAATTAAGCGTAAATACTATACATATGCTCAATTTTAGAAGGGGGTATTGGATTTTTTGGTGTGATTAATTAAAAATATGGTAAAAAAAATTAGAGGAATCAAGTACATCAGGAAATTGTGAGATGAACTGTACCTCATCAACTGTGTAGAATTTTAGTGTCCCTGAGAGAGTTAGCAATGCTAGTCTGATTTAGTCCTGTTCACAGTTGAGCTTCATGCAACTAACTGAATATTCTCCTTTAGTATCTATGAAAACAAGTAGAATGACTTCTTATATGGTGACTATTACTGGCTATGTGCAGAGCCACAATCACTGGGTCAAGTTATTTTATGAACTTCGTGAATGGAACTGTGGAATGTGATTGCTGTTACTGTTCATTAGTTCAGAAGAAAGGCAAGTAGAGAAGTTGCTAAAATCCAGTGTTCTCCTCCCAGTCTATCTCATAAATCTTCACTTTAGGCAACCATTCTTGTACATGGAAAAAAATGTAGTTAATGCTCTGTTTCAGAGCAGAAACTCTTGCAAATTTTATGGAAGATGAGTTTGCACTGGTTGAAACTGTAGGATTATCTCAGACATATAGGATCAAATTGCAAAAAACAGTAATGTGCAAGGCAAAGATATTGTAAAAATTAACACTAAATTTAAGGTCTATTAGAGTAAGGTTGGCCAAAGGAATTAATAGCAAAGAGAGCATGCATTTTCATACGACCATCTTTCTGTTATTATTCAAGGTTCTTTTTCAGATCAGTAAATTACCTTTTTATACAGTCTGCTGTTCAATATATAAGAGAGGATTGCAGGACTACATTATTAAAAATGAACATTAGAAATTAGTAAAGCAGATGTCTTTGTAACTTAAATAATTTTAGACCATTTTTGCCTTGTTTAGAAATATACACTAGTTAACTCCAATTATCAAAATAATTCCATTTTTAATTACTGTATCTCTCCAATTTAGAGATGTTGTGTTAGGATGTTGTCATGAACCATGTCAAAGGCTTACGGACAGATGACATCTGTAATTCTTCCCTGGTCCACTGATGTAGTCACACCATCATAGAAAGCCACTGGGTTGGTTAGGCAAGATTTGTCCTTGATGAAGCCTTGGTTAGTTGAGTTACTTTATTTGACAAAACCAGCAGTTCAGCCTACAGAAGAGCCACTTCAGAGAAGTAAATCCCCATAATCTTTAGAGGGTAGAGAAAGCAAATTCTCAGAGTAAGCAGAAGTTCTCTTGTTGCTGTAGTCCTGCAATCAACAGCCAGGAGACACTCATTCATACATGTAGGTTTAACACATAGGCACGAGGTTCCTTTGTCTGTACATGTGTAAGTTCTCACATGCTTATTGCAATACACTTTGAGCTGTCACAATTAAAACACAAGTAATATGAAATACTTTCAAATTTGTAAGTTCCATTGAATGATTCTATGTTACATTCAATAGCTTCCTCGAAATAATATACTTCATTGCATGCAATGCCCATACACATAAGGCTTAGATTACAGTGTGATTTATATCTGTGATTGCTTTCATATAGTCCCCAAATGTAACATTTAGTCTGGAGAATGCATATATTGTCTGTTGCTGGAAACATACATATAATAATCCTGGTTTCATTTAAGTCCAAAGCAATCTTTCTGTTGATATTGGGGAGAGAGGTATTGTTCTGCCAGTAGATTTTGGGTATAGCAGGCTCATTCACTGATTATACACTTGCTTAGTCTATAACTATTCAATATAATTTTTCTCAACTAATTTAGGACTCTGGGATACATTTCTAGTGGACACAAACTTTATCTCATAAGCAGCTTTAAAGTTCATGGAATGAATTACTGTCTCTTACTTCAAACCCTTTAATATAAGGAAACCAGAACAAATGGACAAGTAGTTGATATCCTCCTGGCTTTCCACTGTTGTTCTACAAACTTGACAGAGAGCTTCATTTTGAAGTTATTGATGATCCAAACCTAGTCATTGCTTACACACAATATAATAAAACACCTGTGCTTAAGTTAACCAAAGAAGTAAACTTCCTCAGAAACCTTTTCATCTGTTTTTCTGAGATGTGTATTGTTCTTTCTCTAAAGTAACTTTTCTGAATGAAATAACATTGTATGTGACCATGCGATAATTTTAAACATGACTATGAGAAGCACCTATATTGAAGCTTGCTCTATCAAGTTATAAGGGTCCTATCTTTCTTCTGAGAGGTAGGAAACAGGTCTGTTATTCTTTCCCCTCTACTCTCTCATCACTAATACTCCCGTGAAAATACCACTGCCCTGATCAAGGCTCAAAGCCTGTACTGCTGGATGTGTTTTTGAGCCTTCAAGTTTTAAAGTGTATCTTCAGGTCACATCTAATCCCTTTGGTTCATAATTTGAAATCTCTCAAAGAGCTGGCCTTAAATTTCCATCCATACAGCTAAATCTCTTCCTCCAGCCTTAGTTATTTTGCACTTTGAGTAGTTCTTACCTTTGCTAGGTCTTACCTTTGCCCAGCTGTGCTCACATTTGCAATTCCAGACAGAGCGACTATCCCACTCCTGCATGCTCCCTCTTTACCATTCCCAAGTCCTTGCTGTTTCTCAGTACCCCTTACAGCAAACATGACTTTTTTTCCCCATTGGCATATAAAGCCATTTATATTTAGCTTTGATTGGTCTTTTGACTCTTCTGATTGGCCTTTTGGCTCTACTGCTTATCAGATGTTCATTTGCATTTGTCACATCCAGCCCAGCTAATATTGGACTGGGAGATGATTCATTTTAAGCATTGAGAATGTTGAATACCTTCATCTTCCAGTTCCACCTCAAAAGTCATGCCCCTCATTTCCTCTGTTAGACAGCATCCTATGTGTATCTGATGTTAATTTTAGCTTGTGCGTATGCGTTGTGTGTATGCAGCTACATATTCACATGCCACTTACCTGATCCTGATTCTTACCCAAGACACCTCAACAAACACATAATACAAACAAAATATATAGAGTTGAGTCCACACAGGTTATGTATGCAAGTGTGCATGCAGGCATGTATTTATGCAGAGGAGGAAGCATTTAGTATTTCTTAGCAGATAGAGTTCAAGCTGTAGGTGAGAGAGATGATTATAGTGATGAAGTCTTATGATGATTAAGTTTTATGATTAAAGCACTGCCAGATCTCTTATTGTCTGTCTAGCTCTTGCATGGGTGTCTGGAAGAGAGCACATTCCTAACTCAGAAGGTTGATCTGAGGGTAAGTTGTAAGTGGTTCAGATACGGCTGAGATGAAAGTTACAGAAACGAGTAATAAAGACTGATTTTAAATGACAGCATAATCCTTCCCTCAAAAGTTAATACAAGTTCCTGCACATGGAACCTGAATAGAAACAATCTAAGTAACATGGTTAAAACCAGAAAGTATTAGATAGCAATTTCCCTGGTACTGACTACACTGGCTTTCTGAAAGGGCTATGGAGCAGTTTTTCAGCAGAGCAGTAGTCTACTATGACTTCACCTCATTTTTCGTTCTGCTTCTTTTGGTGATCTGTTGAGAAGCATCCCAGTTTCAGAGTAAAGGACATTTTCTGTGTAATGCCACAGACACAATGATACCAACAGTTTGTACCTATTCCACATGCAGCTGCTGTGAGTGGAGAGGTTAAGTGGCATCTGCTGCATGCTGGGTGGAGAGTGAGAGAAGGGTCAGAGGGAGAGCAAGTACACATACCATTTCATGCCTGTGAGTAGACAAAAGACCACAGCCTTAGAAAGTAAGAACCAGAGAACAGGAGAGCCATTTCCTATTCCACAAGTAAACATCTCATGGGATTTTACCCTTGGCTGAAAAAAATTTATATTTTTTTATATTTTTATCAAGGTGGAAAAGATCACGTTCCTGATCTTTTGTATACCATGCTGTGATGCAAAGAGGTGCAGACTGAATGGCTGTGCACTTTCATGTGTATTCTGGTTTTTTCTCTGCTGTAACCTGTAGCCTCAGCCCACTCAGCTATGTTATGGAATGGTTTCAACTCTTGGTAGAACAGCAGTTTGTGGGGGTTTTTTTCAGGGTCTATAAACAGAAATAAAACTACTGCTGACTTTAGTCTTGGCTTTGTGGATGACCTTATTTAGAGAATTAAAATTCGCAGTAGCATGCAGATCTCAGACCAGATGCTGCAAGGTGAATTAATACACAAAGGTGGACTGGAACTGGGTGAAAGGGAGAAGTGCTACGTTTTAGGGTGCAGGCTGTGACTTGGAAAAGAATGTTTAATAAACACTGCTTGTATACTTGGTGTTGCAAAAGTATGGCATATATATTGAAATTTATAGTGTGTCAATGTACACATATGTAGATGTTTAAACACATGATGCATGTATCTATATTTTAACTACTGTATTAAAACACAAACATATTTGAAAATTATCACCAACAATTATTTTCTTGTCTCTAGTGCTTATACATTTAAGTAATTTCTTTTATTGATTCATTTAGCAGCAGCAACAGAAGAACCTGAAGTGATTCCAGATCCAGCTAAACAAACAGATCGGGTGGTGAAAATAGCAGGAATAAGTGCTGGAATTCTGGTATTCATCCTACTTCTCCTTGTTGTCATATTGATAGTCAAAAAGAGGTAAGAAAATGGTCTGTGCTAATCGGTCTTTTTTTTCCTCCATATCAAATAATAACTAAATGATTGTTTTTTACAGGTCTTTAAAAAAAAAAGGTTTTAGGGCCAGTAGCTCACATCAGATTTTGGATGAGTTCTTTGTGTTTCCTTTTGGTTTTGCTGTGATTCTTAGGATGTATTTAAAGAGAGGAGTTCTTTATATTTGGGATCCAATAGCTATACATTTTCTCATATTTTTTTATTTCCAAGTAGTTTTAAGTTGGAGTTGGAGGAATGTAGAGAATATTAAAGTGGGTGGAATTAAAATTCATGGAGCCTTTTATATTTTTTAAAGCAAAGAAAAAATAATAACTTACTGCACTTTTCATGTTTTAATCACATAATGAATATGATTTTCTATATGCAGCTCTAATGAGTTATTTGTATCTGTATGTTACACAACTTGCAAAATAATGTAATTTTATACCTCTATTTATGCTTTTATAAACGTGAAGTTTTTTCTTAGAAGTCATACTACATCACTGTAAAATTATCTAGTGAGTCCCTAGTGCATGAAATTGTTTAAAAGTGTATTAATTCGAGTGAATTTTAATTTTTTCCCAGTGCTTTCTTAGAAAGTAAGCAATATCGCCATCTTCTGGCGCTGTACAGCGCTAACCCTGCATCCCAATCCTACCTGTAGTAACTTGTGCAATCCTGTTGCTTGGTCAGTGTTTCAAAGTCTAGCCTTCTCAGTAGTTGCAACTCTTTTAACCTGGCATAAAAGTCCATACTATGTCCTATAAATCCGTAGTTATGGTATAGAAACTTGTTCCTCTCTCTCTGTGCATTCCCTCTCTGGTGGGTCCTCTTCATGTGGCACAAGCTGATTTCTCTCGGATAGAACAAGCCCTTTGCCTCCCCATGGTGTGTGCATTGTGTGCCCTTGCCTTTTGCAGAAGTTGTAATGAAAAGTATTTTTGTAACTGTTTCACATATTCCTCTGAAATGCAGCTTGGTATTATTTTTAAAGATTAAGAGAAAGATTAAAATTGTACCTAAGATCATTCTATATGTTATAACTACTGGTTTGCATTAGATTTTTTTAATTTATTGCCTTTTTACAATTATCCCTGGAGATATATAACTTGGAGAAGAAACGTCTGCATTAGAAACATTAGGTATGCTTATAGTGTTTTGTGTTAGTTAGCTACATATGTGATTTTTCCCAAAAGTGCTTTTACTTTTCTCTGTTGTTTACCTCTGTGGTTGAGAGTTAACACATATGCAAAAGGTCCAACTCATCATATGCAAAAAAACATACAGTCAACAAGTTTTCTTTATTTACACAACTTCTGAAAAACAAAAAAGAAGTTGTTTTTCAGCTTCTAGGAGGCAATCTCTATTTTGTAGTTTTATATCAAGGTATGTGCTGGGGACTATCGTCTAGTGCGTGTTACAGTGGTCCCCTTATGTTTAATAGAAAACTCAGTGTGTGTGCATGTGTGTGTAAGAGAGAGAGAGATTGTCTAAGACTATATAGTGTCAGTCACTTCCAGATGGGGATTGACTAGTTTTGCAGGTAACAAACAAACAAAAAAATTCCATGTGTTCACATTTCCTATCCTTTTTAACCTCTTACATTCTGAATCCTTTCACTATTTAATTTTTTTTATGAAAATAAGTTAATTATGTCCATGAAGTGATATTTTAAAGTTTTCCCCTTTTCCCCCCTTCCCTTCTCTGAACCTATGAAGGCAGTATCCTCTTAGGAACAATCATCATTCTAAAGCACATAATATTTCTAAACTCCTGTACCATTTTGTATTCAAAATAGGTGAGAAATTAACCTGCTTAATGAATCTTTAATGATTGGCAATTTTTCATCATGATAGTTTAATTAGTTGTCTGCTGTGTATGTTATAGATGTGCCATTCTTCTCCCCTTATTCCCTTAGGGAAAATGGGCACTTTTTTTAATACCAGCTTTAGTCAAGGTCTCTTACAAAAAGCATAGACAAACTTTGTGTTCCTGAGTTAATTCAGTCCATCTAGTGAATCAAGGCAATTCACATCATGAAGGCAGGAACAGCTGTAAAAACTCTGACACATTCACGCAAACAAAAGCACACTTCACTTAGCTGTGGTGGGACTGAAAATCGATCTGTCGAATCATCCTCTGTAGTGTACCTATTCAGTGATCCATTATGTAGTATCCCTTTTGATACCTGAATTGATCACAACTTATTAGATGGAAAAGTCAATAAAACAATGGTTTCTGCATTTTCATTGGTTTATTAAGTTGTATGCACAGCCAGCGCTATCTCAAACTGATTAAATGCAGCATTACATTTTATTGGAAAATGGAGTACTAAGCAGTTTTGTTCATGAGCTTGAGATGTTTTAGGCTTTGCCTGATCATTTTGTACAAATTGGTTTGAAGTTTTCCTGAATGAAGCTCTTAACAGCTTTTACAGACTTTTACTGGAGTAATCAAACCAGCTAAGAAAAGGGATACTGCATCTTTAACAAGCAATGCCATTTTCATTTTCAAAGTCATTGTTGGACTATTTTCAAATGTCCTTCATTTCCTTCCATTTGTTTACCTTCCATGTTTTTAATGCTTAGCATGACTACATCAGCATTTCCAATTTTAAGATTTTAAAATAGAAAGCATATGTTTGCATTCAGGAAATGTGTGGTATATATGTCAGTATACACATGTCTGTTGTAAACGTGCATTCTTTAAAATGTGTGTACTCATATAGCTACACATAGTACGCATACAAACATATATACACCTGTGTACTGATAAAGATGTTAAAATTAATTACATGAAATTGTTTTCTGATTAAATGTATTTAATGGAACCTTTATTTTTTCTGACTGAAAAGTGAAAAGCATATCTGCTGCACAAGATTTGTACACAGCTGTTCATTTGTCATGACATCTAGGCGGTAATCATTATATTATGCTGAACTGCATGTTGAAATTACACAATCCATTTAATTTTCAAATTTTTGGCAATAAGTGAAATCTCAGCATGTAATTTTCTCAAATGATCTCTCTAAAAAATCATTTTTATATGCTAGTGGTTTTTTTGTTGGTTTTTTTTTGATTGCATGGCAAAGTAAGGCTAGTTTGTGCATGAGCAAGTTGAAATGCTAACCAAAGAAACATGAATTTTTCAACTTTTTTTTTTTTAAACGCACATTTCTCTGCTTTATTGAATGTGACAGAGTCATGCTTTTCATTCACCATTGCTTCTCTTTTTCCACTGTCTGTGATTTGCTTGCCAGGAGGAGCTACTATTCTTACTCCTACTATCTGTAAGTAGAATACGGGTGACTTACTATTTTACGTGTTTTAAAGATGCAGTATCCCTTTTTAAAAAATAAAAACAGTCTCTATAATTTGTTTTAAGTTTTTTTGATAGTTACCTTTCATTGTTCTCAGGCTTGAAAAATTGCTTGTATCATTGTTCCTGTCATTCTTGCTCTGTTTGTTTTTTTTAAAGGGATATTGTATTTCTGACTGTATATTGAGACTATAGCTTTTTTCTACAGTTTTTCCCAATACTATTTTAGTTTATTGTAATCATAATTTAATTTGCATTATGATTCACAGCAACCATCACACTAAGGAAAAAACTTCCTTTCCCATTTCCTAGCTAGAGAACTGTGCTTGTAAATCACAAATTCTACTTTCTCAGCATATCAGTTCAGGAGAGATCTTGTGCACCACTTTTCCTATGCAGGTTGTAGGGAGATGCCAAACCTTTATGGTCATGGTCTGCATCTATCACTTTTGAGGTGCCTTGCATACATATTTTAAAGTGTGGATCTTACTTTTGACATTGGTTTGTATAAAACTGTACTTCATTGAAGCAAAATTGCCTTTTTTTATATGTATTCACCATATGAGTTTTTGTGAGGACTGCAACGGTTTTGTCTGTGATTGAGCAAAGCAGTTACATGCATTCTTCATTTTAAATAAATGCATAAAGCCGTTGAATTCAGAGGGGTTCTAAGAATGCATTCAAGTGCTTTGATGAACTGGTGGTGTCCAACGGTGGTGCTCTTCCACAATTTTAAGCAGATTAATTGACTTCTTTAAACAAACTTTGAAGTTATAATAATTTTTTAAAAAGCTAAAGTGGTTTAGCCAGCTGCCATTCTCTGGTTTATTGTGACAAATCATAATTTCCTTGTTAAATAACAATTGCTTCAACTCAAGATAATTATCCACACAGTTGCACCCTATGATGAAGCACTTTTCCCCTCCAACCACTGTAGCACCCACCTATGCAGATTCATCCAACTGGATCCTTTAGCAGATAATGAGAATCATTTACACTTTCTGTCAACCTCAAGTTCTTTAACCTAATGATTCGCTTAACTGTCATGACGTACAGATTTCATGTACCTTTAACTGAGTGAGGGAAGGACAAAAAAGGAAATGAAAGGCAATAGAAGTCATCAAACTCCAAGGGCGCCAGGAGCTGTTGAACAATAAAGTTTACCTCCCATTTCCCAGCAGTTTTGGGAAGTAGTTGCAGTGCTACAACAGAATAGGCCTTTTTAGGCATTGAAGCAGAGCATAAGAATTAGAAAGTAGCTACTGTAATAAGCTAATAAGGTGAAAGCCGTAATAGCCGTTGATTTATTTATCATAGCTAGCAGGTTTTGTTACAAAGTGATGCTTCAAAGAAAAGCTTAATATCACTGAGAGATGAGATGTAATAGTCTTTTTGTTCTGTTTCTGAGGTGACATTAGAAAAAGGCGATCTTCAGTGTATAGAGACTATTTGAAAGGCTTTGAAACTTAAAAAAACCAGTTTGAACTAGACATGCTAGTTTTGAGAAAGCTTTGATAGTATTTTGAAAGAGCTATAAAGCTCAAGCAGTTTCAAATTTGGAAGTTCTTATGGTCTTCATTTTTCAACCAGAATATAATTTAAATCAACTTCTCTTAAGTTAATAGAAAGGTGTGGAGTAATTGTATAAAATAAAGCATTTTATGGGGGACATCTAACAGATTTTTTATTTTTCACTGAACAACTGATACAGAACCCTCATGTACACCTCAAGAGTTTGATGAAAAAATGATGGGTTTAGAGAATACCTTTGGGATTTTTGTAGTGAGAGTGTTAATGAGTAGTAATTTTCCAACTGCTCCACCTGTACATGGGAAAAAGAAGGGGTGGGGGGGAAGTGTGACAAAATAAGGAGATGAGTCTGATTGGTGGAAGAGTCTTTATTGTTTGCAGGTGAGCTTTGTCCATCCATATTCTACATTGTATTCCCTCATCATGAACCAAGACTGTTAACTAAGTAACATTTTCTTAAATAAGCACAAGCATGAAGTACTTCTTGCCCTAGAGAGAAGTGTAGGTCCTCTCTGGTGGATGTTCCCAAGACTTAACAAGTAAATAGATGGTTAGTTTATATTCTTCATAGAGTCTTGGAATGGTGTGGGTTGGAAAGGACCCTAGAAATCATCAAGTTCCAATACCCCTGCCAGGAACGCCTTCCACCAGACCAGGTTACTCAGAGCCCCATCCAGCCTGGCCTTGAAAACATTCAGGGAGGTGAAGTCCACAGCCTCTCTGGGCAACGTGTGCCACTGTCTTATCAGCCTTATAGTAAAGAATTTCTTCATAATATCCAATCTTCTGATATGTAATAAATATCTAATATAATTCTTGTCTGGTGTTAGAATGTGCATGGAATATTAAAAGTTGGCAGAGAATAGAGGAAGAGCAAGCAATCCTTTTAAGTCAAGAGAAATGTAAGATAAACACTGTCTAAACAATTAACAGGGTGTTTGATGATATTCAGTGCAGAAGAAACTTAGCTATGTTTGAAAGATACATTTTCAAGAACTCAGTACCTTATGTGATGATTGTGTCTTTTCCATGTGGTGTCAGATTTATCCAAATAAGCAGGTTGGCTATCTATTATATTGCAGTCACAGCTTCGGATGAAAACAGGGAGATTTCAGAATAGTCTAATGTAAATTACTGGTTCCTGTAGAACCAAGGCGCACTTCATGCTAGTCTGCATACTCCCTGCTACTTGAGATACACGCTTTAAGTGTAGTAGGCTTTAAGTTATAATTAAAATATATTATTTGCTTCCTTTTGACTTCTGGAGACAGTGCAAATCACTTCCAGTTCTTTATCAAAAGGGAAGAATTGTGAGATATTTCTGAGGTGTGCACTTTAAGTGCATTGGCTGTTAATTTGAGGAGTTTAGTTGTACAGATTAGGTTGCTCTTTAACTGTGATACATTCAGAGTGTAAGACTGTTAATGTCAAAATTGTGATGTTCCCAAACTGCATGAAAAAGTAGAATGATGAGGGTGTTTTTTTCTTCAAAGAACCAAAGTTCAGTATCAACAACAAAGTATGCTATCATGTTGTATCTTGTATACTGAATAGGCAGTATTACCTTTAACATAAAAGGTAATAATAATGTATATTGAATAATTATGTTTCTTCTGTTATTTCATTGGGTTTTTTACTAACAAAGTAATTTAGAAGGTTAAATGATTTTTTTCCCAACAAGGCAGGCAAGGGGAATGAATTATCCATTTATAAAATCAAAACAGATATTTAAACAGAGATGGTTGATAAAACTGCATGCACAGATGCTTCTTATTTGTCATTTCAGTTAAAATGTAATTATATTCTCTAATTTGTTTATATTAGTGTAATTACTCCACAGGAAAAAAAAAATATTACCAGGGTACAGAAGTAAGCATTTCCATTACAGCATTTGTATGTGTACAGAAAAGACATGATCATAACTGTTTCATAGCAGGGTGCATAGTTTATCAATTACATGCTGAAAAAGTTGTACACAAGGAAATCTGCCAAACTTTTGAGTCACTCAGGATTATAGATAACGATTATTGTAGACATCAACTTTCATCAAATATTAAGGTGGTTTGCGGTTTTTTTCTTGGCTGGGCAGCAAACTTGCAAAGAAGCGCAAGGATGCCATGGGAACAACCCGCCAGGAGATGACCCACATGGTGAATGCAATGGATAGGAGTTACGCTGACCAGAGCACTCTGCATGCAGAGGATCCCCTTTCAATCACATTTATGGACTCGCATAACTTCAGCCCCAGATGTAAGTAGACAGTGATATCTTCTATGTAGGGTAGGTGAATATAGAAACACAGAATACGATTCTACTTTTTAAGAGAAATGGTTTTAAGCTCCAGGTTTTCCAGGAACACTGGTAAAGCCAAAGGTTAAATAGGGCAGTCCATATGTTATCCTTATTGTTATGTGGCCAATTATTTAATTAAATATCTGGATATACTTTCACTATGCAGCGATTTTTGTTTTAGGGAAAATATTCTACTTCTAGAATATCTCAAAATCTGAAACTGAGTTTTTCCTCATGAAGGTATTTAATGCCAACATGTTAAATATTAATGTGTAACACCATGTATAGAATAATAATATGAGGTCCAAATGAATTTCTATTGGTTTTTTGGCAGTAAGAACGTTATAACAGAAGGAAACATTGACAATTTTCATTGTTGTTTGTGAAGTTTACGAACAAGCTTGTTAATATATCTGCACATTTTTTCTGTATTTGTATTCATTTTTTGTAGACTTGCCAACTGTCTGGTTTTGAAAATGTTTGGCAGTTTGGCTTTCTGATTGCTAAGTGTCTGGGTTATAGCTACCACTGTCCAGCACTCTTGCCTCCCAGCATCTGCACTATGCCTTTCACAGAAGCGAGATCCTTCACTTGCAGACTCTGAATATGTCAAAATAGTGTATAAGTTTCCAAGGGGACACAATTCTGTCATGGAGCTGGTGGGAACCTGACCTCCTCACAGCTCCATGGACTTGTGGCTTGGCTTTAAACAGATCTGAGCAGCCTGAGCTGCTTCTGAATTGGAATCTTTTGAGAATGGCACTGTATGTCTTTTCTCTTGCCCCCCACACTGCTTACTATGCATCAGCAAAATACATCCCTTAAGGCTCTTAAGTTCTTTCCTGGTTGTTGTAAGGGAAATGGATTTTGGAGGAGGGTTTATTGCTGGATTTATTGAAGCTTACCAAACTGCAAAGTGCTAACATTTTAAGTGTCCCATAACCAATTATAAATGGGAGTTTAGTATCAGCCTGGTAGTTTTTCTACACAGTTTTGGCTGAAACAGTTTGAAAAATCTCCAAAGTTCGATGTCTTATTGGCATTGAAATTTGTGGAGGCAGGAAGAGCAGAGACAGTTTGATATGGGCTTTGATGGCGGATCCCAGGCAAAGAATTCATCAGGAATTTGCATGGCTATTAGTGAGCTGGGACTGCCGGGCACTCAGGCAGCCTTCCAAATGTGATGCCAAGAGCCCATGAGCTCCAGCCACCACAGCCATCCTGGTTGGTTGGCAGAGAAGTTGGGCATTGCTGATTTCTAGCATCCTAGGTATGTGATTTTTTTCTGTGTTGGAGGACTCATTCCTCCTGACTATTGTCTGGGCTGAGATGAGTCTTCCAAGCTTTCAGGGTTTCCTGCTATGTGACAAACATTTAGGCAGATTGCTTGAGAACTGAAGCTTAATTTTGTCACAGAGAAGTTGATATTCTAATTTTTTGTTCCAGATTGGAACAAAACCAAATCCTGGATTCCACCATTTCTGTCCAAAACAACACATTTGTCTAATGCGTGGTTCTAGTTGTGATAATGAAATTCTATGAATTTTATTCAGACATCTGCATTGGTGTATCTGTGATTTTCCTATATTCATTAAGAGCAATATCTTTGGTATTGCACATTAAAAAAGCTATTAACTGTAAAAATGTATGAAATTTTTTTAATTACCTGGAAGATTTTATAGAAATACCACTTTATTTTGAGATAAGCTATTGAAGTATTATATGAGAGAATGGGTTTAAAAGGAAAGAAGCAGTTCTATGAAAGTGAACCTTTATTGTGAAGTGAAAGAACAATAATGGAGGAGGAACCCTTTCAAAAACTAAATTGCATGTAATGTCTTCTTTATTTCATTTCACTAAGAATCTCTTTGCCCTTATTATTACATTTCTGAAGTCCAAAATCACTGCCTTTCATTCCTCTTTTATTCAGGATGCTTTCTGGAATTGTATATTCATTCTGTTTTTCTCTTGTAACAAAATTAATGGGGTTTAGTTATCAGTTGCTTATACTCTGAAGTATATTGTTTTTATTCTTAAAAATACACAAATTGAGGGTAATGTGTTTCTTCATGGGCTTTGTTTTTCTACAGTGCCCAATGATCCACTTGTGCCGACAGCTGTGTTAGGTGAGGACCCCAGTCCTTCATTATCCATTCCTGCATGAGTTTTGTCTCCTTGCATGGTTGAACGTTGAAACAGCTTGTTTTATGTAAAACTATCCTGTTTTCAGAAAATAACTCTACACTGAGTTCATCAATTCAGAATTAAACTGGCAACAATTTTAGAATGAAAATTATTTTATGTTCTCATTAAGATTTTATTCTTAGTCACTGCTAACTGAAGAGTAAATGAGGAAATAGGTAAATGGAAAATACTAAAATTTTTTTCCCAGAGCTTTGAAACTGAGTTCCAATAAACTGACATGTGAAACTAGAGCTCTATTAAGAGAGCCTTAAAAATAAAATTCAGGCCCATATTAGCATTATTTACCACCAAAAGTTCAATTTTCTAAGTAACAAGAATTAAAAGAAAAATAGAAAAGAGAAAATTCCAGAATATCCAAGAAGAAACAACAACCTTCTGTGTATGTTCTGAACAAATACTTCTGTATACCTATATTAATTACACATTTCAATTGACATTAGCTAGTAAATTTTTCAGCTTTTTACTTACTTCAGAAAGAAGAACATATGTTGGAATGGCCAGACTGCTTATGTCTGGGCTGAATCTAACACTGAATGCAGGTTTTAGAGTCACTGATTTTTTTTTATTTTTTTTTTTAAATACGAAGTGAAAAGTATAATTTGTACCCAAGTTCTTGGTTGGATAAACACAATGTGCAGTATTGAGTTTCAGTCAGTTGCTGAGGTTATTTTAGGCTAAAAGACAAATATCAGGAAATGGGCGTGAATATAAACAAGTTGAAAATTAGATTCCTAGAAGTAGCACTTAAAGGAACCTGGGGGCAATTTAATCCCTCCTGTGTTTTGAGATGGGACATTATACATAAAATATAGACTCTTTCTGGCAATTGATTGCCTTATTGTGTTTTAAACATCTGGAGTGAAAAGAATTTTGCTCTTGCAGTGGCATGTTCCAGTGCCTCGCTTCTCTTAAGTAAAAATAAAGTTCAGATTCATGTTAGTAATATTTGGCATCCAAAGCTCAATTTTCTGGGTAATAATTACTACTAACTGAGTGCTACTACTAAGTATTATCAATGCTTACCCCTAGTATTTCCTACCAAGGCTAATCATTGCTGTGGATTGAGCCATTTCCTTTTGAGAGACTCATAGGACTCATGCTTCTGTCCTTTCAAAACAGTCTTTTTCCCATTGAAAAACCACACGTCCTCAATTGTCTCTCTTATAGTTGAGTTAAGCCCAGTTCTTTCACTCATCATTTTGTAGCTGATGTTTTCTAAATTTGTTGTCATTATTTTCCTCTCAACGCTTTCCAACTCATAGGTTGAATTTTAAATTGCAGTGCCCCAAATCAGGTACAGTTCGTAGAAGTCTCAGTGCTGAGCTGAGCGGTATAGGTACCCCCATATCCTACTTGCATTTTTCCTGCTATCTGAACTGTATTTTCTCCTTTTTATTGTGCTCATGTTGCTGACTTGCACTGAGTTACCTGTTAAAATCACAGTTATCATTACCCAGTCCATTGCTCCATTCTGTAGTTTTATATTTGACTTCCCTTTCCAATACACACACAGTGTGTTGCATTCACCATTCAATTCACCTTGTTGATTTTCTCATTGTCTCCCAAACAACCAAGATAACTTTGAAATCTGATCCCATGCCTGTGAAATGCTTGTGGTACCTTACAACTCATATAAGAAAATACCCATACTGTCAGGGTATTTTCTGCTGTGGCAGACACGGATACAGACAATTGTGAACAGCAAGGGCTGTTTAATTGTTCCTGTCTGCATTTCCATCTAGTGGTAATGCTATTCTGGGCACGATGGTCTCCTGGTATAAGCAAAACAATGAAAGTTAAAAGAAATAATATTTTTCATTGAGTGGTCTGAAATAGTGGGAGGGAAGTGTACAAGCTTTTGGACATACCATGTAAAAGAGGCTGGGTACCTTTAAACTCATTCCTTTGTAACTGGATCATTTGGCCTACTCCATATAGCCCTTGCTTGGCCCAGTGTCACAAAACAGGTTACTTCTGCTTTTATTTAGAGATGAGCAAAATTTTCTAAGTCATAGAACACGTTCTTTTATATGAAACTCTTATTACTTTGTAGCTATACTAAATTTCTTTTTCTTCATGTATAGGTTATTAATGCTACTCTCCATTCTGTGTACGTTAGCACTAAGTTAGTATGACAATTTTGCTTTTCTCAGGTCCCTATCATTACAGTGATGGCATAATAATGTGGCCCTTATATTTTTTAAATGGCTTTCATTGTTACCTATTGTGAAGGTTTAACAACTTTTAATGTCACTTTCTTTTAGTCATTTTCTATTATAGTCCTGAAATAAATTTCTTATGTTCTGTTCACTCATTGTTTTTTGCTGCTTCAATGGGTTAAAGTGCCTATTACTGGTAAGTATACTGCAAGGAATGGGGAGAACTGCAAATCCTGAGGTGGTTTGAAATGTGTGCGATTTAACAGGGGTAACACTGCAATAAAAAGTGACTGCTGCATGTCACTCACGTTATTAAGCAGGTTAGTGAGGTATAAATGTACTGAAATTAGCAGCTTCTGTGACAGTTCAAAAAATCAGGTTTCTTAGGAGATTTCATTTCAGAAGGCATTAACAGGGTTTGCATTTTGGCACAATTGTAGAAAATACAACCCTTGAGGTGTTCATTTTTTTTTCCTAGAGTGTTTTGCTTTTAATCTGGATCCTTTGCAAAGAAAATTGTAAACAGATTTCAAAAAAGTTTAGGAGGAGTCAGCTACCCACTTCTCATTTCAGTAGCTGTTTTCCAAAATGGTTTAAATTTGAATTTTTCTTCCTCTGCAAATTCATTTGATCTGATGATTGCTAATTTAAATAAAATAACTATTTCACAAAAGGGATTGATAAAATGCGATCACCTCGTGCATCTTTGACGTTTGGTTTTGATATGAGGATTAGTGTAGCATAGAGCATTAGAACAAACTTCTTTGTTTATTCAGAGCAAAAATTGTGGGTGAAATCAGCACGATCAACAGTTTCATTTCTCTGCTAAAAGACTCGAGTTAAAAGGACCACTCTGAAGTGCTGATTTGTCTTCCTAAGTGGAGGTGGTGTTCTGAATTGTGGAATAATTGCTTTTTTTTTAACTGGGATCTCAACTGTTTGTTGGTTTTAGACAAATTATGTGCTGATACCACTATAGAATTATTCTAATTTATTGTTTAGGGTGTAGTATTGCTCTTGATACATATTATCCATTAAAAAGTTACTTTGGGTGATAGAGTCTGGAGTTTCCAAGTACATTAATGTCATAAAGTTTTGTAGCTTCAAATAAAATGTCCTTTAGACATCTTTATTGTGGGATGAAGGACTGCAAACTTTCATATGAGTTTGCTGTTAAATTCTTTTATGTACTTCACAGTATTTATGTGCTGGAGAGTAAGTGCTTTGCGTTTTCAGAAATTAGATATGTTTTTGAAGGAAGAGGTTGAAAATAGATATTGATATGTATAGCAGCAGCTGTTATTGCTCTGCAGGTACCTAATGCATTGATTTCTCGTGAATACAGATGAAAATCACAGTGCGACAGCAGAGTCCAGCCGACTCCTGGATGTCCCTCGTTACCTCTGCGAAGGCACAGAATCCCCGTACCAGACTGGGCAGCTGCACCCTGCCATCAGGGTGGCTGATCTCCTGCAGCATATTAACCTAATGAAGACCTCTGACAGCTATGGATTTAAAGAGGAGTATGAGGTGAGATCTTCAGTGGTGGGGCTTTGCTAGGAAAATTTCCTTTGAAATGGGCAGCCTTTTGCTTGCATTGTATTGCAAAAGGATGGAACTAAATGTCAGGGGTTTAAGTGAAAAACAAGTAAACAGACATAAGATTCCTATATATGTAACCCAAAAGTGAAATAGTGAATGGAGTCCAATAGTTTTAGCCTTTACCACTGACTGGTAGAAAACCCCTGTGTGTTCCTTAGGGTGTAAGAAGACATGTCCTGAATCTTTTTTGACGTATTGTAAGAAGTTGCCACTCTTTTGTTGCTGCTCTTTAGTGGAAATGTTGTAATTAGTTATGTGAGCTATCTTCAGTGCAGATCTCCTGGATTAGGTTAAAGTAAAGATTTTAACCTGGCTGGTTTCACAAGAAACGTTGACTGGAAGCACTCTCATGATTTATTATAGCATCTCATTAGGGCAATACTGGGACTTAAGTCCAACCAAGAAGCAGTAAAGACATGCTGAGGGTAGTAATGTCTTGAAGTTCTAATTAAACCTGCCTGAGCATGTCTCCTTACAACTTTAATGTTAAAATGGAAGCAAAAAATTCCCAGCACTGGAGGTAGAAGATAAGTACAGATTAATTTCACTTCTGATCTCTGAATCTGTTGTGATTCTTTGGGATTAGAACATCAGGCAGGACACACAGTAAAGATGGGAATGGTACTGCCAAGGTTGCTCACAATACAGCTAGGTTTAAAATGAGTTTTCTCTAAGTAATCTCTTCTGACACAGTTTTCAACCTTCTCTCCTTTCTGCAGCTGTCTCTACTGTAACATAAGAACTGGAATAAATAAATGTGTGGTTTTTAAAAGAATATTATTCTCTTTTCCTCTCTTTTACTTAAATATACTTCATTATGCTCTACCTAACTTCAGGGCTAAGCCCAAGTGTCAGCCACTGTTGGGGGGAGGGTGGTCCCTGATGCCACATCAGGTGTTTTCCTACTTGCTACTTCTTCTATTACTATACACAACATCTATTCCCTGCCTTGGGCTTCTGACTGTGCATTAAAGTTCTGTTTCCATGGCTACTGTGTATTTTCTGGAATAACTTACACAGATCAGGATAAGAGAACATCTGGAAGGAAGGAATAGCATAGACCTGCAACAGCTGTAAAATATCTACGAGCAATGAAGAAAAAGCCAAGGAGAAATAAAAGCTGCTTCTGTTGCTTCTGAGAGATCAAACTCTTTAAGAGCTCAAAAATGTAGAACAATTTTGCTAGTGGCTAGGGGGAGGCATATGAGGAAAAACAACATGAACAATGAACAGTGGCAGAGGAGATTTCCTGATGCCTCTGTAGGAAGAAAAGCGGTTTTACTAAGTAAGATGTGGACAGCGATGTAATGCTGGAGTAAACAGGCTGTATATTATGGTGTCTTGTAAGAAGAGTGATCAGTTTCTCTGTGCGTTCTCAGTTTGCTGTCATTACTCCATAGCAAGTATGTATAAGCAAGTTTAGCCTTCCAGCAATTCCAGGATTTGGAATCCCTCTAGAGTTCCTCAGTGACTTGCCCGTTTACTCATAGCAGTCAGAGGGAGCCTTCCTTCTTCTCTAGCTATATTTATATACCATGGTACCACCTGGGTGACCAGGGCAGACAAGCCAAGCTGAGCTTACTTAATGGTAGAGCAGTTCTTTTAAGCTGTTGTTTCTGGAGATAAATTAATGGTCAGAATGTTTTCTTTCGGAACATTTTTATTTATAGAGTTTCTTTGAGGGGCAGTCAGCTTCTTGGGATGTCGCTAAGAAGGATCAAAACAGAACAAAGAACCGCTATGGAAACATTATAGCATGTGAGTATCGGTGTCCTTGGCTTGAGCGATAGCTCTACTCGTGTGTTACCCGTGCTGTGTTCTCTCTTCCTTTACAAATCTCCAGTGGCATAGCTGTTTAATACCCTCAGCTGAGAAGCAGGACAGTGCCTTTTTCAGCTTTTTTTTTTGTCCTTCACAGTTCAACTTTCTTCCTTTTATAACTCAGGCTGAATTTCGCATTTGCATCTCTGTTGTGCAAGCGGTGGTAAGCATATATCAGCAACAAGCTAGCACTCATTTGGATGTTGATTCTGTTTATTTGCAATTTGTATTGTTTTACCAGTGCTATGGAACTCACAGGAATCAAGGTGCCAGAGAAGTCTCTGAATGGGTAGAGTTACCTCTTCATCGAATCCCAAGTGCATTGCTAACCCCCATGTTTTGACTTCATTAATGTCTCAATATGAACTTGAGCAGGCTTGGGTTGGAAGTGAGGAAACAGTAATCAGCATTTTTGGTTTTCTAGATTGCCAGCAGTGGAGCTGATATTGAAAGGGACTTTGAACAAGTAACCGGTTTTCTTTGTGTCTTTTTAACCACGTGTAACAGTGCCAACACCTTTCAGCTACACTTAATGAAATTAGGTGAATGTTTTTTGAAATAATTGGAGACCTCAAACAAAATGGTTCTTTGTAATTCTGTATAAACACTTCATATTTAAAGATTGTAAATTGTGAGGTGCTTATGCCAGCTGATTTTGGTTTTCTTCTTACCGTTAGTATCTTACTTAAAAAATCACACTTCAAAAAGGCTCCGTAACCACTTGGTTTTTACAGATGACCACTCCAGGGTGATTTTGCAACCTGTTGAAGATGATCCATCTTCAGATTACATTAATGCCAACTACATAGATGTGAGTGGAATGCACAGCTTTCTCCCTCTCAATTTGCCAGCTTCTTTATGTGAAATTATTGCATGCAATGCCTACAAATTTATTGAAAGCTTTCTTTTATTAAGAACAAATGTACACTTTCCTTGTTCTACGTCCTAGTACTCACTGACATTGTTGTGCTTTCTTTCACATCTGACTTTGGTTTGGGCTGTAGATTTGGCTGTACAGGGATGTAAGTACCACTATATGTGAATAACAGCATCCTATTGTAAATATTTAATATAGATATTGTTATTAATTACTTTCCTCTTCTATTTTTATCAGTTGATAACTATGCATGCCTCATCTAATTTACCTCATCTGTTCCTTTAAAAAATTTCTTTTTTGTGTGAATATTTTTTGTACCTGTTTTGAAAAGATAATTTAGCCTTTTAGCATAATTATGCCTTTTAGCATATTATTGGATGTTAGATAACTCAGGTGAGCCTATCTGTTAAAGAGAACTTGGTGTTCTCATTTTTTAACAATGATTTTTGCCACTAGCTTTTCTTTTTCCCTTCCCATTTATATGTGAGAAACTAGATAGTATGCTGTATTGTAATTGTCTGAAAATGTACCTGTGGAGTAGCCATAATGTATATTTGGCAAAAAGGGAGGGATTATGACATTTATGGGTTAGGTTGGGTTTTGGGGGGGTGGTGTGTGTTTGTTTTTAACAACGGTTTAGACAAACAATATTTAGGTGTCATTTATCTTAATGTGCTAATTTAGGTATTACAAAGTATATGCACAAACATATTTTATATAAATATTTTAATGTAGTAGAAATTTCCTCACTTCTGCAGAAAACCTCTAAAGTTTGAAATTCCATTCTTTAATCAGAATACAAATTAAATTATAAATTTTTTTTTAAAAAGTGGTACAAATTTTGCCAGATGCTTTGATTAACAATATATAACTTTTCTCTAATTAACACCGTAGGAATAAACGAGGTGTTGTATTCAAAGTAATTCCAAAGTAATTTGAAAGGTAGTGAAGTAACTAGTACAAATGTTTTTCCGATACGTGGAATATGATTTCTTTATAATTGAACCTTAGCAGTTTTTCCTGACCACTGTTAGTTGATAAATTATTTAAGAGCCCTTGAATTTCCAGGATATAAAGACTTAGCTCTAGATATATATATATGTCTTTTTATTTGGATATTTTACAAGCCAATCTCTGTGAAGTGATAGGCCCATGATATTTTGCCTGGGGCCTTAAACAAGAAAACTCTCCCAGATTTGTAATAATTCCAGTTCCTTGAGAATATTATTTTTCTGATTTAGGAGTGAATTAAATCTCATTAGAGCCAGACAAGAAAGCTACAGGTTAAAACTGGTACTTGGTAATTTTTAAGTGGCACTTTTATCTTCTTCTGGAAAGCATTACTGAATGTAAACCAGTGTAGCCCAGGTTCCACTTTCATAATTTGAAACTGGGGCTTGATATTAGGAACTCCAGGAAAAATTTTTTAGTCATTTGATGCGATCTTGGTCTCTTATAAAGCCAAGGGTAAGATACTCAGAAGTTTTCATAAGCCCCAGAGGAAGGTATTCTCACTCTAAACAGGATAATGAAGCAGTCTGTGGAAAAGAATAAAACCTCCTTGGGTTTGCTGAAGTCCTTCACTTTAGTAGTATCTTGTGAACACCAGGAATCCAAGGGCTTATGCTCCCCTGTAATGCAGTGCTTCAAGCAAGTGGCCTAATAACTGTAACCTAGAGAATAATTGGAGTTATTAACATTTGCACATCGTGAAATTCTGTATTGTCTTCTCACCAACAATACTAAACTCTCCTTCCTCTTTGTAGCTATGTGCCTAGCTGGCACTGGTCAAAATATACTCTGAATTATTTCCTTAAGAGCAGCACCTCTTTGTCTTGTAGTTTTTATGTGGACAATTAGTGCTATATAGTACTGCTAGCATTGGCATAGACCCAGCTACCTGGAAAAGCTTAGTTGTGTAGGGTTACCCATCTACATATCTATATCTATCTATCTATCTATATATAGATATGTAAGTATGTGTATGTACTTGTGTGTATCATGCCCACTGTAATTGATGCACACTTTGTGCAGTCAAGCAGAACATTTCACTGCAGTAGGACCTCAATACAGCGCACGCATCAGTGTCCAGCTCTGTCCCCATTAGTTAGAGCTGGGGTATATACCTTTGAGCCTTACAAAGATTCTCTGTTTAGAAGAAAAAACAAGGTGTATATTTTTTCATATTGGCTAAGTTGGGAACACAGATCAACTACTGAGATAATATGGTGGCAAAGAATTTTTCATAAAGTTTAAGTAAATGGCCCAATGTATTCGACTGGGGAAATAATGTCAATCGATAACTAATTTTTAGGCACAGGGGACCCATCTAGAATACTCCTTCCCGGTACACTACAATGTCTGTTCAAGTCAGATGTTCTTATTTTCATTTTATCTGTTGTCATTCGAACCTTTTCAATATTGTTTTTTAGATCTTGAGCTTCATGCTGCTCTTAAATATTGGTTTGTTCTGAAAATGTTGTCTAGAGTTAAGGCTTTTATTTTCCACTCTCTGTTAGTAATATGGTACTCAAACCAACCTATATTGCTGTTTTAGGGATATCAGAGACCAAGTCACTACATTGCAACCCAAGGTAAGGATCTGCCAGCTTTAATCAAATCAAACAAGTGTTCTCTGTAGTGTCCTGAAGTGTTTTGGTAAAATGGAAGTAGATGGAAATAGAGCATACATCGTATTGTGAGTTGTCATCTTGTGTTGTGGTAAAATAATATAGGTTATTTTGTTCAGGTGGAATGTGAATAAATTCAAAAATTGCACTAATTTATCATGTTAATTAGCTATTGAGCAAATCTTCTAGTGATAAATTAAGATGATAAAGTCAGAAGCTACTACCATGATTTCCAATTATGAAGATGAAAAGAGAAAAGAGATGTGGACAGAAGAGAACAGTTTCAACCTGCCTTGAGGCATTTTTCTTTCCATATTACAGTGTATTATTTTATTGTCTAGCGTTTAGTCCAGGATGCAGTGAAGATAGTAATGATAAATTAAAATCTGTCTCAGAAAATCTGGGTAAAATAAGTCCAGAGGACAAAGCCTCCTTATAGGAAGGAGAGAGGGAAATCTTTATCACGTAACACCCTACTAATAAAAAAAGGTGTTAGAGAAAAAAACTGAAGTTCTATGGAAATTATTAATTTTGTGTTTCTGATAAAACTCCCACAATGAGGAAAAACAAATAGATTAGTCTAAGATTGCACTGAAATATCAGAGGATATGAATTAAAGTAAAAATAATTAGATTTAGGTGTGCCATTATTTGATCTCTAAGTATAATCAGATAGCTGTCTGGAAATATCCTGTTATTTGTGCCCTTGGTTGATTGTAGCTGCACACAGGAAAGACAAAATAAAGACTTGTTTTAAAGCAGGATGTTCAAAGTTCTGTCCATGTTTTTTAATTTTTGTGTAAGTGCTGCCTAAATAGGTCTCTCTATGGTAGTTAAGTCTACATTTGCATTTTATTTTTGTTTTACTATGTAAATCATTGCACATAATAGTGTGTAAAGGAGACAAAAATTTATTGCTGGCTTTGTGTGCAGCCTTTGATTTAACATGAAGGAATATGTTTTAGTCTTCAAATGTGGCACTTAGGTTTAGTGGTGCACTCAGCAGTGCTAGGTTTTCAGTTGGACTCAATGATCTTAAAGGCCTTTTCCAACCTAAATAATTCTATGATTCTATACATGTTATATACAGTAATATTTATAGTACTGCTGGATGGTCAGGAAGCTGTTTCTAAGGTTACCAGCAGCCCTCCTGCCTGATACTTCACTCTGGCATGGGCATCTCCTTGGTGAGCACCTGAAGAAACTGACTCTCAACACATCGTATTGAACAAATGGAAAACAAATCTGGAAGTGTAACTATAGATGTAGTCACACGTTGCTGTGTCCTTGTAGTTTTCAAGCAACTTCTGGCATTTTGGTACATGAAACACCTGCTATTAATTTCTTTCAAGTGGTAATTCAGTTAAACTGAGAAGATTCAGCATTGGTTAGAAATAACAATATAGTCTGGAAACTGTCACAATGTTACGATGATGTGGTTTTGCAAAGCTTTCATCTCTGAGCAAGTGTGCTCATGTACATCAAGTCTGAAAACCACTGGATTTTATTTTTAGCACTTGCTTTGACTATTATTTTTTTGCAGAATATTATCTGGATTTTTTTCTTACAGGTCCAGTTCATGAGACTGTATATGACTTTTGGAGAATGATATGGCAGGAGCAATCGGCTTGTGTTGTGATGGTCACAAATTTAGTGGAAGTTGGGAGAGTATGTTTTTGGTTTTGTTTTATTTTTAATGCTGCAAGCTTAAAAAACAACCTGCTGACAAGACACACTTTTGGCAGAATGTAGAAGGGTCTTGTGAAGGATGATCCTCCATCCTGAGAGGGGAAGGGGCAAGAGTCCAGACATTGCTGCCATTATGGCATTGCGTAAAATGACTTCTGAAGGTGTTTGCTGTGTTGCTTTCATAAGTAGTGAAAAATTGTCTACATCAAAAATTCATATTTCAACAATATAGATTTGCATATTGTCACTCAAATGAGGAGAGTAAGTGGACTAGTGAGGAAATGAGCTCCAATATCAGTGGCTAGAAATCAGCAAATTATTTATAGTTCAGCAGTAACACATCCCTCAGGGAGTTCTATAAAGTATCTGGGATTACTTGCAACAGTTTGATTATGGATACAAAATGCATCCTAGTTTAACCTAAGTGGAAATGTATTCCATAGCTCAGCAGTAAAAAAAAATACAGATGCTCATTTAAAAGTGAATTTGACATCTAAGTACAGCTGTGTAAAGCAGTGGAAACTCCTCGTATCTAGTGCTTAACATAACAGCCATTAGCCATGACAAGCCACATGAGTACATGGTCGTTTTGGAAATAAATGTGGTGTCACGTATCCTCAAGCTTTTCTTTTCCATTGGTGTAAAATGCATACCTATTTTGTATTTAGGTCAAGTGTTACAAGTACTGGCCTGATGACACAGAAGTTTATGGGGACTTCAAAGTGACCTGTGTAGAGATGGAGCCCCTTGCGGAGTACGTCGTCAGGACATTCACTTTGGGAAGGGTGAGCAGTGAGCACATTTTGAAAGGGCTCAGCAAAAATACTGTTCCCTGGTAGCAAGGAGGATTAAAGAGGCTATGCTGACATGTGTTCCTGTAGAATACCAAATCCCTCTGGCTCGTTAGCAGGACCACAGTATAGGCAGACTTACCTCACCATGGGAGTTTTGCATTGCATCAGCACTATCCAAACATGTATCTCTCTGTGGGACTTTGAATTTCCCCAGAAACGTCAGCTGCTGCCCTCCCCTCTCTGATAGTCACCTCTTCTCCATAGCCATGCTTCTGCGCTAAGCTCAAGTACCAGGTTATGAGTCATACCTGCTCTTCACCTCCATTCACTCTGTTCTGGCTGCTGCTGAGTCAATCTCAGTCAAAGGACAAATTCTGTGAAGTGCCATATATGTGACACAGTTGTGGTCTTATGGTAAATCATTTTACTTGCCTTTAAAGGTAGCAGGCCATTGTCTTAATTAGCAAAACTTCTGAAAATCAATGTAAAATGCATCTAAGTGTATAACAAACAAAAAAAATCTAATGCGGCAAAACTAGCGTACTTAATGTTGAAAGTAAAAATTACAAACTTCAAAATTAAAAAAAAAAACAGTGACATCTGTAAGCTTCCTGTGGGTCTTTGCTTTAAATAGTTAGTGAAAGGATGAAAACTGCATGTAGATTCTATCAGTATGTGTGATCATTATTCAAGTCAGATAAAATCTAGTCTATGAAATACTTTGAATTTCATAACCTTTGTTTTTTTGCCTTTTTCAGAGGGGCTACAATGAAATCCGTGAAGTTAAACAGTTTCATTTCACTGGCTGGCCAGATCATGGAGTTCCTTACAATGCCACAGGCCTGCTTTCCTTTATACGGAGAGTCAAATTATCTAACCCTCCTAGTGCAGGACCTATTGTTGTCCATTGCAGGTGTGTACAGAAGGGGCAAGATTGATTTTTTCCACAAACGTGTATATGATTATTTACAGTAGTCTATTCTGGAGCATTCATCATTTCAAAGTGTTTTGGTTTTGTTGTTCCCTTTTTGAATTGCCTAATTCACAATGCAGTAGGATCTGGCTGTCTAAAGCAATGTCTGGAAATAACCAGATTCTAGTACACTTCTCCTAAAAGCAATAGCCAGAGAATTTCTTTTTCCTGCTACATCTGCACCAACTAAATCATATAATATTTTAGGCTATCATTTTAGGTAGCTTACAACAATTTTCTGACAGCATTCGAGAATGAGCGTAGATACATCTGCTCTGATAGTTTGGTGTTGCATATAATGTCTGAACAGATTATTAATTTAAATCAAAGTAAGCAAGTAGATGAAGGAAGATGGAATTAGGTTAATGGCAACAAATACAGAACGTTGTTTTTCCTGTGCAGGTTTTGCAAGGTTTTGTTGTTGGGACACAGTCCTTTGACAAATAGAATTTGTTTTCAACAAATATGTGATTTTCTTAAACATTTTCATCAAGTGTTTAATTACATTTTGTACATAAAGTTACTCAGCCTTTATAGATTTTAATAATTCAGTGTGCAAAAACTGACCATAGCTTTATGTAAAACCAAAATAAATCATGAGTGAATCTTCTGGATACTGCGTTAAATGTGCTGTCTGAACTAGCTTGGAACTTGGCCAGTAAAACATACACTTGAGTTTCTTATTGCAATATATATCAATTAAAATCATCCTTAGTCTTATTAAAGAAAAGATCTGTCATATTCTGAAGTGCATAAGCTTAATCATGCTCCAGATTTTAGTTAAACTAATTTTTTTTCCTTAAATATTTATCTGGATGATACAAGGAGGTTTGGTGGGTTTTTTTGCTGTTACTTAGTGGATCAAATCTGTTGGAAAAAGGTTGTTTTGGACACATCAAAAGATTTAAAGGACATTATGATGAGAAGATAAAAATTAGATAGTGTTTGTGATGACAGAACTGAATGTTGTTATAAAAATGCCCTCAGTAATGGTTATAAAGCTTGTAGATGTTTTCCTGGGGATATTCCTAACAGTATTTACTGGTTCTTTCTAGTGCTGGTGCTGGACGGACAGGTTGTTATATTGTGATCGATATCATGTTAGATATGGCAGAAAGAGAAGGTGTTGTGGATATCTACAACTGTGTCAAAGCTTTACGGTCCCGTCGCATCAACATGGTACAGACTGAGGTATGGCAGTTTGCCTTCAAAGCCTTTTGAAACGTACTACGTCAGAATTTCACTGTGACTCTGAAAAGAGCAGGCAGTGGCCTTCTTGAGGGTTTATCTCCATCAGGGAGCATTGCTCAGTGTTAACAGTGCCCAGAACGAGGGCGGTACAACAAACGTGACAACTCTTTTAGTCTTCACACAAACAAGTGCCCACCTCACTGGGTAACAAAAGGAAAGCAAGGAGGATTTTTTTAGGGAAGACCTATCTACATAAGACCTGTCTGGGACATCTCTCCCCAGCTCTGGTATCAGCAATTCCAGGAACCCACGGGTGGAATTTCAGCAGGTTGCCACTGGTTTTAGACTATCTCCAATCACTTTATCCATAAATTGACTGTTGCACTTTATGTCTATTTCTCTCTCCCTTTTCAACTGTTTTTGTTTGCTTTATTAACCTTACTGCCAAGCTTTTACCATTTTTTACCCTTTTGGTTTTTCAACATGTCTTCAGTAGCTTCACAGTAAAAACCATTGCCTTAGTAATGAAGCTCTAGCAGTTCCCATTCTGCCACCAGAGTACCATTGAGCTTCCACAGAAACATAGTTTATTCATTTATATTAAGACAGGCAACCTGAAGTGGTTTGCCATTTCTCTCCATAGGGACATCTACCTGAGAAGTTATTTCACCTGTGACCACATGGAAATCTCTGCAGTTGGCAACCAGGCATATCAGTATAATTTGGTGCAGTTTTTGTTCCATGCTTCAACCTGTGGCAGTTGAACAGATAAATGTTCATGGTCAACTAGTCCTGCTACAGGGCCATTAACCTTTGGGAAGTGCCTGGGGTGTAGTGTTTCAGTCTGACTGCTTCAACTATCCCACCTGAATCTGCATGTGAATTAACACCTCTATTATTATTCCTTTCTCTCCTTTTTGCCTCTTACCTCTCACCTTCTCTCAGAGGTTCGTATGTACACAGAAAAATAAAGCTGTAATTGCATCAAGTTCTTGTTATATGGGCAACAGTGACACCAATAGCTCTATAGCTGTGTGGGTAAGGCAGCAAAGGCTGTAGAGACAGAAGATGACCATGGTCCCTGGACATGTGCTGTTTCTACAGGCACATATTAAAGTTTATGCTGTTAGAACCTCATTTGTACACACAGTAACTAGGTGAGGCTGGCACAGTTCTAGACATGGTTTACATCTATTACTCTCAGGGTGAGTAAATATAATGGGCATTGTGTAAAAATTGACAGAAGACCTAATTGAAATAGTAGTGCAGTTATCTAGGACTCAGGCTATCTCAAGGCAAGTCAGAAAAAAATGGGAAGAAATGGTGCTTTTGTTGGAACACACTTGAATTTATTACTGGCCTAGAGCTGGCTATGAGGCAATTGGGGTACTAGCTTGCACATGCATGAGGATAGTGCAGTGTGCAAAATACTGGCTAATCACACTAGTAGTGCTTGAAGCAATTTACTCTTTCTGTTATTATCAGAAGACCGAAACCTATTAAAAAAATTAGTATTGCCAACAAGTCATTGGCATATGCACAGAAACCCATAAGCACTGCAAGAAAACTAAAAACCTCATGTTAAAGAAATTGCTATCCCCGCTTTGTTAAATTTTACTGAATTTAAATTGGTCATGAAGAAAATGCCCTTGTTAACTGCATCCCAATAAGAACAAGACTGTATTTGTATTAAAACATTTTTTAATGTATTGATGGACACTACCTTGATGAGTTTTCCAGTGTGCAGTAAATCTGTTTATCCTAAAAGAAGGAAAGATCTGTTGTTTTTAAATGGCTATAATTTTTGTTTCTTTTCCTGATTTGATAGGAGCAGTACATCTTTATTCATGATGCCATTCTAGAAGCTTGTCTGTGTGGAGAAACTGCCATTCCTGTCTGTGAATTCAAAGCTGCTTATTTTGATATGATTAGAATAGACTCTCAGACAAACTCTTCGCATCTCAAAGATGAGTTTCAGGTATTCACAGTTCCTACTAACTCTTGATGCAACAACAATTTTTTTGCCTCTAGATACATTTAATTTATTTTAATGAAAAGGCTTTTCAAATAACTTAAATAGCATTTGGTCTCTAGCTTTTGTCCACAAAATAAAGCACCCACATTTATGTGCTTTGCAAAGTTGTTTTAAATATGTAATATCCTTCCTTTAATAAAATAGCATAGAAATATCTATCTGGAATAATGAGCAGTGAGTAGGAACCAACAGAGAGTTTTGGCTTGCATTTGCACAGCTAAGGAATAGCTCTTTAGGGCTCCAAAGGATCTTGGTTTTTTATTCCTTTCGGAAAGGATGCTGTCATGTGGAATGTGTTCAGTGGTATGTGGAGTGCCTTTCATACCCGCAGCTTAACCTCCCTTGAAAAGCTCCAGCATGTCCAACAAATGGATAGGAGTTCATATTTGCTGATGTCTTCTCGCTAGTGCCTCACGTTTTCTCATATTGCAATATTTTACATTAAATCTTGCAGAATCTTGAGTCCATTTTGTGTTGATTCAGCGCACTAAAGCAAGCATCCTCTTTCCCTCAGACCCTGAATTCTGTGACCCCTCGCCTGCAAGCGGAGGACTGCAGCATAGCCTGCCTGCCAAGGAACCACGACAAGAACCGCTTCATGGATATGCTACCACCTGACAGATGTCTGCCTTTCTTAATTACTATTGATGGGGACAGCAGCAACTACATCAATGCAGCTCTTATGGACGTAAGATACTATCTTCTTTGTCTGCACAGTTTGCCATGAAAAGCTCTGTAATATAAGAGAGAGCACTTGCTGGTTTAAAAAAGGGTAATTCTTTGTTACTGCAGTGCCCAGTAAAACAGTCCTAATGAAGAAGTCTGGGGGGGAATGGGTAAGAAGCCCCACCAGCTTGTGTTGTTTGTTCGGAAGGTTTATTATCTTTAGCCTTTTGCATCTTTGTGGGACCCACTGGAAATCTCACTTTTTTAACAGCATTATATAAAGCTCAAGTCTCTAGACGTCCAAATCTCAAATCTCAGCAGGATTTCAAAAATCTGCTGTTTGTCAGATAACCTGCCTGAGCATGAGGTTACTATCACTATTTCATAAAAAAAGGCTTTCTATATTGAGGCAGGAGTGACAGAGGAAGAAAAAATTGTTTCTTTGGCATGTTTGGGTATAGAGTCGGGGGTTTTGTTGTTCATATTTTGAGTTGCAGCTCTTTAAAGTTTAACTTAGAGTGACAGAAGTACTTGTCAGGGGAAAAGGTGAATTAATAGGAAAAATGGAGTTGAACCTGCTTATACAGGTCTAATCGATAAATCAGTTAATCACACATGCTGCCAGATACCTGCTTGTGCCTCCCATTAGCATTTCCTACAATAGGCCTCTAAAGCTACCTTTACAGTAAATACTTAAACAAGTGGCCTGATTTCCAGGTGCACCTCACCTTCCTCAAAAATAAAGTGGTGTCAGAAACTGCCATGTCAAGGAGAGATGCTGGAATAAAATAGCAAATAGCTGCAGAAATCATTAGCACTGAATGATGTAGCCATCTTTGAGTTCTACCTGAGCTAGTGCAGGAAACATTTGAACTGATAGCAAAATGCAGTCCCTAATCTCATAATTAGCTATCGTGCCAAAAAGATTAGAGGAGTAGCGTGTGTAAGACCAATGTATTAGGGAGTTGCTGGGTGACTGAGTCAATGAATGAATAAAAGCAGTGAGCAGAATTTTGGTAGCGATCAAAATTGTTTAGAATTGCAGTTAAAATTACATTAAGTACCTGGATAAAATTGATGGACTATGGACCAACCAACACAGCTGCACAGAGGAGTGTAGTCTGGGGTGAAAGGAAGACAACACAGGCTGTGGGTGGCAAGAGAGGACTCTGAGTGTGCAACAGTATGTGGCAGCAGGGACAAGAACCAAGCAATGTATTAATGGATCGGAAATCAGAGGCAAGTAAGGAAAGGCAGAAATTTTTAAGACTGATTTATTCATGGGGGGGGGGAATTACTCCTGGACAAGGAAAGGGGACTTTTAATAGCAAAATAGAAATGGAAACTTTCCCCTTATCTTTCTCTTATCTCAAGAAAGACTAGACATTATGGGGAAGAGGGATAGGAAAACATCAGCTAGAACATGTTTTATTTCTTGAAAATACAGGGGAAGAATCAAAATTGGTTTTTCCTGTGTTGTCCCTGGGCAGATCTAGGAAGGAAGACACAAGCTGCTACTACCCCAACATGATTCCTGCATTAGAAAAGGATAGGAAAAATCTAGATTAAAATAATTGGTAGCCTCCTTACTCTCTTGTCAAACAAGTACTGATCATAAAGACAAGTTACAGTACAATAATAACAAGTTATTGGAGGATATGTCAGTATATTGCATGTGAAGATCCCTTATATCAATCTTCAGACAAGTAAGTTTCCATACCGGAAGTGGTTTATCTATGGTACTAGGTCTTTCTCTTAAGTTAATTTACTTAATTTGGTAAAAAAAAAGCCAGACTGCTTTTGGTACCAGCATGGGTGCTAAACATGGGGCTCTCTGTGTTGCATACAGTAGTCCCAGCAACTTCTTTTTCAAACTGGTGACTTACAATCCCATCCACCTCCAAGAACATTCACCAACTTATTCCATTTCTCAGATCAACCTCTTGGTGCTTCCTTAGTACTTCATATCTGTATTCCTTCACTGCAGAACTTTTCCATGCATGGTTGCGAATTGCCTGCAAAAGACTTCTGATCTCTCCTCTTCTGCTTGATACTTGTAATAAATGTACATCAGCAAATGAGCCCCTCAACTGTTAGTTGTGTCTCAGTTAATCTGTGCAAAGCTGAAAATCCCTATTTGCAGTTGTGTATAACACAGCATACAGAAAATGGAAACTGCGGTCATGACAGGAAATAGTACTTTGCTGTTTAACTTATGCTTTCTGCTGGAAATGGGCCCCAGTAATCCTGCAAGTGGTTCTGTGGGTGACCCTGTGGGTGTGCACTGTGAAACAGAGTTTGGGATTGAGCTTAGTCCCTGGTTCAGTCATAGAGTTCACCTACAGCCTGCTGTGGATAGGGTGACTTTCTGAGACCTCTGCACCCCTCCCTGTAACATGGGGTGAAGGTTTCCTGCTTTGTCTCCTGGACACAGTGCCTGGAGCAGAGTTGCCTGAGCCTCAGTTCAGCAGAGCCTTGAAGAGCACCATCAGTGCCCAGAGCATATCTGAACTGAGAAAACAGGGCTTGGTCTGTAACCGAGCAGAAGGCAGACCTGAGCAGAGTAACCTCTTTGTTCTTACTGGAAATGATAATGTATTTTTAACTGTAACATCTTTGGTGAAATCTGGTGTAGTTGATGTCACAGCTTTGTTCTATTTTTATGGGGTTTTTTCTGTTGCAGTGTTTCAGTAGAAGTTAAGTACTTCCCCTACAGGTACTAATAAAATTATTTGCCTTTACAGAGCTACAGGCAGCCAGCAGCTTTCATTGTCACACAACATCCTTTACCAAACACTGTGAAAGATTTCTGGAGATTAGTGTATGACTATGGCTGTACTTCTCTTGTGATGTTAAATGAAGTCGACTTAGCACAGGTTAGTTTGGAGCTTGAATTTTCCGTGTACCGTTGCATACTTTAATCACTCTGCATTCACTACATGATGAAAATGTAGAGCAGTGCAGTGATTTTACAGTTATTCTCTGCTTTACAGAAACTAATCAACACTAGTTGTTCACTGAAGGTCTGCAGTGGAATAAGGCAATGCTCAAGGTGTAACTTACAACATTTAATTATGTCCATTTTGTTCTGGCCCAGGGCTGCCCGCAATACTGGCCCGAGGAAGGGATACTGCGGTACGGTCCCATCCAAGTGGAATGCATGTCGTGTTCAATGGACTGCGATGTCATAAACCGAATTTTCAGGATATGCAACCTAACAAGAGTAAGCATTATCATAACAATATGTGACAGAAAAATATGTTATTTTTAATGCTCTCTAGGCTGTTCTACTTCTTCATTTTGAATAATAATAGAATACTAATGTTCTTAAGACATTAACCAGAAAAGAGTCAGACAAGCATCACTGTCTAATACTAATTTCTAGTACTTTTCTACAGCTACACACTAAACAGAGAGAGCTTTAGGGAGAATGAGTGTTTTTCTGTGACATTTTCCCTGATGAGTAGGTGTATGACAAATATTCTGTAGTCTGTTTGTTTGGTGTACAGTAAAAGAAATATCCCTGTAATGAACATGTATTGACAAGTATTTAGTTCATACTCTGATAAGATGTTTTCCGTGGTGAATCAGGAACAGGAAAGCTGAGAGTGGTTATACAGCCAGGACCTTCTCAGCCTAAGATGTGAAAACCACAACATAAAAGGAGGATTGTGGCACCCTGTAAAGCAGGGCGTGAAAAAACTCTGAAAGCTCCTCTGCCTCTGAAGGGTTCTTCACCACTGTGCCTCGACCTACATTTATCATCTTTTTCTCAAGCTCAGTAGCAGTGCCAGTCTTGCATTCTTGTCAGCTCTTTCATACCATACACCATCTTGTCTTTTTGCTATCCCACAGTGTTTCACACTATTGCAGCATTTTCTCAGACCCTGCTTGCCACACAGCATTTCTTCCTTGTCTCACCTCTATGCATCACTTATGTCGCCTGCCATTAAAGAGTTACAGATGCTTGTGCCACCGTTCTATGTACAATTAACCAGCAATCCCTATTTTACTTACCATGACTGATTTGTATTTTTCATCCAATATTGACTTTACCACTGACTGCTACTTGGAATATATGTTTAACTTCCATGAATTTTGAAGGATAGCTGTGGGGAAAACTGATTACTGTGTATACACAAAGATTTTTCTTTTTATTTGATTTTTATTTTCATTTTTCAGGGAGCAGAGGTCACTTTTCATGTGACCAGTATTTTACTCAAACTTTTATTTTGCTTATATTCAGAACTATGAAAAGCATTTTCAGCTTTTCGTGCCTTGTTTGGAAACTACAGGAAACTGAGGTGTGGGCACACTGGCAAATATTACACCATATCACTTTTTTCTTGTATTTTGAGACTTCCTCTTTTTTTTCTATTTTTTTTGGTTCATTTCTTATTTTTGTTTTTTCCATTTCTTCTTTTTTTATGATGTTTTGATTTTCTACTCCTCTACGTCTCTCTCTCTCCCATGGCTTTTTTGCCTATACGTCTTGTTTTTAAATATCTCTCTGCTCTGTTCTTCCTTTTCTAAAATCCACAGTCCTACTCCTTTTCGTCATCTTCAGCTGCAAGAAAGTGAATAGACTATTTATTCTTCCTGTTATTGAAGCCTTTATTGTGACAGTCTAATTGTATTCAAAGCTCTCCCTCTATCGCATCTAGCATATGGAAAGCTCAGAGACTGGCAGCAAGGCTGTCATGATTATCATCTGGTAAAAGGGAAGACTTCAAGGACAATAGTTGTATTTGTGCACCAATATTACTTGTTTATTTGTAATGGGATCAGTTCATGCTTAGAAGTCAGAGATCTCTCTCTTCATTTCTGCGGGTCTAAGAACTTAACAGTGATTTTTTTATTGATGATTGATGTTAAGCAAGCTTGGCACTTAGAATCTAGGGAATTTGTCCATTTAAAAGTCAGGATAGATTACATTAGTGATTGATAAGCTGTGATGATGTCTTCAATGTAGTCCCCTTTTTTTCCCTTTTTTGACATCTTCCTTGAGCTCAAGTGGTATAATTTAATGGAGAGCCTACCATACTTGTTGGAATCTGTTCATAATATAAACACTTAGGTTTCATGTTAGTTTTATACTTTTGTTTTCTAAACTAAGATGTAAAGGTGTCGTTTTGACCTAAAGCTCTTTGATTTTCCCTCAGCCACAGGAGGGCTATCTGATGGTGCAGCAATTCCAGTATTTGGGATGGGCTTCTCACAGAGATGTACCAGCTTCCAAGAGATCCTTCTTGAAGTTAATTCTGCAGGTTGAAAAATGGCAAGAGGAATGTGAAGAAGGGGAGGGCCGGACCATCATCCATTGCCTGTGAGTAACTTGGAGAAAGTCAATTGCTGTTCTTCAAATAAATGGTTATAAATTACTTCTTGTTTTAAATTTAAGCAGTATTCTTATGGATACCTTTTATTAAAAGAAAGTAAGCACCACTGCTTTTGGTCAACTTTTGGATTTGTCTGTATCAGGTCAAAGTACCTGATGGAAAAAATGATACTACAGTGATACTGTGTATTTGCCTTCTTCTGTACATACTAGCATGTTTTTCAGGTACAAAACCTTTACAGATAAACAACTTCTGCCTGGTTTCAGAAGGAAGCCTTTTTTTGCTGAGTGCCAAATAGTTATTTTTTTGTGCCACTCTTGCATATTTTTTCCAGAAGGAATGCCTGCAATATTTTGAGGTGTTTAAACTGAAAACTATGGATATATGAAATCAGAGAAAAGTTCTATTACAGTATGTGATCCTACAGCTATTGTCAGTAAATGACTGCTGGCTGCTTGTCTGGACCTGATGCTTAAATGGGAGCTGGTCTGAGAGTTTTGAAAAGACGGCATCTTTTTCTCCCTAAGCAGAGAATAATTGATCTCTTTGCTACCTTATTTAAATACAAAGTTTTAAATATAGAAATTGAATTATGCATTTTTCCTTAAAAGGCTTCTGTTTAAATGTTCAGAATTAACTAGTGACCCCTTTCTGCCTATCCCACCTCAAACTTCATAAGAGGAAATATGAATTTCTTTGAAAATAATATTAAAATAGTTCAGAAGTGTGCCTAAAGGTCAACAAGATATTGAATAATTGATGCTTATTCTATCTGGCTAGATAATCCTCATATCACAGGATAATTTAAGTGAGTGTCTTTCCACAACTAAGTGGAAAAATTGCTTGCCATTGAACTTGGGATTTTTTTTTTTTTCTAATGCTCTACTTGCCATGGAACTTGTGTTTTGGGGTTTTTTTCTAATGCATATGTGATTTAGACTTATAGTATAGCTGGGCAGCATGGTTGACTGTAAGGACAGAATTCAAAAGTGGTAATTGAGAGAAAGGTCAGAAAAAGCAAATTTCTTAGACCAAACCCACTGGAGCTGCAATGAGATTGCTAAATTCTGATCTCCCTCTGGGACTCATGAATCACTCGTGCTTACAGCATGAAAGAACAGAAATGCATTTTGGATGTTCTCTTAGGTCATAGTGATATATAACCATCTCTTTTCCTTGTGTACAGAAACGGCGGTGGCCGGAGCGGGATGTTCTGTGCCATTGGCATTGTGGTTGAGATGGTAAAAAGGCAGAATGTGGTGGACGTTTTCCATGCTGTGAAGACTTTGCGGAACAGCAAGCCCAACATGGTAGAAACTCCAGTAAGTACCAGCCCATCAGGGTTACTGCAAACAGCAAGGGAACCAGAGGCTCTCTTGTTGTGTGAGCTGCACTCTCAGTCCTGTGCCCACAAAACAGTGCAAACTTATGATGGGCCACAAGAAGAAAGGGACAGATACTGAGTGTACACACAAGTCAGCACTGAAAGAGGACTGACTAAGCATTTTACAGTACTGGTAGCATGATTTTCACAGAAAATATTCTGAGTTAACAGAATGCACTTTAATCTCCCAAAATAACCTGGTCTGTTTGAAAGGAAGTTGCAGCAGGCTGTGCTCAAATAAGCCATCTTGAAATTTTACAGAGTAAGACATTTCTCCTTGGTAGGAATAGGCTGTAAAGTAGAGATTCGTAGCTGGATTTGTGAATATTTTTCTCCTTAGTAACAACTGCTGCTTTGAAAGTTTTATTGAATAACAATAATCTTTTTTACTCAGATTTGTAGTAGTCAAAATGATACCTCAGAACTTAAAATCAAAGACTTGGATCTAGTATGTTGCAAATGAATATAGAATCTAGAATCATTTAAGTTGGAAAAGACCCTTAAGATCATTGAGACCAACAGTTAAATAATAACCAATATAAACAGTAAACTAATTGTCACGGGAAATGTGGCAGAAAAGAAGAATTTTCTGTCCAACCTGTGTTAATTTATTTTTTTGTCTATCAGTGTCCCCCCCAGGAGATCAAAGCCTTTTAATGTCCAAAAGAGTCTGTTAGCGTCTCACCTAATGAGACCCTTCGCTTAACAGATTTGCCGAGACGGACAGGACATTTGATACCGTTTTATATCAGGACTACACTTAATAGCGGTAGGAAAACCCCTCAGTGGGTTTCTCCTACGAGTTATTTCGCTGTCAACAAAACTGTCAGCACGTAAAAACAAACTCGTTCTAACAGTTCATGAAATACCACATTAATAATACAAATTTGTGACAATTTATGGGGTTCATTTTGTCTGGAATAGGGTCTAACTGCAAAAACACACATAAACTATATAATAGTAATAATAAAGCCAAGCATAGGGACACACGCTAAAGCAAAAGCAACTTACAAAGACGTAAAACAACTTACAAAGAATAAGTAAAGCAAAAACTTAAGCACATGCCCTAAAGCAAAAGCAACTTACAAGTAAGTGAGACAACAAAGAATAAGTAAAGCAAAAAACTTAAATACTCACTATAAAGCAAAAGCAACTTACAATGAAGTAATACCTAAAGATTTTAAATTACTATGGAGCAAAAGTAAAATGAGTATATATTAACAAAGTGATCACTCAGCTAAAGGTGTCCCAAGAAGGTGGAGGTAGAAAAGGTAACCCGTCGGTTACCTCCGCAGAGTTGATGGAACTTCTCCCCGATTTTAGTTTCGGTCCAATCTCTTTTTATGCCTTTTTTCTTTAGGCAGTTTGAGTGCATATAGTCAATAAACTAATTTTGGGGTGATAGACAGATGAAATAGGCCCAAGGGTCTACTTCCTCAGTTCCTGGCAGCCAGGATGTTCGAGAAAAAAGGCTGTGTTATCTCCATATCACATATCTTCATTTTAATCCTTTTATCAGTTTCTGGGAATGTCTCCCTAGGTGCTAGGGTTTTCTAGGAAACCATCAGGAGGTTTTTTCTCCTTTTGTGTGGCCTTTCTATCACCTTGCATTAATATAAACAATATGAGTCTGAATTAGTGAAACTGCAAGACTAAATATCTGTTATGTACATTGCCAGAACTCAAAATAATCTTCACTCTTCTGGATAATCTTTATGCATACAGTATGAGTGCATATGCATAGGAATTTTTGCTTCAGTCATAAAACTGAGCAGTCCTTAAAAAAATTGTCCCACATGGATATTTTTCCTTTTTGTAGGTGAACGTGAAAGCAGGTTGAAAGATAGTGTTTGGGAATTCCTGCCATTTGACTCTCGCACTGCCAGCAGCTAGTGTCTTCAGCCAGATGGCTGCCTACAGCATAAAAATCAGGGATGCCAATTGAAATTTAAAACATTTTGCAGTTTATGCATACTGGAAATTGCTTCTGACCTTGTGAACTTGCATATTGAGCAAAATGTCTATAGCTGCCTCTCCCTACCCTTTTTTGCAAGTGTCAGTGCTCACTTAGTATCAAGTAGCTTTTGTGGCGTGATTTTCTTAATTATTGTGCATCAATTCCATCCCTTGCCATCACATAAATTAAGAAGATAGTTAACATGGTAACAAATAGAACATCCTGTAACAGCAGTGACATTGGGCTAGGTATTGCTGGTTTTGCCACAAATACTTTGCACTTTCCTGCACCACAGACATCTGAGACACAACATATTAAATTGCTGCCTGGATTTTAGTTGACTGCTGTGAAGAAAACAGGTCAGATCACGCAGAAAATTATTTGTGTCACAGTAAAGGGAGGCCAAGGTAGATTGTGTGTGTTTCTGATAAATGCTTTGCAAAATTACATTTCATTTCAAAATAGACCTGAATTCCACTGGAACTTTAAACTGAAGTTACTAAATTTTTGTAGTTATGTATTTCTGTTGTGTGGGGTTTTAGTCAGAACTCCTGAACAGCAGCAGATGTTGAGTCGTTAGTTAGAAAACAAACCAGGAAAACCAATATATAACACTGTCATGTGCCCTACATTCAGCAACATGATCAGATAACAACAATGAGCAGCACGACAAAGCCTTTAAGATATCCCCACAACTTCCTGCTAATGGATCACGCTGTCTTCCTTTGCAAACAAAAATAAATCACAAAAGCAGATTTATTTTGTTAAGTCACAAGGGCCATAGAGATCGCATTAATTTTCTTGGGTTTTTCTTCTTCTTCCCCTCTCCTCTCTCCTTCCTCCTCCCTTTCTCCCAGTATCAGCTCTCAACAGCAGCCTTGTTGAGGGAAAATACTAATCACAATGAAGTTTTTAGCTTTACCTTCTCTTTTAAATGTGCATCTGATCTCTTGGATGTTACATCAACACGACTGTACAAAGGAGCTGTGGACCCTGAGCAGCCTTGTCTCATGGCTCAGTATTCCCCATCCATTCACTGACTGCCCAAGCAGCAGGCACTAGTTACTGCTCAGTATCAGCTAACTCAAGTATAAGTGATCAAGTATAAGAGTCGAGGTGCTTTCACTGCAAGAATGCTCTGACTGAGAGGAGAGCTTTTCATGTTTGATAAACCAGTTTAGAAGCTGAAAAAATCAGAGAAGCACATAATTGCATTCCATGGTCAGGGATTTTTTCCACTTCATTGATTAGGGTGAGTTTTTAAATCAGAGCTGGTAACATACTTTACTTGTGTAATAAGGGAAAAAAATAGAAAATCCAAGCATGTCTGGCTTACTAGTTAGCAAACAGTGTTCTTGGTTGTAGATGTTGCTGCTAAGATTTTAGAATCTTTATTTAACTTCGGTTTTTGTTTCTGTTTTCCCTTAAAGGAGCAATATCGCTTCTGCTATGATGTGGCGCTGGAGTACCTGGAATCCTCTTAGTTGGAAGGGATATGACAAAGTTCACCAAATACATAAATCTCAATAAGCTGTTTTGACAACAGTTCTTGATCCTGTGAAGAAAGATTTTAGGGAAAGAGGGGGGAGGGAGGGATTTTAAATTTTAAATGCAAAGTATTTTTCTTATGAAGTTGTGTATCTTAATAAAAGAACTCAATCTGTTTCTATGCTTGTATACAGTATCAACATTTAGTGCCACATAAATACTATTTAATGAAAACCAGAGTCAGAAGAGATTTGCGCAAATTAGGACTTTTTAGTGTGTGTGTATATGCAGCCGTCTCTCAAAACAGTTAGAGCGACCATCTGTTGCATGTATCAATATTTCCTATATGGTATTTTTTTTTCCTTTTGATACATTGTTAAAGTACAATAACAGTGCAAATTGATAGTAAGGTTCATTCTTTATACGTTTCAAGTGTTGCATATATATATTATATATAGTAAAAAAAACTGGCTTATTTTGTTTTAATGTGCAATGATGGCTGGATCACATAAAGATCTTTATAAAGAAACTTAAACATAAGCCAAAGACTCAAGTGTAAATATGTCTATATGGAGAAAGCACATGTATTTATTGTTTACTTGCATTCCTTTTTGATGGCTGAAAAAAAGAAGAATCATTTTTCTTGAAGAAAGCTTTTTTTGCTGAAATCAAGTGTAAACAATTTTTGTAGTTTATTTTTTGTATGTTTTAGTGTAAGTAGAAAACATACTTTTTATGCATAGACCAAGAAACATAGGTATAGTGGTTTTGTTGTGTACATGCTTGTGATTCAAATTCATGTAAACAACTTGATTATAGAAGGTCTTTAAGTACAGGACCAAAATCTAAACATTTTCCTGAAAATGTATAGTTTTTCACAGTTGCATTAGTTAAGTACTGATCAAAAAACTATGTAAGGAAGTACACACTTCAAAATAGCCTTGCCTATGACTTGCACAGTATTGGAAGAAATTTTTAAGCTTCATTAAAATTGTACAGGAACCAATCGTTTCAAAAAAATATTGAAGCACAGGTCAACAGGAGAACTGTGAGACAAATAGATGGGTCTGCATATGCCCTTAAGGGTAAAAAAGTATTTGTTTAGCAAATTGTAAAATTAAGCAATGTTTAATTTGATGTTTACAAACATGTAAGCTTTGCTTCCAAGAAAGCAAAATTTGAATAAACCAATGCGAGATTCTGATTATAGTTGTGGTGTACAAAATATTACTTTGCTTTCACTTAGCTTGTATCCATTTCTTCACGAAGTTTCTTATATATTACTGGCTGAAATCACTCCAGTTTCTTGTTGATCACTTTTAGAACTGACAGTAAAATTCTATGGTGCTTTTAAATATTCTGTAAAGTAAGAGTGAATTAAATTTTTATTTAAAGATTATTTTATATTTTTTCCTACTTTAATACCCTCTCGCTTACTGTTCTTGTTAAGGAGTCATTCTTGTCTGGAAGATCAATATATTTGGATAAGGAAAATCTCAAAAGGAAATTGTATTATTTTTCACCCCATTGCTTCAGGGAGTATTTGAAAAGATGCCATGTCATCTGTATGTCCTAAGTTTCTCCTTTTACTTGAGATACATGGTATTACCCATCCAACACTATAAATGGCAGAGAAATGTTTAGAGAAATACTAGTTCTCGGATTTTTTTCAGTACCTCCATCCATATTGCATAGCTCCACCTCTTCCAGATCTAAAAAATTCCTTTTTTTTGGCATCCACTGTTAATTCCTACCTGTGAACAGCAAGGTAAGTAAATGAGGTTTGAAAACATTCACTGGATTTGGCTTCTTAATACTCAAATTGCCCTATTTTTTCTTCTGCCACACTGGAAAGTGGATTATAAGCTGCATGCAACAGAATTGCAACATTTCCAGCTTTCCCTGTGAGGTAACAGCATTCAGCTAACTTTAACAGTCAAAGTGCTGGGTCTATCACCCAGAGCTAGCTGTCTGGTCACCACATTTTGTGGAAATAACACGCCATCTTCACAGACTGATGCATCCTGCCTGTTTAGTGTCTGTCTGGCACTAAATGGTTTGGACTCTGGAAGAATCTTCCTCTGTTGTCTGTAAAGGATGTTGAGAAGATTAGTCTAGAAGTCCAGATTAATTTTGTGACAGATGAGATGTGTAGCTTTTAGGGTAGTGGAAAGCAAAAACCACATTCTGTACTGCCTAGAATGATATTTATGTTTTGCTTTTTTGGTTCCTGACCAAAAATGTAGATTACCATTAGGCTGACTGAATACTTATTTTCTTGGAGAGCTGCTGTGTATGGGACAGTGGGGTCCATTCCAATCAGAATTTCATAATCCTAGTTAAGATCTTTGTGTCCAGCTTCCCCTGTACATTAAGCGTGACTGGTGCAAATGCCAAAATGAATTCTGGCATTGCAGCAAAGGAGTCTTCCTTAGGAGAATCCCCTTTAACTGGAAGGTATTATAGTTGCCAGTGGTTATTCTGCAAAGGGGAACTCTTCCTATGCTGTTTGAGTACTCTGAGATTCACATAATTTCTGTAACTGTAGCTGACTGTGGTGACCTAAGGAGCTTTTTCAATAGCTCATGATTGAAAAATCTGTGGGAAGTTCTTCCTAGCAAGATCAGGGGAAAGTACATAGAGGGAATATTATGTGTGAGAAGCAGATCAGAAATATCATTCTCCAATAATAGTACCTCTTGAGGGTCTCTTAGGCAAAAAACAATGTTAGAATCTGCTTTTAAGTGTAAAATCAGAAGAGACAGATTGTTTCATTGTGCAGCTCTTTCTTCTCTCTTATCTCATCCAGTGGCAGCAAATGCCATCTTTATTTTCTGAGAACACCAGCTCTGTTCCCCCAGATAGATGCTGTGCCAGTATCCTTTTCTTACACCTGTGCAAGACAGAAAAAAGAGAAGTGAGGGGACTATGGAAACCTAACCCATAGGGAAAAAAAGTATTTGTTATAAAAAGAGTGTGCAGTGGAAGAAGAGAAGTCTTCCTGACCTTGGGCACTTGAAGAGGGAAATATTTCACTCCCTGAGGCAGTGAGACACCACCAGCACCAATAATACCACAATGTACCAGCAGCTCCAGCCCTGGAGCGGTCCATAGGTTTCAAGACTCCTTAAAATTTTTCTGCTTGCTATTACCCTTGAAATATTAGTGCAGACTCAGTCAAGTGGCTAAAGCCTGCATGGTATATTGTCTCTGCTTTCTTCAGCAGCATGAAATGAAAACTGGACTCACACATACAGTAGATACACAGAGAGCAAATGGGCATCAAGTCAGAAAACAGAGAAGCACAAAAGGCTTCATCCATAGAGGTGTGTAAGATGATTCAAATTTGAAATAAATGAAGTTGAAACTAGTTTAATATCACGTAATGAAAGGAACCAATGGAATGTATAAGTTTCAAAAAACATGATTGCTGTGTACAAGAAGGTATTCTTTGCTCTAAAACTGGGAAGTGATGACTCCAGTGTCCTAGTCTATGTAGTTGCCAGTGGAAGGAGTTCTGTGATTTGCTTTGATGGCTTTGGTTCATTTTCTGTAGAACGGTAATCAAAGAGGTAACTTAGGGATGTGTTCAAACTATCTGAATTTTCCCAGAATAACCAGATCTTAGGATCCAGCACTGAAGAACCGTAAATCCTTGGACATATCTAAAGCAGTTTCATGGAGACTGAAGAGCCTCCAAACCTCAGCATCCTGTATAGAGAGAGGCTTTGCTCTTTTTTTTTTCTCTTTCTTTTCACCCTTTGAATTTGCCTTCCCTGATCCTAGTGACCCAACTCCAGCAGAAGGAGGTGTGAAGAGACTCAGGTTTTGACCTTTTGTCTGGGTCCTGAGAGATCAGACCCCAGATGGTAAATGAGATCCTAGAATTTACATTTCATGCTTCCTGGGTAAATGCTGCCACCAGGAAACAACAGCTTTGTCTCCTGGAAAACAGTCACAGGCATATGAGTTAGAAGCTTCAAGCTTAGTATTCTCACTATATACGAGCAGTTACTGGGATTTATTTCATTTGGGAAGTTGCTCAGATAATATATTTTCTTAATTAATGCTATGTCCTACGTACTACATTAAGAAACACAATATTCCTTCAAGAAACATGAAAACCAAAGCTACTGAAGGAGCATACTCTTTCAAATGGGTTAACAATTTCAAAATCAAAAGTCTAAGAAAAGTAGACTAGGGTAGCAATGGTAGGCAAGTGCTCTGTCATTGAACCTCAAGCTTGAATTGAAATGTTAAAGTACAAGGAAGGGGCAGCCTGAGAAAAAATGTTGCAGAATCACTGCGTGGCCAGGCCACCTGGACTGGCAAATGACTGTATAAAGGGCCTCTTTTAAACTTCACTCTGCTGCTGTGTCAGAAGAAACCCTGAGATCTTGAAATAATTGTAAAAGCTGCTTTTATAGTGCTCTGCTCTCTACTGAAAAGTAACTCGTTTTCAGCTGTACTTTCCTGTGTCACGTAGAGGTCTGAATTAAGTGATCATAATCTCACAAAAGAACCTTTGTGGTGGTTTATTGCTTGTACTCTTTTTTTGTTAGTCAAAGATCTTGTAACCTCTGCAAATCCAGGATAGTCAAGGGTATCTGAATATTCATTTATGGCTTTAGTTTCTGGGGTTGAGTAATGTGCTAGGATTAGATTATGTATACTGAGGGTAAGACTTTCAGAATATGCAGAAGTTTAGTCCCATAAATTTTCCTTCAACTTTATTCAGAAAAACCCATGTTAATTTTTTAATTAGAGGCTCTGTTTGAGCAAAATTTTGAGATACAGATAATATAGAAGTGTTGTTAAATTATTTTAAGCTTGCTAGATGTTTTTTCTTTAAGCCTGAGTAAAAGGATGTTGTTGATTGTGGTGGTGGTTGACAGGCATAAATGTTATTTTGGCCCACGCTTCTTAGAAATTAATTCTTTCCCTGCTGTTGGGTTTAGAGTCCTAATTTATGCAGAAATTGACATGTATGATGACAGGCACAATAGGATGCTTACCTAATAATAATGTTTGTTAACTGTGTCTTGGCCAACAAAGAACAGATGTTTTTGTGCCCTGTTGAGATACAACAGCTTGATTTCAATAGTCTTTTGTAACGCCTTCTAGCTTCCATCTGGATCAGAAAATAGTCCCAATTTCACAAATTACACCAAGATAAGTTTGAAATCCCCATATGCTCAGAAATTTTTTCAAATCTCCACTAAGTAAAACAGAAAAATAGAAGTCTATGTTAAAAAGAAAAATCAGCAACAAACTCTGTCTTCTGCATGGCAGAAAAACATGATCTTTTTGTAAGCTTTCGAGTACCCTGGAGTTCTTTGGTAATGAGCACAAAAATGGCATCTGGCAAAACACAGTACCTCCAGATTTTGATAATATCTGTGCATTTTCCTGCCAGGTGTAAAGCCGTGTGAGCTCTTTTCATTTTGCAGCGCAAAACTTTTGTCTTTCTTTTGTGTATCTAATCTTCTAGAATAATATCTGAAACAACACCGTATTTTGCTGAATCCTGAAATGTTGAAGAAAGTTACCTTTTGTGCTCTGATAGAAAATGTGAAACCAGAGATTATAGAATCTTTGGAGTTTCTCTCTCAAGATAACCACGGTGAGCTGGTTTTTTGTAGTAGCCATAAAGTCAAACTATGATAAGTTTCAGAAAAGTTTTGGAAATAATTTGTTTTGTTTAAGTCCCAGCAGGGGAAATCTCAGTTCATTTGCTATCAAGGACATTAAGTCTCTCTACTTAATATTTTGTTAGTCTTTCTGGTCCACTTGCTGTATCTATGAGTAGTACAATAAACAGCCCACCTGGACCCACAGTTGGAACTATCTTAAGCACAGAACCTGGCCCTGTAGCCTTTTTCCCCAGTTTTAGGATGAAGTTGTTATGAAATTTGCTGATCATACAGATTAACAATGCAAAATTGCCTCTGTTTACTGAAAATGTTTGAAACCACCTACTGAAGAGGTGTATGCCTTCATTTTAAATTAGGTGGAAATCACAGGAAGCTATGACACTGCTGCAACCTATGACACTGCTGCAACCTTTTCTGTTGCACAGAAGTCATATCATTGAAGCTTCAGTTGGTGCATTTTAAACTGTGTAAATAGGTTGCTGCTTAGTTCCATCTCTTGAAAGGATCAAGGTTTCCAGCTTACCTTGCAGTAAGAAATACAGCAGTGTTTGAGAAGTAGTTCTCATAGGTCAGACTACTTCGGGGATAAGGATAAAAATGGAGCATAAAAGCACTAGGCATAATATAGGTTCTTCTAATATTTCTCCTCCAGCAAGACGAGCTGGTTCAGCTAGTGTGACAGTGAACTGTAATTACAGCCGTGAGAAAATAGCTGTGTGGTTTTGTCTGTGGCAGAGGCTTCTAAAAATTTCTTTTAAAAAAAACAGGGAAGAAGTGCAGGCTTTGTTTCTACTTCAATGTGCCTTCCTTTAAGGCACTCGTTTACTTCAAATAATAGCCTTGCTTAACACAGACCCCTTCTAAGATGATAGTTCTTTAAGCAGTCAGAATCACAGCCTGCAGCGGTCTCTGTCCTTAAATACAAGTAAACTGTTGGTATGTGGATTAAAGGTAGCAGAGACAGGTATGATGGATCCTATAGTGCATTCAGGGGGCAAATGCAGTGGGCAAAGGCCGGAGGAATAGGTCTTTAGTTTTTCCACGAGAGAATTTATAAACTGTGTGCAAGAGATAGAGAAAAAAAAGTATTTAGTGAACTGACCAGGACCAGTATGAAGATTGGAATCTTATTCACTGGTTATTTGGGCAACAGCATAGAAAGCACTAGCTTTGGATATAAGAACTGGGAGGATGGAGAGTATAAAAAATCTAGATGAGATTGGCACTTCCCAAAAAGCACAGTTACAAAATGTATGGAAGGATATAAAAATCCTGAATGCTCCAGTCAGTGAAAAAGTTTTGAATACTGACTAAATGTTGTCTTTGTGGTCAAGAAAGGTTGAACAGTTGATTGAGGCCACTGAGGATAAAAGATGCTGAGCAAGGGACAGTGCCAAGGAAAGAAACAGGCAATTTATGTGAACAGATCCTTCAATAAAGGAGATTTCTGAGTAGATATTGTGAAAGATTTAAAATATAACAATGCCCCCAAACCAGGCTTAGCACAGGCAGGGGACTTGAGGTCACATACCTCATTTTATGAGTTATGAACTACAGTTGGTTTGTGGAGTTAGTCTGCCTTGAAGCCCACAAGGTGCTATTTTCCTGATACCATATTGGTTGATGCCAATCAAGAAAAGGAGAATGCTGCAACACTGAACATGGCCATTCAGATAGTTCTTATCTTAGTTTTGAGGACAAGTAACAAATGAGAAGTAAAGTAAATATGACAGGAAGTTGAAGCTCAGGTGTGACTTCACAGGCATGGTCTCAACCCCTACTCCACTGTTATATGAGAGCCAAATACTACTTCACGAGCTTCTTTTCGATGCTTTAGCATAATTATGGCATGGGGGTTTTTTTAATTTCTTAGAAGAAGGAAATTTATACCAAGACGAGCAACTTTAGAGATTGGGGTTGAGAGAGGAGAACATTTTAGGAAAGCACTCTGACAGGCAGCTGCCTGATTGTGGCCTCCAGGGAACCACCATAAAAGAAGATTTCAAAGACCAAAATGGATTCTGAGTGTTCTGAAAACATCAGCCAACTTGATAAAGGAAATAGCTTTAGAGTCCTACGCCAATTAGCATTTGGAGAAAATTGCAAAAATTGGATGGAGGAGGGGCACATGCCCTGCAATTTGCTGTCAATGTTTACAGTCCAGCATGGCAAAATAAAAATTGAATTAGCAGATGACCTCAGGAAAAATAGAGACTAGAATGTAACAATTATTTTGTTGATATACACATACAAGTCTGCATTTTCCACACACTGCGTGGTCATGCAAAGACTCTTCACAGTACCATGATGTACTGATCTTATTACTTTGAGTGCCAGTAAGGTGTGTATCCTAGACTTGTCACAGGCACGCAAATATTTAAGGAAGACAGATACTCACCTCTTTGCAAGTCTATGTGGTTTTCAGCTTATATACTCCCACCTAATCATTTTTCCTCTTCTTCCAGTTTCTTTGTACTTGACTGGGATCCAGCAAATGAACACTGTATAGGTTGCTCAGTTTTGTTGGTTTGGTTTGGGGTTTCTTAATTCTTGTTTGCACTGATGTTTTTTTTACTCAGCACAGGCTGAAGCAAACCAGGCATAGATGGAATATAGTATTATCTCCATAACATATTTCAACTTTTCAGCAGAAACGATTTCAAGAGTTAGTTTCAAATTTACACTTAATAGCTGGACCAACACATCCCACACTCTAATCTCACCTGAGCCAGGGTCAGCTGGCATCTCTGAAAGCAAGCTTCATGGTGGTTGTCATTCAAAGTGTGCTGAGTGTTTTAAGCAGGATGACAATGACTTAATTTCAAATTGAAACAACTGAAAATGCTTTTTTGTTCCTTCCAATGCTTCTCTGGAGTGGGGAGGAGGTGAAAAAGCCTTCTCCCTTCCAACTCTTTTACAGTGCTTCCAAGTCTTTAAAGGTCTACGGACTTTAAAACAGTGTGAAACAACAAAGGAAGAACTTTGGTAAGTGATATGTTTAGGTGTGTTTGATTTGAAAAAGATTAACCCAACAATGTAGGGGGGAAGGTTGGTTAATTCCACAGAAGATTGTAGATACTGAGGGAAAGAAAATGGGAATCTCTGGATGTATGTACTCCAGTATGTATGGTGTAACTGGCTTTCTGTCATGGCAGTTCCTGAAATGGGCTACTGTGAAGTGATTTTTAAATGAGACCTTAAAATTAACTACTAAAGGGAGTGTGGCAAAAATAACTTTCCCACATTCAGCTTTTAATAACATTACTGGAGCTAGTGTCCATGTGGAAGTTGGGAGACATTCTCCTGTCTCTTTGCCATGGTGCTGGGTTAGAACACACAGCCCAAGGACAGAAAATAATATTTTATGTATTTAAATTTAAATTTATTTTAATATTCAGAAATACAATGTTCTGGGAAAGTCATAACTGCCCAAAATGAGGTGAGGCACCCCAAGTTACAAGAATCTCTTAAATCAATTGCTCTTTTTGCTACTGTTCAAGCAAGGAGAGAGGACTGCCACAGGGAACAGCATTGTGATGAGTGCCTGTCACAAGGCAGCTTGGATGAGCAAGGGGCTCCTTTTATCTGCTAGTTTTAGAAAGCTGTACCACATCCTCAACTGCGTGTTAAAACAGAAACCAGCAAATTTTCTTCAGCTTTTTTTTTTTAATCTTGGGGATGGGTTTTTTTGGGTTGTTTTGTGGGTTTTTTTGTTGTTTGGTTGGTTGGTGGTTGTTGTTGTTGTTGGGGGTTTTTTTGTTTTTTTGAGGTTTTTTTGCTGTAATTCTGCTTGCTTTTTATTTTATCTTATTCTTTCTTCAAGGAAGAGTTTGTGTGTTTGGATTGAATGTTTTTTCCTCTTTTTTAAGTACCTTCTCTTATATGATGTATTAAATGTTCCTTGGCAAGCTCATCTTCAGCCATATTGTGTTGGTGGGTTTTGTAGCTTACCAGAAAGCAGAATTCAGAAAAAAAATTAACAAAATATGTTGTTTGTAAAATGGACTTCAGTGTGATAGCTTTGTAGATTTCATCCTCTAGCCTTGGCAAGTCTGAATTAATTTGCTGACATAATTCTACAAAAACACTTATAAATACATTCCTCAGAGAGATGTGGAGGGAGCTGTAGACTCTCATTTTTCAAAATATATCTATCTATTTATGCTGGCTGTTTGTTAAATCTCACAGTGCGCTCAGCACCAGAAGGTCCAGGATGCTGTAGTGCCCCACAGGCTCTCAGCATCCCCTGTCTTGGGGTCTCTGGCAGTATGGTGAGGGGAAGGAATGAGAAGGGTCCAACTGCTGTGCTGTATGCTTCATCCAGTAGAACATGTGCTAGGAACACATTGAAGGAGATGCCCAAGGGTCACAAATGCTCTTGGATGTCAAATAAATGTATATGCAACAAACTGAAATCAATATGAAAGGCTGGCAGAAGGACTTAAACTCCAAAGTGAGAGCCCTGGGATATTTCCTTGCAGACCATTTGAAATCTTAGATAATTTACATGAAGTTTGTGGAGAAGGACAAGGTGAAAGGGCCTTGGCTGGATCATAACATGTTCCATATTGCAAAGCTGCCTACAAGAAGAAATGGATGCAGTGTGTGGTACTCAGTGAGTTACCACTTTGCGTAGGAAGCAATGAGATTTATTTAGTCTTGGAAATGCTGAAAAAGTAAGAAAACACAAGGTGAACTTTTTGGATTGAGTATTTTAATAGGAAAAGGCTAAAATACACACTAGAAAAGTTACAATAAATGCTACATATGAGTTCTTCAAGAAAAAAATCTTTTTGCAGTCTTTTTATAGGTTGTTCTGGAGAGGAGCCCCTGTGCTCTTTCCTCCTCCCCAGCTGGGAAGACAGGCTAATTGAACAATTTGATAAGAAAATACATTTGTTTTCCAGCACTTTTCACAAATGAGTCTCTGAAAGCTTAGCTTCTCATAGCAGTAAGTGTGCTGCATCCTGTTAGTGATCCTCTCTGTTTGTCATAGTCTACCACAAAGATGTCAACTGTGCATCACTCAAGAAAAATGTTGGCCAGCAACCATTGAAAGTACTGCTTTTCTCCCTTGTGTGAGGTAGAGGATGGAACACGTGCCACCACTGAGGGCATTAGAGGGGTTTTGGTGACCACACTGTTTATGTTAATAGTACCAGGCATGGCAGAAAAGGCAACATTCTACTCTTCAAAAGGGAGAAACAGGACTGGAAGAGAAAAAGGAGATGGTCATGTTTGCTTGATATGAAGCAAATGTATCTTGCTTATACTTCTTTTGAATTTTTGATGACCAAACTTACTGGATGCTGCATGAATATAAACAACAACCTCTATTTAATTGCATTGAGACCCTTTCCTGAAATCAAATAACTTTATGGCTGATAAGTAAACAAAAAGACATATGATATGAGCATGAAATAAAGCACTAGCTGTACCTGTGCCTGTGACGAAGTGCAGACAGGCCCCATCTCAGCTAGATTCAATACAGCCCCTAACCCACCATTCCTAGGGATGAGGAGTCATGAGGGCAGACTGAGAACTCCCTGGGCACTCTCTTCTCCCACTGGCTGAAACTCTGGTGAGTGCCAGCCCGAGGGTCTGGTTGCTTCTTCACATAAAATATCTCTCTAGCCTCTTTATTTCAAATCTTAGTTTTCCCACAGCTTTCTCAGACTTTTCCAAATTCCTTTATATATGTTCAGTTTCCCTGTGTATTTAAAAAAAAAAAAAAAAAGAAAAAAAGAAAAAGCTGACCAAAAAAGGTCCAACAAAGAAGTCCACTAATCTTTATACTGCTTCTCCTTAAGAGCGAGCAATGGACACCTGGAACACGACCATAGATTCAAATCACTGAGATAGCAAATACATCTAAGCTTTTGTGTGGTAAATTATAATGATAACCAAAAGGCCTTGCAGCAGGGTATCAATACCTTGGGAAAAGTAGGAAATTAAAATCAGTTTAACTGATATGTTGGCAAGTGTTAACTGCATTTTATATAAAGCCTTTATCCTTTAATGAAGCAGTTTTCCTGCAGAAACATTTGCTTTTAAATTCAACTTCATAATACAGTGAAAGTATTTGCAATAAAGTTTGTTCTTTCTGTGTACCTTTTAGAGAAGCTCCCACTAATAGAAAGAAAGAAAGAAAAAGAAAGAAATAAAGAAAGAAAGAGAAAGAAAAAGAAAGAAAGAGAGGACTGCAGAATGCTTGGGTTTGTATATATTTTAAAATGACAAGTGGTACATTCAGTGCAATCAATTCATCATTAATTTGAAACTCAGACAACAAGTCTGTCATTTAGGGTAAATGTTAAGGATGACAAAAACTTCAAGGCAACCATTATTAAACTAAATATTTTGTTGATTTCTTTTACTGTCTGTTTAGGCTAAACTGTGGTTTCTAATGCTCACATAAAAAGGAGTTATTAGTGCTTGTTCTTCCAGTAATGTAAACATTAGGGAGGTAAGGTGTGCAAGATACCAGTTTTCATTCTAGTTCTTTTAAAGCTCTTTGCTGTCAGGAAAAGTCAAAGTGTTTTGCTTCTCTTCTATGGAAAATTGACAGTTGATAGGTAAAACTTCAGGAATAATTAGGGAAAGTAGATATGTAAATTGCACTGGGGGAATCAATCTTTAACAAATATATTTAAATTAATTCAGTGTCCTTTTCTTTGAAGAGTGGCAGGGTGCAAAAAAATTATTTTGGATTTCTTTAACAGCATCTAGAAACCTACATTGCCTCTTTAAAAATAAATTACTAGCACACCCCACTCAAGAAATCACAAAGAGGAGAGTGATATTTGAAATTAATTCAAAAATTTCTCCAACATGTCTCCAGCTGTCAAAAATGCATTGAAGATATGCCAAACATATTTCAAAACACTTTCTGTAATTTGAAGATCTCTCAAGTAATTTTTACTCCCAAAGTAGATCTTTAATGGACCCATATTTCTCTCTAAAACTGTGGGATGTCTTTTTATTTAGGTCCCTCCCATCCTTTTCTTTCCCCACAAAACCAGAAAAATAAACAAACAAAACCCAACAACAATCCACAGAAACCAGACAGATAAGGAAATGTGCCAAGCTGTTTGGGTCTGACTTTTTTCTTTTTCTTGGTTTATTTTTTTTGAGAGAGTAAAAATTAGTTCTGTGGTGAGTGCGCTCAGGCTGGACTTTGGGATTCTGTACTCAAGGCCCATGTAACCCTGGATATGTTATAAGTTCTCTGCTTTGAGTCTACTGCAACAAAATGATGCCCCAAACTGAGTATATGGAAGATAGAAACCAAATATGCTAAATATTTACTGAGCTATTGGAACACTGAGGGTGCCTGAATAGGTTTTATAGTATGGTGCTACTCACAGAGAGATAAATATTTCCATTAGAATAGTGAGTTCACATTCTGTACTGTCAAATAAAAAGTGGTAACACTAGCTGAGGATCACCTGGTTGGCCCATTTTGTATAAACACTCATTTTGACAGATGCTTCTTTGTACTGGAAAGGCCTAGAACTCCTACTGTATTATACATTTGCATTCTGCTTTATCTTCAAAATACTTTATAAACGCTTCAGTATCAATCATCTTAATATATTTATAAAGACAGGTAGCATTAATACCTGTCAATAGATGGCGGAATTTTTAGCTTGATAGTCTATACTCTCAAGGCTACTTTTAGCTTTGAGTCTATACTAGCGTACAACTTAGAAATCTCAGTGTTCTTTCCTCTTTGGTTGAACAAAACATTTGCAGAGCTGCCTGTCTATGCAGCATCCCAACCTTTCAGGGTTTTAAGTGTTCCATTCATACACAGTGCTAACATTTTAAATGTATTTATTAAGACCACGATTCTAATCACACTTACCAACAGTTCGAGAGAGATTTCTGGAGGTACATTTCCTATAGTTTACTGATGTATGCAAAGCCATACACTTCTTCTTTGTTGAAAAAACTTTGGAAAACTTCATGTCAATATTCTTTGCAAGACTGTAACTTAAAATGCCATTATCAGCAAGGTGTTTCTATGGGAAGCCACAACCAGCTGAAAGCCATAACTCCTCCTTATTAAGAATCCACTCCAACCTCTGTTAAAATCAATGAAAAGATCTTTCTGACTCCGGCAGGTACAGAATTGCTCAATAAAATGTAGAAAATGCCCACAGGTTATTATTGTTCAGTCCATAAAAAGTCAGCCAAAAACCTACTATTTTTCACAATGTAATGTGTGTACATGTGCTTTAAAAGCACTGGGGGATCCTGGTTCTTCAATAGACCATTCACTGGAGTCAAACATTGGCAAACAACCCTCTGGGCTCAGGAGCTTTTACTGACAGACTTTTGTTCATACCTGCTAAGCCATTTAAATTTCATACGACGAGCATGTCTAAGATCTCTCTATCGAACTGTAAGGAAATGTCAAAGAACCCAAAAGGTATATCCTGAAAATATAAAGGAATGTTCACAATAAAATCACAGGGAACTAAAACCAAGATTTTAAAGCCAGGAGCCATCACAATTCACAGGGGTGCCCAACTGCTTTCTGAAGGTGTTAGGATTTTCAACATGATCATTTTTATACCAAGTCCAAGAAACTTGGAGCAGAGCAAGATTATAACTTTAGAAAGGTATATTTTATCTTTATCTGTGGGCTTCAGCTGATGGTGAAGCAGTATAAAATTCTGTGGAAAATTATCCTTGCTTTTTAACATGGCTCCTAATTTTAAATTCCAACAGGATCTTTCTGTGCCTTTGTCTGCAGGATTGAAAAGTCCTGTACCCAAAGTGACTCATTCTAAGGGGACTATGAGCAGAGGCTGCCCATGGAAGTAGGAATGTTAAAAAAAAAAACAACAAAAAACCACCAAAAAAAAACCAAAACAACTTTTTGGAGTCATTGAAATATTCTGTGCAATGAGTGCTTTATATTTTCAGGTGAAGTTATAAGCAATTGTTGGAATCACATAAATGTTAGGCTAACAAAGCTGGGTTTCCTTAGAAGGAATGATTGCAGTGCTTAAGAGCTGATCATCTTCAGCTTTAAGGGGAAATTAATCCCATTCACCCATGCATACCAAAGTAGCAGAAAAAGCTTGTACACAAAGATCCACACACCATGTTGTAACTCATGTTACAACAGTTCATGTTTCAATTAGGTCTTTAGCCTATTCAGCCCCTGTCTCTCCAGGACTAATCCAGGTGTACCATTGTAAAGGTCAGATTTTTTTCTTATGTTAGGGACAGCTTGCTCAAGCTGCTGAGATCATCATCTTACACCCCAAGGACCACTGGAAGTTCAGTGTTGTGCTTCTTGGGTGGGTTGCATGAAACCTGAGTGATGTTACCAGAACCAGTGCTGATTGGAAGAGGAAGATCACAGCTCTTGAAAGTCTCTGCAATTTCTTTTTAAGCTCAGTTCACCTTTGGAGAAGTTTCAGTATACTACTGTTCACTTGACTTAGGTTCCTATAAATGAAAGGTGACACTACAGGTGATCATCGATATATCATCTCTCCTTTTCTTTATCAGAATTGTTCTTGATGGTGCTTTATAGTCCTATATTTATTCAAGGCCTAAACATCCCTGGTGTCCACCTGTTCCCTTGAGAGATTATTTCACAGCTCAATGCACCTGTGTCAGGGAGAATTCCCTACAGTTTAGTATTACTTTATTTTTAATGACAAGTGGACTTTCCAACTTCGTCCTGGTTTGATTCAGGGAAGCGTTAATTTTTTTACAGTAGCTGGGAGGAGGTGTGTCTAGGACTCAGAGGTTATTCTATACCATCTCACATCATTGCTGGGAACAGGGAAGAGAGACTCTTGCTTCCAAGGAGAAGGGGTTCCTTCCAGTCGAGAAAATGTGGCAGGAGGAGCTGTCCAGAATTCTTTATTGTCATGGGCTCCATGGCGAGCATTTTTGCACACTAATCACTCTCTCTTTTGTATACTTTTTTATTACTATTGTTGTTACTGTTCCTTTTCTTATCTCATTGCCGCTTCCAGTAAATTGTTCTTATCTCAACCTGTGATCCTTGCCTTTTGTGCCTGCAATTGGAGGTGGGTGAGGGGGAGACGCGTGTATTTTTTATAGTGGGAGTACTAAATTGGAGAATACCATTCCTAAAGCATGACAACATTAATTGGTGCCCAATGTGGGGTATGAAGTGTTGAGATAACAACAGATCTGCCCAGAGTGGACTGGAAACTAATTTGATCTAAGCATTTGTTGTATTAGGTGTGGAGTCACTGGTCACAATATTGCTTGGTCTGTTCCTGTGGATATGGGACCTAACTCTGAATGTACTCCCGTATATACTGCTCACAGTGATCTTTTTCAGAGCAGGGAGAGGGACCAGGATTGCTTTGTTGCTCTAGTGTGTGATATCAGTTTATGATACGATAACATCGAGGGCAGTGAGAGTCATTTGGGATGTGTATTCACTGTTGCTCTCCTACCCTTATCATGGGTGCTACATTTGAGAGCCCATTACCAGCACATAATGCACCCTGATGCTATCAAGGTACGTAGGGGCAGAAACTCCTAGTATCTCTATTTCTGGGGTGCCAGGGGGATCCCAACAGCTGACTGTACTGGAAGCTGAAGTGAGCCTGACTGGGAGCAAATGGCAGAAACACCCCATTATGACTGACCCAGAAGCCCCGTGCATCCTTGGCATAGATTACCTCAGGGACCCAAAAGGGCATTGTTGGGCTTTTGGGATAGCTGCTTTGGAAACAGGGGAACTTAGACAGTCTCTCAGAGGACCCTTCTGCTGTGGGACTGCTGAGGTCTGAAGAACAACAGGTACTGATTGCTACTACAACAGTGCACCATCGGCAATACCACACCAACTGGGACTCTGTGACCCCATCCATGAGATGACTTGTGAACTGGAGAGCCAGGGAGTGGCCAGCAAGACTCGCTAACCCTTTCATACTCCTATATGGCCAGTGTGTAAGTCCAGTGGTGAGTGGAGACTGACAGTGGACCATCATGGCCTGAACAGAGTCACACCACCACTGAGTGCTGCTGTGCTGGATATGCTGGAACTTCAGTATGAACTGGATTCCAAGGCCTCCCAGGGCCTGGTTGTTCTGAGTTTCCATAAAGCATCTTCCTCTTTGGAATTACAGTTCTGCCAAATCAAGTATCAAATACATTTCCCTTATGTTTATAAACTCAATAAATGGGACATATCTTTCTGTTAACATAATGCCTAGTTTCATATTTATAGGATTGTTTTAAAGTTTACCTTCAACTAGCTCAACTAATGGCTGCATTTATCCAGAGAATGATCTGAGCTTAAAGCATATTGCAAACCTTCACAGGCTCAGAATTGATTTTCTTTGGAAACTTGGAACATTTTATTGATTTTCTGAAAACCAATTACTAAACCAAATTAATATTCACCAGCAAGGTAGAAAAATATTCTTGGATATAGTTTTCAAAATTCTTTGTTTTGCCTATGTGTCCATTCTTCTGACTTATCAGACCATTATTTTTCAGGCACACTCCCCTACTGTTCTTGGCCACCTTCTGGGACAATAATCAGAGGCATTTCCACATGTGGAGATGTGGGTCCCTGTTTGTGTGCATCTTCCAGAGCAGCTGGAGTTGCCAACACCATGGCTGCATGAGGACTCATGGTCGCTTTGGCTCTTGCAGGTGTAGTTGCTTGACTTGATTTCACCCCATTGCTGGCAGTAGGAGATGGAGTGGCCAAGCTGAATGCTACCTGCAGATTCACACAGGACATAGGTAGCACTGAAGTTCCAATAGGCTCTTTGGGAAGAATACAATAACTCAGAAATGAAGGTGCAGTAAGGAGAGGTTTGTGATCTCTGTTCTTTCAGTAGGGGAAGAATAGGCTCAGATATTGCCTCCTCTCAGTACCATATACATTTTTCAGGAGCATGTCCTAATCTTCAGTATTGAAACTTGGACAAAGCAAAAGGAACTTTTCTAAGTCAAGATCCTCTTAAGAATTTAGTCTGCAATATAATAATCTCTCAAAATGGTCCCTTATTACCAGCAGTCCATGGTGATAATGTGATGATTTTCCACTCTGGGATCAAGGATGTTTTGGAGATGGCAAAATATTTTCCTCTGCACTTGGCATTGCACATCAAACTGGAAAAAGCTCCTGCAGAATATTTGGAGAGCAGATCAGTGGTCCTCATTTACCAGTCTATGTGTTAGCAGAGATGGGCACTCCTCTGATCACATGTGACCAGTGGGTAGCATTCCTGATTTAAATTGCAGTCAGACAAGTGCATATATAGTTCCTTCATTGCAACTAAGATGATTGGTTTTGTTAGGTTATGTGATAAAAAGCTGGACTCTGCACACACAGAGGAACAGAGAGGGGAAACAATGGGTGGGGGAACCCCAGAGGTATTTCCACGGTATTTCCAGGCACATCACAGGAGAGCCATCAGCACACTGAGGCTCCTCTCCCCACTGAGACATGAGGCTCTGAGCCTTGAGGGCTGCTTGCATGCCCCAGTGACAGCAGAATCAGAGGCCAGTTACTGGGTGGATTGTGCCTAAGTCCAGCTACTGCAGGCATCCTCACTGCACATATATATATATATATATACATATATATATATATATATGTATATTTCCCACTAGTACATCAATCAGCCAGTTGGTGTTTGCTGTGGTTTCTGTCTAGGTTTCTCTGTGTGTCTGGCAGTGTACTTATGTGTATAGGTGCTGTATATGTCTATGTGAGTGTCTGTGCCTATTGGGAACACGTACTTCTGGTTGGCCATGAGAGCACAGAGCTGCAGCTGCCTTCTTCATGCTGCTCAACTTCTGGATTCACCAACATAAAACAGGTTTTGTGCTGAATTTTTCTTGTATGAAATCCATGTCTGTTTGTACATTTGCTCTGTTGGATTCAAGCAATTTTGAAAGCCTTTATTAATTTGTATGTGCACTTGCCATTCATGTTAGATGTTCTTTTGTAGTATTGTTCCTGGCAGTCTTATCAAAGTGAAGAGCCAAATAGAACTGAATTGACGAACTGTAGAAATAGCTTTAGGGGTTCTTTACCTGTCCACATTGTTTTGGTCTATGGATAAAGTCCAGCTGCTGGCACTGACACAATACCTCACAGTCCTGGGAGCTGGTACCAAGAAAATTGGCTTTGATTTCCTAGAATTGCACATAATCTTTAAACATATAAAGATGTCCCACTGAAAAAACTGAAACCACTCATACATTTCAATGCTTTGTGCCTGTAAGAACCAGTTTTTTACAATATGGGTCTTTTGACTACCACTGAATGCATGTGATTTTCCCAGCTCTTTACCAAATCAATTATATTTGTTTAATTTCAAATGCATTTTGTTGGGAGGGGAGAATAAGGAATCTATTGTATTAAAATAGTTGATGAGTGGTTGGCTGTGCATGTTCTCTAGTTTGGCTTTTACTAATACCTGTCACTCCTAGATCCAAAGTCCTGTTATTGCTCTGCACCCGCTGGCTCCCCACTTAGAAAACCTATTTCATGTTCTCTGTAGAAATATTTGTTAAGACCAAGGTAAGAAACTCTTCAAACTCCATAGTTAGCGTGGCAGCTCAAAGGCCTGTGCCCCCACAATAAGAATTTGGGAGTTTAATATGTGAAATTTTTAGTGTGTGAGTAATATTGCCTCCTGCAAAATATTACATATTGGTGAAATGAACCTAATAAACTTTTTGAAAATAAACGGTCGATTATTTTGCTCACTCTTTTGTCACAATGTCATGCTTTCTACTTTCCCTGACTTCTCAGGGAGACAGGAGAACAGTGTAAGGAAACATGAAATCACAGTCACTTCAACCTTCCTCATGATCTGAGTCTGCTGCTTATTTAGTATGACCTTATTCTTCAGATGAGTACTCCAGCAATAACAATGCTTGATCAAGCTCAGAATAGCAGAGTTGGAACCAGTGCTGGGGGTTTGTCATCAAAGCAGTCTGATTTTCACTTGGTACTGGGCTGTAGTCTCTTAAAATTCTTTCCCAGTTGCAGCATCTCAAATTCAAATTCCCACAAACTGCTGGTGGCATTAAAAAATGTTGGCCATTTTGCATAACAGCATTGTTTCTTAATGTCCATTTACATGATGAAGTCATTTGTATTCTATTTGTATGTCTTAAATCCAGACAAAATATTTAAGACAGCAAAATGGTTAATTTCTTTTCTTCAAAGGCTGTTTATAATTTTGAAGTGAACAAACACTAAACTGTTTTGCCATGCTCCAGAAGGGGGAAAAAAACCCCACAACAAAACAACAAAACCCCACCCAGACATGATGTTTTTCTCCCACTTTAGGCAGGGCTGATATTCAGTATCTTCTTTTCACAGGTTCAATAACCATCACTGACAAAATGATGTTTTGTAGCAGATCGCCCTGCCCCCTCCGAAGCCCGGTACCCACAGCAACCCCCCCTCCTCCTTCTCCCAGCCTGGCACGGATCCTGGGTGGGTGTGGGTGAGGGGACCACCAGTTGCCTCACCCCAGTCCAGCTGCACCCATGGGAGGAAGCAGCCACAGAGGGAAGGAAGCAGAAGTACCTCCCCGTGCCACTCCTCCCCTCCGCCGGGGAGCCCCACAGCGCTCCCGAGCACAGCATGCGCCAGGCTGCAAGTGTTACTGCCTCGAAAGCTTTTCACTGGTCTTTACGTGCCAAGCCCACATGCTGCCTTGCTGCGGACCATGGCCTCTACCCTGGAGAAGTTCATTCATTCTCTGGACCCCAGAGCCCTTCCCAGGGTCCTCGAAATCCAATCAGGCGTCTATTTCCAAGGTGAGCATCGAGTGCTTTCTGTCAGGGCTTTGTATTTGATATCAGGCCCCCCTTCTGATGAGAATGTGGGGGAGGCAGAGGGAAGATGTTGATGGAGTTGTCTTCTAGCAGTTTCCCAGTTTTCACTTTGAAGAATGAGTGTTTGATCAATGGCTTTGAAAATGTCTTTGGTAGGGTGTGTATTTGGTCTTCTCACTGGCAGTGAAGAAGAAAATATAGTTAGTCCTCGTTGTATCCTGGAAAGAATAGTGGAATGAGACATGAATTCGCTTTGCTCTTACACAGAGCCATCAATCCAGCAACCACAAATCGCTTCACAGAGTTTATTTGATTAAAGCCAGCTTGCACTTCTAGGGCTGCCATGAAGAGGTGCTTTTTGGCTCAGGGAGTCTGGAAGGTGACCGTGAGTGACTATAAGGTTATCCTCAAGTTCTGTCCTGCATTTGGCTATACTTCAGATGGTGCAGTAATACAAAGTGGTGGGTATGAGCAACACAGGTGACATATTTTACTGTGTCTTCCTGCTGCAGATCTTTTTTATGTTTTTTTTTAGTGCTGGGCTCTGCTTGCACACAAAACACCATGGAAAGGTGGTAAAGAGGCTTGCATTGGAAGGAAAAATACTTTTCTTGGTCAGGGCATGGGCTTTGTTCCATGACAGCAAAAACATCATGTCAAGCTCATGTATCAGTCTAGGAAAAGAAAATTACCTCCATGCCACTGCAAGGGAAAACTTGGGCTCCAGCTAAATAAGACAGAGAGGGTTTCATGACATGAGCTGAAGTCTGATTCAGCTTCGGCCAAATACTCACTTCAGCATCCACAATATCTGTCTTTACACCAATCTAAAAATCCTCATGCTGGTCCTTAGTAGGAGGAGACAGGAAGTGGCCATGGAACATCTGAGCAGCAATCAGTAGCTGTGTCTGGAATGGACAATTATTCCCTCCATGAGAACAGCCTTTTGGGGCAGAAAGAAAATGGAAAAAGGCATACTGAGTCTGTGATGGTCATGTCAACAACAACTGTCCATCTTGTCCCACTTGCCCATTCTGGCTGCTCTGGAAACTGCCTTGGATACATGAATAGTATTAATATACAAAAAGGTATTCTGGAAAATAAACATAACTAAAAATACCAGAAACTTTTGAAAATACACTTTTTCTGATCTTTGTTCAAGTTTTATGTTTTAAACTGGTCTGACAGATGGGACTGAATTAAATTCCTGATAAGGAAGCTACTACCTAAGTGATGAGGAGTGGAATTGAAATTTAAAAAATGAAGATCACATCCTTAAGTTGGAGTAGCCACCATATTTGTCTCTTTCCACACAGCTAGGAAACATAAGTGATATGAAAACAAATTGTATATATATGTACATCTGTGTACATATACATGTACGTATATGTGTATTATATGTGTACACAAAATATTGTGAGATATGTATATATATGTAAAAAATACAATGATAAAATTATAGTAGCCCAGCTGTCTGCATATTTCTGAGTTCCAACCTGCTGCTCATGGATGGTAAAATTCATATCAGTTAATCTTTGTAGCTGGGGTATTTCAGTTTGTGCTTCCACGTACTGTGTAAACTCTTCCACATGAGGAGGAAAAACTAGTGGCAACTTAGCCCACAGACCATTCTGCAGCTGTGTTCTCACATGTGAGACAAAAAGGCTATTAGCTGACTATAATAAAAGTGCCTGCACAGCCTTGTGAGGGGGTGGTATGTGCTCTAAAGACCCGGGAATATTTGCGTTAAGAAGTGTGCTGCTCTGATGCTTTTTTTGGTCTTCAGCAGCATCACCTCTTCCTGTCCTCTGCTCCTGGTGGCTTCTCAGCTGTACTCATACATGTTCCACCTGCAGAGTAGATGCAGCACTAGCACAGGTGCATGTGTCTCTTGCTTAATACAACATGCAAGACTGATACAGACATTCTACTTGGCTCCTTCCCCTCACAGTCAACATATCCCAAGAATACTAGTAAGTACCTAGAACACCAATATCCCATAGCACACTTATGTTGGTTCCTCTTCTTCCTTGCTTCAGAGGAAGTTTGAGATGCTCAAGACACTTGGTGCCTGATAGGCTTGCAGGATCTAGGGCTACAAAAGACCTTCTCAGGCCGGGCCCTCTCTTCCTCTCTCTCCCTCCATGAGCTCTCTGTCCCTGTCAGATCTCTCCTGAATATTTTGCTCCTTTCTGTACCTGACAGCAGGGGTGAACATACTGTTCTGTGATTGCATTGTGTTTTATGTCGAATTTTCTGAAGCAAGAATAGTGCTTCAAAGAGAGTCTGAAGTTGCTCCTGTTATATTGCTAAACAGGAGAATGAACTACTTTGAGCACTTCAAGGTTCCATTAGGGCAACCACTCTCCAGCCCTTCCTCAGGCAGATTCCCCCACCCCTGCGACAGCCTTTTTGATCTCTCTTACCCCGTGCAGTACACCAGAAATCACAGTGTGGGTAATGGCAGGTCCATCAGTGGGGAACATGGGTTTATTACTGTGGTTGCAGGGACCAAATCTGAGCATTTGTGCATTGATTGTAGTAGCTCCCAAACGGCTACACAGTCAGCCTGCTCAGCTGAGTGGTTTTATGGAGTGGGATTTCCTGAATCTGTAATCATTCTCAGCACAACAGGCAGACAGTAAAGGAGAAGATCTGTTTTTAAAGCATTACGTATGATTGTTTGAAACTGATCAATTACAAGGCATAATTAATTTTCCTGTGGAAGAATTTAAAATAGCAATAATTTTTATATATGTAAACATTAATATATATTCTCCTCTCTATAACCCCTGAACAAAAAGGCAAGGTTCCTTAATGTCAGCTTAACCAGGTACACAGAATGGCTAATGAAGTAAATAATAGTCTACTAAATCCATTAGAGCTGTCACATCAAATTTGTAGCAGCCAACCAAAGAAGGCTACCAGCAAGCTATGTGATAAGAAGACAGCAAAGTGTAATTCATTTACTGTTCTGTAGTGCCTTGTGTGCTGTAGGAATGAAACTCTCCATTTACTCTGTCTGGAAGCAGCACTTTTTACACACTACACGTAGGTCTAATGATTTTACAAATTGCAAATTAGCCTTGTGGTTCCTGACAGATTTTCAGGACCTCTGAAAGCATAAAGAAAGCATAGTGCTTTGTAAAGATGGATGTATCTTTTTCCATGTGGTAAAGTACTTTACTCAGAAACTACAAAATCAGGCTCTAGGGAAAGAGTGTGAATTTTTTTGGCCTTGGGCAAGGTAGCATCTCTGAAATAATCCATTCTGCCTTTATATCCATGTTATACCAAGTACAATCTAGGTCTCTGCTTTCGGACACAAGCCTGCCTGCTACCATTCCTGATGGAGAGTAAGTAGAAAACGTATGCTGTGTGCACTCATTCTACCATTAGTCTCTTTACTAGCCTATAAAAAATTATGTTCCTGCTGATAGTAGTGAAATGTTATGTATTTAACTTTAGTTCTCTGAACTGCAAATGGACAGGACTTTATAGACTCTGCTTCCATTCAGAATACTTTCAGCTAGAAAAGCTATAGGCAATTGAACTTTTGCTGTTGGTAGTGAATACTATGAAGTAGACACCTTTCTGAGGAAGTTCTGTTCCTGTTCGCATATCTGTTCCTGGCCTGAAGCAGAGGGAAGGGTTTCCCTGGGATGATATCAGTGGTCTTCATGCTACACCTGGACTGTGCAGCTGTTTAAAGCCTAAAGTTTGCCTCTAGGCAGGATACCAAGGTCTGAGGAGATTGTTCATACTCTCATGTTCCTATTCCCTTTTCCCTCCAACCGTGTGTGGGTGCATAGTCGGAGCCCCAACCTGCAGTCATCACCTACCACTGTCCAACACTGTGCAGAGTCAGGAATATGCGGTATTAGTAATAGCCCTGAATTCTTCTGAAGTGCTTTTCATTCATCATGCTCAAAAGACCATACAGAAGTAGAAAAATTATTGTCATCCCTGGTTTGAAAACAGAAACCCAAGTGAAAGGAGATGGTAGTTCTGCAAATGCCAGGGATGCCTGTCAGAATAATTATTTTGGACTTTGCAGTCATAATGTCATTGCTACAGAAACTGGACTGTAGTGTTGAATCTCTAAAGGGAATAGGAATGCTGATTATAAAATGAGAGCAAGTCTGCCAGATACAAATAACTTAGTAATCAGCACTGATTAGAAGAAACTACAGTGCAGACTGAAGTACATGACAATTTAATAGCTCATTAAAATATGTTATTAAAAAAATTAAATTGCTGAAACTCCATTGGGAACTGATTTGATTGATTGACTATCTTTCTGTGAACATTTTAGTAAATATTGATACTTAGTGACGTAAGTACTGTCTGACCACTGATTTTTACAGATAGCATGCAAGTGTGGGCTTTCATCTTTATGTTGCAAAATTTATGTCTGTTTTAATACTGATATAATTATTTTATGGGTAATTGAATTTAATATTTTGCAGGCTTAATTTAACCAGTGGCAGAACAGTAAAAAGTGTCAAACTTTAATTGTGAAAAATGTAGAACTGCTCAAGGCACCTATTCTGTTGGTGTTTCCTGTCATTAGCCTACCCACAGCCTTCCCATTCTTGCTCCACCTAAACAGAAATCCCACATTGGCTCTTTTTTATTCCCCTAAACTAAATACACACATCAGTGATGGCATTCTCCCGTTCCCCCAGGGATTGAGACTTGCCAGAGTGCAGGGAGAGTTGGTAGCTCTGCTCTGTAGCTCAGCTGTGTGAAAGCAGCATGTGTGTTGTGTAAATTGCAGTTCCAGGACATCTCCTCTTTTCAATGGACCTGTGAAACAGATTGGGAAACCCTATGTTTCCTGCTCTTTCTCTGAGGAGAAGGGAACTCTAAGCCAGCAGCCTCCTCCTCTCCAGGCTGGGTGTGCAGTGAAGCAGCATGCTGTAGCTGTGGTGCTCTATACTTTCTGGGGCTCTGGAAAATTCCAGGTCTCTCTGTGTGGGGAGAAAATGTTGGGAAGAGGCAACTGTGGGGTCACATATACATCCTTGTTTAATGCCCTTCCAGACCTAAGGGATCTAAAGCTGCTCAGTATTGCCAGGTGAGGATCCCTCCTCTGGGCAGCTGCTTCATGCTCTCTGACAGCTGCGTGAGAAGCAATGCCAGACAAAACCCTTTGGGATTTTCTCCTTCTTTGCTGCATGTGAATAGTTCCATTTCAGAAGTCACTTTGGTGAACTACGAAGAATGTGAATGTGCTTAGGCTCACGGTTCCTCTTGCTGACTGCGTATCCACAGTCGCTCTCTGTCTCTGAAGTTTCAATTTCACTCTCTCTGCATGTGTGACTGGGAAACAACACCTTTCCAGCATGCGCTTCTGCAAGCCTTTCAGGGGAGTGATTGATTCTGCTGGCCACCAACAGTGTGCTGGAACTCTTTGCAAAAAGTCTTCTTAACCCTGTAGCTGTAGCTACGCAAACTGAACATAAGGGGAATCCTTGTCTATCAAGTCTCAGCTGCCCCAAGTCCTAATTTAGACAAGAAATTGCTCTCAACACTAACAGAAAATGATCACGTAGGATAGAACGGTTTTTTTACTGTTTCTGAGTCAATCTAGTGGGAACAAATCCTGCTCCCTTGTCAAGTGTGATAAGCTGATGAGTTGATGAAGGCAAGGATATGCAGTCTGTAATATGTATGAATAAAACAAGCAAGCTGCCTCTTCAGGATTAATAAAGCTACTTTTTCTTACAAAAAGCAACATGATAATTTAAAATAGAGGCTAAAGTGTGGACAGGTTTGATGAAGATAAGGGTTGTATTTCTTAGAGGTGGAGTATCATTAAAAATGATCTGTGTATTTACAGGGTGGACTCCCAGTTGCACATGCAATCAGTGAAATTTGTGGTACAGTGTTTGCACTTACTAATTTGTCGCTTTTTTTTTTTTACAGAGGTAGAAGCCAAACTGTCTGTAAAAATGGAAGGGTGTTTTCCCTTGAACACAGTTGTTTCCATTCCTCTTGATTAAGCAATTAGGAGCGAGAGCATTAGGTACAGCCAGAGTAACAGATGTTTTGGATTCTCTGTTGTGGTCAGTAGTCAGAACATGTTGGTAAATTTTCTTGATTAATATATACCACCAAAACTCTCCTGCACTTGTTCAAGCTGCTTCAAAAGCAGGTTTTCTTCTAAACAAGAAAGAAAATGTCCTTCAGTGAATGCAATGTGAGAACAAACCCTGACTTTTATGGGTCAAATATTGCTCACTTTATTCATACTACTGCCCTCAATGAGATGACTCATTCAGACACAGTGAGAAAAATCTGACCCTGGGTAGCTTCACTCAGGGTGAAGCTGTTTCAAGGATTTCTTTTGTAGGGATTTTCTTTCCATGACATTCAGCTTTGAGCCTCCCTGTTGACGGCACAGGAGGTAGGCAGAATACCCAAATTGCCTTGTTTGTCTCAGTGTAGGGGTCAACCCCTTGTCTTGGCTTGCTGAAGCTCCCTCAGTGTGCTAGTTTCCTCTAGCAAAGAGAGCTCTCCAGCTGTCATTGCACTTGAGCCTCCAAGGGATGTGAGGAGGAAGTCTGCAGCAGGAGGAGCCCTGTTTCCCTTCCCATGAACCTATAAAAAGCCTATAAAAATATCAAGACAATTTTCACAAACTCAGGCTCTGGGGAGATAATGGGACAACTATATTAAATGACATAGGAGGAAAGATCCTGGGTGTCTCAGTCTGAAGAGACTGGAATGTTTGCTAAAGAGGATGAGTTATGAGACAGGCCAAATTCAGAAAATTAAGGGGCTTTAATCGAAGTGTGGAAAAAAAGAAGAAATAACAACCCTTTATTAAAAGATATATGTATATTGGCAAGAACAGTAACAGAACATAAAAACAACTGAACAATAGTCCTGTACCCAGAAGTTCCCTTCAAACAAAAGAAAAAGTCTGAATACTTCTCTGTCTTCTAGCGCAGTTCTAATGACGGTTGGCAGGGGGCGCTGTTGGGGCGCTGGAGATGCAGAGCCTGCAGTGCTCTGTGTTGACCTGCAGGGGGCGCTGTTGGGCTCTGGCGGTCACCACGCGGGAGGGGGTCTGGGGGGGGTGGTCTCGGATTGCGGGAGAAGCCGAAAAGATAATGGGGACCCTTCCCCCAGTGGAAGAAAGGGGAAAGGGAAAACAGTCCACCCCCACGTAATTCACTGTTGTCCTCAGATGACGGTGTCTCAGGGCTCCTCCCTTTTCTCCCAGTGAGCACAAAGACCTCTCCGATGAAAACACACCAAAACTCAGGCCGGAGGCAAAGGCAGCCTGCGAGGAAGCCGAGGCCAGCGAAAGAAAACCGACCTCAAGGCTCTCCTCTCCCAAACTGCCCGCACACAGACTCTATCTTCGTTCTAGAGAGCGAACTCTGCAGTCTACGTCTCTCCCCTCCAAGCAGAGCCAGCCACCCCCTCCCAAAACTCCTCCCCTCTCCCCCCAGCCTCTGGTGGGCCATCAGCGAGGAATGGGCCTGACTAGCTAGTTCTTTTGTAAGGCTAATTAACTCCCTTCCCCCTTTCCATTCAAACTCTGTCTTTCCTACAGTGGGGGGCAGGGGGAAGAAAAATTCTCCTGGATATCTAACCTATAACACTGGGATAAACATCCCATGATACACAAACCCATGACCCACACTCTTTCTGAGTTACAGGGCTTTCCTGGGGTAATTTTTCCTTCAAGTACCAGCTGGTCTTTTCATGAAGGAACATGGCATTTGTCCAGGTCCACTGTTTCTGCTTAGCTCTCTTGGACACATGGTAATGGCACAAGGGGAAGAGTGCTGTGATCTCAGTAGGGGAAGATGCTTAAAATTGTTTCCAATTCTGGCCTGTGAAGTGCTCAACACTCTGACCTGAACCTGCAACTTAACTTAAGCAACCTTCTTAATCCTAGTCCAACAAAACATAGTTTTTCTGTTAAACATACACATCAATAAACATACTTTAATTCTAAGTAGTTTTTCTGCAAAGAAAATTAATAAAATTAAATAAATCATGAACAGATTTATAAAGCAGTGGCTAATGCTGTTCAAAAGCAAGTTTGGGAATTCTCTTCACTGCTGCAGTATTTTCAACTCATGGGGGTAAACCCAAATAAAAGGTCAAAGATACTGCATTGTGAGGTTTGGTTTCCCTTGCTCTTTCCATTATAGTGGATGTTGCAGACAATACAGCTCCACTGCCACATGGAGAGCATGACTCCTCTGGATAGATGAAAATCGTAAGAAAGTGTTTATTAAAAAAAAAAGGCCATAAACCTATCTGGAATAAATTAGAAACTGCTGAAGTAATTTTTAAAAAAGTTCTTTATGATTGAAATGACTTAAGGCATTTGACATTTAAAGTTTGACATTATATGGCAAAAGATAAATCTTACAGCTTTTGTTTTTTGATGGTTTCATGCTGGCAAAAATCAGACCCTTTGCAGCATATGCTTTTCAGCCTCTTCCCTGCAAGATGGTAGTTTATTTGAGCTTAGTGGGGAAAATCCAGCATGCTGATGAACATCTTTGGTGCTCAGGAGGTATTTCACTGGGGAAAAAAAACAACAAACAACTAATTCACCATCAGGAATTGTTTGCTTTTCCTCTGCCTAATCTCAGTAAAAATTGATTAAAATTATCAAGCAAAACTCTCCTCCCCACAACTTCAAAATAGATCTCTTTTCTTGCCATAGAGCATAAACTCTGAACAATTGGCTAGCTGTCAAAAAATGCCCGTAAAGAATGCTATCTTTTTTATTTACTCTAATTATAGCTACATTATGCCCTTCATATTACTTTGGGAGCCTTCAGCAACCTTAATAAAACTGTGATTTCAGCTGAGCGATGTCATAGGGGAAAGCAGGCTGTTGTAATGCTGGCTGAATGGCTGCACCAGGAGATTGAGCCTTTATGTGAAAGCAGAACCATTTCACCAGCCCCTGAAACAGTCACCTCTGATGGGGAAAGACAGCACCCATATGGGCAACTGATGACAACTTAATAGTGGAGAAAGGAGCACTGGGAAAAGGACATGGGGACAAAGTTCTACTCTTTCAGGAGATGTAGGGAGATCTTTCATCTCCCTGCTAAGCAGCCAGGTTCTCAGTTCTTTGGATCTTCTTTCAAAGGCTGCTCAGCCTGCCAGCTGCAATGAATTCAGTAAGTGCTACGGAGAGATGAAAGGCAGAATTTTTTGCTTCAAGGATTCAAACTCATGGGGCTAGGGAGTCAATGCCTAGTGTTTGGCCTCCCAAGTTACTGGGTTTTGTTAAGAAAAAAAGCTTGGTCTTTGTTTAAAAAAAAAAAAGGAAGAGAAAATGAAAAAAGAACAGGGGATACTTGGAAGTGCTTAGCAACACCCTGTAGCAGACAGGCAGTGAGACTGGGAGTCAGCCAGCCTGGACTTGAGCTTCAGCCCTGCTAAATAATCCTCTGTGCCACCTTAGTCAAGCCTTTTGTTTTGCTTGCATTGCTCTGCCTGGCCCTCCCTGCTAAACTGCCCAGAGGTATGTGATGAAAGGGAGTTACATCCGAGTGATATATTGTTGCTGTTTAGTCATGAGCCTGATTTTGAGCCATACTTCCTATCAGCATCAGTGAAGCAGAGCAGTCACCAAATGGAGCTCTAAGCTGCTGGGAAGAAGAAGGGACATATTACTGAGATATTTTACTGTTTTACATCGTATTATAAAATATTTCTCTCAGTGGTACTGTCACATGTCCTGACATGAAGAATGACATTCTCCATGTCAGGCATTCACTGTATTTATATTTTATATTGTTGGTTTTAATACAAAAATACTCTTCTTGTACCTATAACGAGAAATAAATCAAATAAAGGGCTCATGTTAGGGAGGATGGTGATGTGGCTGCTTAACATTTTAGGAAAGATGAAGGAAAAAGATATTGAACCAGTTGTGGTGGTTGCTTTTATGTGATCACAGTGGTTGCTAACACAGATTGTCAACTAGAGATGAGTTTATGAAAGGGTATAAATGTGGGTTTTTTTGAACAAAGTAACATTCCATAAAAGGTGATTTCAAAGACAACAAGCTCTTTAATTACAGCCTTCAGGGGTATTATTTGATCACTGTAAATAAGCTGCCTTATTGTAGGTTCTGCTAAAATACTGGGAGGTTTTTTTGGATTATTATGCACACATATTTCTCAAATCAAAAGATTCTGTTCTTTACGTTACTTGATTTACATTTTCAAAGTGTTACATTTTCTTTGTGACTTGAGTGGGAAAAACGAAGTTATTGTTGTGCAACAACAAATAAATGTACTAGAAGGTCCATTTTAATTTTAATTTTATTTTTAGAGATATTGTGTGATGGGGTCCACATCACACAGCTGAAGTAAAATCTTGCAGGGTCACATTGTCACACAGGGGGGAATTTTCATAATGTTTTAAGATTAGTTATGATGGCTTGTGCAGGAAAAAAGAACATTTATTATCCCTTTTGAAAGCTGAGCAGTTTCCCTCTCTCCCTTTTATCAGCACAAATATTTGCTGAAAATGCCTAGGTAACGTTTTTCTTGTCTGAGTATAATCTACATTGTATTATTCCAGGCAAACTGCCAAGCAAGGGCTAAAATCAGGGCCAAAGCAATCCAGTTGCAGACAAATATGTAATTACAATCAATACTGCATGTGCAATTGCACCCCCAAAATTGAGTCTGTTCTTGTGTGGCTGGCAGATTTTCATTTTTAATTTTTTTTTAATCCTGGTCGATAAAAATGAGGCTTCTGCAATCATGCTTTCAGTCTGTTAGCCATCATCCTCCCAGCCTCTCACCCTAATAATCTTTCAACCTCTTGGCCTATTTCCAATGAATCTGGTAAAGGAGGATGTAATTAAACTCCTACAAGTTGTCCATGAAAATGGTCATCTGTGTAGATATCTATCTACGTACATATATACATCTTTATATCTGTCTATCCACTCATATATATATTTTCCTACTGATAAGCTGTTGCAGGTTGGTTTCTAACTTCCTTAATTGGATGGAAAATGTGGTGGCATACCTCCATTATTCACTGGTTATATGAGCTATTTATCCAACTTCTCTTCTGCAATGAAGGGTACCATCCTATGGTGATGAGTACTGGGATTCTTGGGGACTCTTGATTCTACTCTGCTAAAGCTTTCCTATCTTCTAGAAGATTTAAATCATCTTTCTTAGATGCTTAATACCCTTTCTCTTCTTGATGATTCCCAAAAATAAATCTTTTCTTTCTTCCTCTTTTTTTTAATTCAAGAAGAGGTTCACTTTCACTGGTATTATTACAAAGCATTTTCTTTGCCAGTGGATTATGTACCCATGTTTATTTCTTTGATGGTAGGACCACAGGCTTCCTTGATTTTAATTTTCTTGGGGTTCTTAGTTTGTTTTCTTGTTTGTTTTTTTAAATTAAAGCCATGGCTTTTTTTCTTTAAGTTTTAATTTTCATCTCAATTTTTCCTAGAATGGATGCTCTTAGATGAATGATCCATTTGTTTTCCACAGCAATGCTATGTTACATTCTGATGAAATACTCTGAGAGGTAAGGTGCTATGGCAGCCCTGCTCATCTATTCTGTGCACACTCTTTTGTGGTTTGCACTGTGGCATTTATAATCCATTTCTTTTTCTGAATGCATTATCTTGGCCCTTGATGTTTCAAGCAGAGCCTGCAGCTCCATGTAATGCTTTTTGTAGGCTCCAGCTTGTACTACATATGCTTGTCTGCCTTAGGTACTTTCTCTCTTTTATGAGTGCAGATTTTCTTTCCTTGTGTATTTTACCCTTTTCTTGTAGTGTTTTAGATTGTCTGCCTTCTCCACAGTGCTAGGCCACCACTTACCCTGTTTTTCTCCTGGTTTGCAAATTTTGATTGCTTTGTCAAAGGCTAATTTTTGTGTCATCGAATCATCTCTTTTTGAGTGTTTGGTAGAATGACTCTCTTCATAGAATCACAGAATCCTATAATGGTTTGGGTTGGAAGGGGACCTTGAAGATCATCTAGTTCCAATGCCCCTGCCATAGGGGAAGTTTAACTAGATGACGTTGCTCACAGCCCCATCCAACCTGGCCTTGAACATCTCCAGGGATGGGGCATCCACTGCTTCCCTGGGCAGCATATTCCAGTGCCTCACCACCTTCACAGTAAGATCTAATAAATCTTCCTAATATCTAATCTAAACCTACTCTCTTTCAATTTGAACCCATTCCCCCATGTCCTGTCACTACATGCTCTTGTAAATAGTCTTGCCCCATTTTTCCTGTAAGTTCCATTCACAAAAAGCTTCTTATGGGTATTGCCCAATTGGATCTTCAGCCTCAGACCCATCACTAATTGATCCATGTTTTCACTTTCTTTTAAGCTGTTTATACTTCTTATTTTGCAGGACTTCTCAAACTCTGTCATAAAATTTGTAGCTAAGCTACTATGTCTGAGGAAAAGTAAACCTGATAAAAGTAGTAAGTCACTCAGAACTAGCCATAGTCAGAAACAGAACTCTCCTCTAACTCCCCTCTTTATTTTTCAGTGGCACCACTCTGTTGCAGTTACAAACTGAAATAGTGGTTAAATATTCCTCAGTAGCACCATTTTTTTGAGAGCTTTAGCCCCTTAACTGTTCCATTTAGTGGATGAGGGAAAGGCTGTGAATGTTGTCTACCAAGACTTCAGTGAAGCCTTTGACACTGTCTCCCACAGCATTGTCTTGGAGAAGCTGGCAGCCCATAGCTTGGACAGGTGCACTCTTCACTGTTTAAAAAACTGGCTGGATGGCCAGACACAGAGAGTTGTGGTACATAAATGACAAGAAAGACCTTGAGGTGCTGGAGCATGTCCAGAGTAGGGCAATGGAGCTGGTGAGGAGGCTTGCACATAAATCCTATGAGGAGTGACTGAGGGAGCTGAGGTTGTTTAGTCAGGAGAAAAGAAATCTCAGGGGAGACCTTATTGCTCTCTAAAACTACCTGAAAGGAGGTTGTGGCAATGTAGGGGTCGGTCTCTTCCCTCAGGTAACTAGCAAAAGGACAAGGGAAAAGGGCTTCAAGCAGTGCAGAGGAGGCTCGTGTTGGATATTAGGAAAAGTTTCTTCATTGAAAGAGTAGTTAAGCATTGCAACAGGCTACCCGAGGAAATGGTGGAGTCACCATCCCTGGAGGTATTAAAAACGTGAGTAGACATGGCACTTCTAATAATATGTATTAGTGGGCATGATGGTACTCAGTTGAAGGTTAGACTTAATGATCTTAGAGGTCTCTTCCGACTTTGATGATTCTATGATTCTTTGCCTCAGGGACAGTTTGGACAATTCTACTCCAGATACCATGTTCTTAGCAAACCAGCTGGAGCTGGCGAGGACACTGAACCTGTATGGTTCAGTGTCTGTGCTCCTATGGAGGAGCACTGCTGGTGTGTGAGTGAACGTCAGATGACACTTGCAAAGCCTGTCTAGCCGAGATAAAAACAAATGTGCCCGAACCCCTAATTAGTCTGTGTAGTTGCTTTCATATGTTAACTGGCTTCTAGGAGCTTGTTTTCAAGTGAGGTAATCTGGAGAAGCTGGATCTAAATCTGTGCTGAAGAAAGAAAGCCTCTAGAAGCCATGAGCTCCCATTTTGAGTAGGTTTTCACAAATATTTGTTCAGAAGTGGGAATATTGGAATTCTTTGCTCATCTTTCCGTGTTTCCGAAATGCAGAGCTCATCACGCTGGGTCCTCTGGGATTCCCTGTATCTAATAATATCTCATTTGCTTGTAATCTCTACTGTGTCTGATGTGAGGAGTGAGGTGGTTCAGCACAAAGGGAATATTACCCTCTTCACAGCTGCTCAATCTTTCTCTCCCTCTCACTCTTATATGAAATAAGTAATGCACATACACTTTTCTGACTGTCATAAAATATCCTATGGAGCTCAGCTAAAGCAATGAGACGTATAATAATTCCTCATGTGTTTATTACAGCAGCAGCCAGCCTAGTGATGGTAGCTGTAGCAATATCCAGTGGAGACAGCTGAGGTGGTCTATGTTGAATTGCTCAGGGACTGGAGGGAGTGCAAACAACTGTGCACTATCCTTACAAGAAGAATACGAGATTGTTCTTTTTCAGTTAAAGGACAGCAGCTTTCTTATTCTTCTGCTGAGTAGCAGAATTGTTGAAAGCATGCATAAACAACATGTTTCTTCACTTGGCTCTGGTTGATACTTGTGTGGCATTATAATCCAGAATTTCTGTGTTAATCATTATCCTGGTGTGTAACAGAAAGGCAGTAGCCTGCTGGGTGAGTTTAGAGCTTAAGTACAGCAGACCCCTTGAGCCTATGTAGGGTTCTTAGCAAGAGAAACCAGGGGATGTTGTCTCATCCAGCCTGTCAAAAGCATCTGATAGATGGTTTTTTACTTTTTTTTTTTAAACTGAGATTCCTTCTCCAAAGGGTTAAAAACCTGCATCTTCTTTAGAAGATCTGGGGATCTTCTGGTGTACATCTCAATTGTGAGAGCATTGCACAAGCAAATGATGGTTTTACCTGAACGTGTGTTCACAACAGAGCACACTTAACCAGTTGTTGTCATTACTCTCATTACTCTCACTCATTCTGCTGTACTCACACTAACCTGTTGTTTTGTGGTGCTCTACAGAGCCTTTGGGTTTAGGCTAAAATGAGAGTAAGTTATGCTCAGGGTGGGCTCCCAATGACTTCCAATGAGATCAAAGTGATAGCCAAGTGCTTGCCGTTTGCAAGCGCTTCAGCAGAGTCGATAAATATATCCCAGACTCAGTAAGAGCTGCTTATTAGCCCAGGCTGGAATTGTTCTTGAGTGAACATTAGGAAGATCAATCAGCTAATAATTGTTTTTTGATGTGACATCTGGAAAAAAATAACAACTTTTTTTTCTTTTTCTTCCCTATCCCCACCAACTACAAGGAAAGCTGGGAAGTAAAAAGAGTGTTACTCTCTGTGGGAAGTGAGTTCTGCAGGCAATGGCAATATTTCAGTACAGGCCAACTCAATTATTGATTGCAACTATGTAGCCAAAGTCAGGTTTTGAATATCTCTCATTGCCTGAGACCATTCTGGTTACCTAGGTTTAAAAAAAAAAAAAAGGTGACTTAGAACAAGATACAAGAAGGGGCTTAGAGTGATTGTGAGAAGGGAAATCTGTCTTCTCAGGGGTGATAAAGAGAAGGGCAAAATTAACATTGCAAACCCCTTGGGGAAGGAAGAAATGGAAATGAGAGAAAAAGTATTTTAAGTAGCAGAACAATGTTAGTAGGAGAGCAAATGAATACACTCACCAATGAATTGAGTGGAAATGACAACAAGGTTTCTCACCACAAGGGAAATGAAATTTTGAGATGAGACTTCAGAAAGGGTATGTCCACACCACTTCTGGACAGATTTTGGTAAGTTCTTGGGAGGAAACACATAGAAGAATTGAATCTAGCATTAAAGTCAGCATTTCTGATATTCTGTGTTCAATGCAATTCCACCTACAATGGAACACCATGTGTCTGCCTCATTGCATTTATATATAGTTAATTGATCCCATGCCTGAAAGCTTCTGCTAATCTCCTGCAGAGACCAAGAAGAATTTGCCTTCTGCATAACTTGGCTTTTGGTTATTCTTCTCCCCCTGCACCTGCTTCTGAAACAGCTAAGGTTTGACCACAGCTCAAATGGAAAAGGGAAGGCTGTTTTTGGCAGGGCAAGATGCAGTTCCAGGTTTTGCTGAGGAAATGCTGAAATGCTTGACTGGATTGCCTTGTTCCTGTTCTCAAAGTTCTGAACATCACAGACAAAAAGGGAATTTTTTTGCTGCCAGGTCAGAATCAGTAGGGTTGTTTCAGCATGGGACAGGGATTGCCATGGTTAATTTGCCAGTTTTCCAATTTCTTGTACTTTCTTCAGGTCTTCTGTTACTCCAGAAAGCTCAAATGCTGGTTGCACATTGATGTCTCCTGTCCTTTCCCCAGGCACTTTCTAGGACCTGTGGGTTTTTATCTTCTGCTGTAGTCTGTTTCCTATGCCCTGTGCTGTCCAGAGGCACCTTGTCTGCCCGAGCTCCATTGCCTGCTGATTTCAGAAGACAACTCCCGACAACTCAACCAGTCCTATGCTCTACCTCGTTACATTTTAGTCTAGTGATTCAGAAATGTAGATTCTTCAGACCTTGTTCTCCTTACATGCATCTAAGAGCATACATATAGAGCTGATATAGAGGTCACTGAAGTCACAAATTGAATTTTCTAATGACCCTAAGGAAGAAAATTAAAATTATGTCAATTATCACAGGATAAGTATTATTTTGTATAGTTTAAGTATTGTTCACTCAAGACTCTTGACAAAGTGAGAAAAAGCTGAATAAAGTTTTTCTTTCTTTTTGTATTTCTTTTTAGGCTCCATCTATGAGATGTTTGGAAATGAATGCTGCCTGTCAACAGGAGAAGTCATTAAAGTTATTGGCTTCAAAATTAATAAGCTCATAGCAAGTATCTGTGAGAATAATGAAGTCAACCGGTTTTCAGCCAAAGTGGAATTACCACTAAATTTCCCCGGTATAGTATTTCATGCAAACGTTTTTGAGGAATTATAGTCCTGAGTAATCACCTTTGTTCATTTTATTGATTTGCTGTCTTGATTGATATTTGAGGTTGCAACTGCTGAGTTGGATATTGTCAAGGACACAGTTTTATCAGAAGATACAAGACACAATCAACTAATTATTAAATTTCAACTCTTACAGTTCATTTTCAAACCTGAATAGAAATGATTAATATTATAATATTTGGTAGTAATGCTTTCTATACTTGGAGTCACTCAGTCTAAGAATTACAACAAAAATTATTTTTCGTTTACTTCCAACTTTGCCGAACTTTGTCTGAGCTGAAATTTTCCTTGCTGTGTGCTCAAACTATAATTTATTTACCATTACTACATGTGTATTTTATTATTTTTGGATGTAAAATATTTTCAATACTTTGTTACATTCTGCTTTTATTTTAATGATTTATTTTAATTCCAATGGTCAAAGTGGCTGTTCCATGCCTGGAAACAGGATTAGAGGGAAATGATGTGTTTTTCTGCTTAAAAAATACTTTAACTATTCTATAGATATATCCAAATATAGTCATATTTTGGAAGATAGACTTGAAATTTGGCATGTGATACTGACTTGTTATTTGAAATGTATTTTCCTCTGTCCATGATGACTTGTTAGGGAGAGCTGCCAAGTACTGAACCCAGGGTACCTAGTTCATCACATGTTATATTTATTAATTTTTGAATTTTGCTCTCATCTCAATTCCTCTACTGTTAGGGCCCAGCAGTGTTAAATAGGGAAGAGAATGGAGTGCAGAGGGAGAAGTGATGGACTGTGAGTATCCCATGTGTGGGAAACAGAGGAGACAAACTAGGTTGGGAAAATGATAGAAAAAGATTGGACCCCTCAGAGCAGAGCAGAAGGATCAAGACTTGCCATGCAAAGATCAGGGACTGGAGACAGAGGTGCAGGTGATTTCAACAGCAGAGGAATGTCTCACCCACACACAAATATATAAGTAGGGAATTTCCTATGCTGGGAGTCTTGCAGGCAGCAGAGGTAATGGGAGCTGCTCGAAGAGAAGAGATGAGCGGACTATAAAACAGCCTAAGGCCAGTGGGATATGGGAGGGAGTCTGTTTAGGTCTGGGAGAGAAGTTATGGGTCACCTGCAGGTAGGAAACACTGGGACAGAGCACACACAGGACACAGCAGACTTCAAGAGTCTGAAATCACATCCAGGACTCACTTTCACCTTCAGTCTAGCTAATGAACTGAATGAGACTACAGTTTTGTAGAAAAAAAATATGTAAACATTTAATTAGCACTGTATTGTACTGCAAGCACATGGGAGGATAAATTGATGCTGCGTGGGGAACATGATATGAGTGTTTTCTAGTGTTTGAGTGCTTGACTTAATAACTTCATTGATACTCTAATGTCTTGCTGAGCATGTGAGTGTGTGCATGCAAGCATATATAGGGTTTAGGTTATGACAGTGTCCAAACTGGTATGTGCTTTTTCTGCAGAGGGAGACAAGACATGCTTCTTGAAGCAAATAAAAATGTAAAAGTGCATGGGAATGCAATGTTTTATCTGATTTCCATATAAAAATATCTTCTGCCATGCCTTTATTTCAGATTTCTCTCTGAAATAGTTGTATATATATCATATTTGCCCCTCAAGCAGATGTTCAATTTACTTTCACGTATTTCTTTCTCAGTGAATCAGAACCATTTGTATGACCACTTATCAAAAGACTTTTTCTGGAATGCCATTTTCGAGCACTAGTAGGGCCCAAATGTAAGATCAAAGACATTTTAATTGTCTGTGGCTATCTGGAGATACTGAAATATGACTCCCTTGTGAACTCTCAAGATACTTGGTGTTTTTCTTGAAATCCAAGCTTCCTTACTATTATTAAAATTTTCCTATCTCTAAAATATATATACCTATAGGAAGTCATATTCTAAATCCTGATTGGCAGATGGGATCCAATCCTAAAATATCCAACACAACAGAGGGATAAAAGTAATCCTGCATTTGTTGATGCTGAAACTCCTGATCTTTAGAATGGAATGACTTGTAATTTCATGTGCTTGAATCTAGTGAATCAGGATTTGTTTGCATTCAAGTGATCATTTTTACAACTTGGCATTTGGATGTTGTTGCCCTATTGAGCACATTTTCAAATTTGATCTAATCATTACAATTTGCATGCATAGTTACAAACTCTCGCAACCAGTGTTCTAGAAAATTGTGTTATTTCACTTGAAATATAAATTCAGAGTTCGTTTTGCTGAAATTTATCATCATTATACTCCACGTGACAGGTATTGCTGAATAGCAGCACTGAAGAGGTGTATAATGACACTTCTTATTAGCCCAACAGGGAGCACCTCTTTCCTGTTTCTCTCTGTATATGTACTCTTATGCATTCAAGAGCTACTTGGTAAGATGTAAATTTGTCATTTCTCTAATTTAGTTCTTAGCTGAAGAATTGTTCTGCTCTGCAGAGTCAAGATTTCCCCATCTCTGCTTCTTCTTGACCTTCCTTTTCACTTTATTAGGTGCACAAGCTAAGTTCTAACTGAAACATTGCACATGAAACATGGCTTTCCCCTATCTCCTGAACAAAGCACAGAACTGAATTGCAGATGATCTTTTTCACACTGACATTGACTTAATTCAATAAAAATATCCACAGGTCTTTAGGAGGCTGACACTGTATTTACCTTGTATGTGCAGTGCTCTCTTGCCAGTGTTGATGCAGAGAAATCTTTTGCTTTGATACTATTTTCCAATTCCTCTATCATGAGTTTTCATTTGTATGCAATGGGCTCATGTATCCTTTAACCATGTGCATGCTGGCATAAATAAACAATGCTCCTATTTAGGTTACTCTGAGGATAGCATCTCTGTGAGTGAAGAACTGGGCTCACTGGCTTTAAATGAGCCTTAATCTTTGTCTTTCTGAATGTATTTATAGCCTACAGAATTCCTTTTTTTCTGCTCTGGCAAATCAGATCCTTGATAAAGGCCTAATCTGCCCTTTTGCATTAGAGAAACCACTGCAACTGCAAGTTCACTAACTGTGTTATATTGTTTTATCCTCATTCTAATTTTTTCTTTTTCATGCCTCAGAGGGCCAGGCTATTCTTTCTGTGCTTATACACCAGGTAAAAAAAAAAGAAGTCTGCTGTTACTCTAGGCACTTCAACAGCTACATCTAATCACATTTCGAACTACAATTTTCACTGCTAGCAAATTAGCAGACAGGTAATTTGCAGAACATCTGAACTGTGTGCCAGCACAAACAATTACATTTCATTCTGTTGTATTCCTTCTTCTGCAAAAATATTTCTGGACTGACCTTGTTCTTATGAGGTCCCTTGCTGTTGCTGCTGCTCGTTCCTTTGTGGTTTGACACATAACTGAGCACGACTGTCCCCTTTGAGTGCTCAGCCTCTGCAAGTGACAAGACAGAAGACTTGTCCGTGACTGTGCAGCACATCTGTGGAAGAACAGGGATTAGGAACTAGGAGGCTCATCTGAACAAGAGATGATGTAGAGCTGGCCTTTGGAATAGGATGGGGAGAGGAGAATGCTGGAGCAGAGGAGGTAGAGAGTGTGTGGTGGAGGTGAAGGAAAAGAGGGATAGCAATTAAGTCAGCTCCAGAGAAGTTAGGAACTGTGCTCTACCCAGTCTTTTGCATTACCTTGGGGAACAAAAACTGGCAGTCTGGGACAGATGATCTTTCTGCTCTTCTTGAAGATTACCTGCTACTCTACTAGGAAAGCCTAACTATTGGTTTTCTCAGTTTTCTGTGAGGAAAAGAGAGTAAAAAGGATACTCCTTTCCTTCGGGACTCTAATTAAGACCGAAAATGGGAAGTCTAGAAGGCTACAGTGTGGTAAAAGCATCCTTCTGTCAAAACATGCTTTCCCATAGCACATTTAATCTTGTGATCCTCAGGCTATGTTTTATTTCCCATACTGATGAACAGAATTTTCTCAAATTCTCAAACTCGCTATCAATCTGTACATCAATTAGTAAAACTTCTCTTGAAAATGATGGGCTGATTAGGTTTGGGTCTTATTAATTATAATGTTGTGGCTAGGCTGACATTTCACCTAGTGAAACTTCACTAGGTACAGAGGCTTCATGGAAAAGAACAGTTATATATTCCTGTAGTTATTTTATGTGTGTAACCAAAACCATTGGGCATCAGTGCACTTTGATTGTAGATCAGATTATATTTAGAAAGTAGATTTGTAGGAGCAGTAATGCCAGATCTTGATAAACCAGATGGACTTTTTTTCAGGTTTGCTATTTCCATCTGTTTTACCCCCTAATAGTCCACCAAGATCTGTTAGGAAAGTCTAAGTGAATTTGATTTATTCATTTTATGATTTATGAAAAAGTACAAAAATATTTTTGTTTGACCTCAAAATGTCCAAACTTTACTGTCTCAAACTTACCATATGTCTCCTCCTCCTGGAGATTTCCTTGTTATCTTAGGTTTGGAAAACATTTGGTTTTGCAATTTGATTCATAATGATTTTAATAAGATTGTGAATGGTTCCAGATAATACTGTTTGGGTTTTTTGTGGTTTTGTTTTGGTTTTTTTACATATATATAGTAGCAAAGAGAGCGTTTATAAGAGGATACCATGGCAGATTATGGCAGTTAGATAGGAACCACAGTCACTTTCACCCAACATACCAAAATAGTTTCCTTGCTAATAATTGTGTTAAAAATGGCTATGAGAAATATTACAACTACCAGTGGGAAAGAAAAGTGTGTTGCAGTTGTACTTTGTACTTCTGCAGCTACATTCATGGATGTGGCTTCCTTGCAGCCCAGGAAAAAGCCTGGAGGTTTTCCTGCAGTGCTGTGGTAAGGACATATATGTAGAGGATGTATGTACACAGGGGTACTAATTTCACACAGGAAAAACTGGCTTTCATGCAGACAACTGTGAAGGCACAGAACTGCAGAAAGCAGTGACATAGGCACAACTAGTGACTATTTCTGCAGAAGATCAAATAGGCTATTACTCTTCAGGCTGCTAACAGGCCCTCAGAGCTGCTAGTTCCCACAGTTACTAGTGGCCTCATGGGACACCCAGAACCAAACATGCCCAACTGGGTGATGAATTCAGTTAAAAGCAACTCAACAGACAGAATCTTAATAACATCTCCTTTAACAAGAACAGTGCTGTTATGAAGTGTTATGAAGTGAAAGTAGTGGGTTTTGTTCCAGTAAAGCCAGAATCTTTATTTTATAGCCAAAAATAAAACCAAACCAAACCAAACCAAACAAAACAAAAAAAAAAAAAAGGAAAAAAAAAGTCTGTTGTGGTGGAGGTAATAGTTTGATATCCTTTTTAAGGAATACAATCTTAGGGAGACCCTGCTTCCATGCAGGCCCCTCAGTTGTGTTGATTGTGGTCAGTAGTTAAGATCAGTAAGGGAAAAGGTGTGGGAGGAAATAAGCAAATTGCTTATTTTCAAGTGAAGCAATCCCCTAATCTAATTTTTTAAACAATCCCACAATCAGGGAAGGTGTAAAGAAGGGAGTGAGTTTTTTCCCAAGATCTTGCAGCAACTGTGTGTTTTGGCAGCATCCCACCTTGCTGAGATTTCAGTATTTGCTGGGACATCTTGCACTTTTCTCACATTCTGATTCCCACAAGAAGGGAGTCATGGCTAGTGTGGACCCAGTTCCCACACCACGTGGCTGCAGGCACTTGGATTTAAAACCTTGTAGACATGGCTTAAACCAGCTACTCAGGAGATTTGGAGCTGCCGTGAAAGAGTCTCTGGTGGTACCAATCAACACTCCTTGATTCCTCATCCCATACTTCCTCCTTAACAGCCAAAGTGAAGTGCCCTCTGTGTAGTCCAGAGGAGCAGAAGTGTGGAGCAGTGGGTTAATAGGATTTTTGCTAGTTGGCTTTGGGAGATAAAGGGACAAAAGGCACGGTATCTCCCAGGGAGCTTGGCTTCTTTGTCACTGTACCTGTAGCTATTGGTTAAGTTGTGGTTAGCAAACTTGGCCTAACAATAACCTCTAAGCTCAGTCATATTCACTCAGAAGCAAGTTTTTGTCTCAGGGAGCTGCACTATAATTTCATGAGGCAGCATTCACAATGCTGCCACACCTTGTGAAGAAGGCAGCTGAATCACACAGTTCAGCTAAGCCCTGCATTTTAGTCTTCTAAACCCTTCAGTTCATCTTCCTTCATGAAAACACTCACACAAATATAGAAATGTACACATTTTTCTTGCAATGCAAACTCCTAATGAGACAGCTCCAAGGGGCGTGATTAACATGAAATAATAATGTCCTTAGGGGATAGGGAAGCTCAGATACAGCTTCTGCTTTGCAGAACTTCAACATTTTAATTGCCTTGTGATGGTTGGAGTGCTGCAACATTCAGCCTTTGAATTAATCCAGCTGGTGCACTGAGCTATCAGATATGCTAAAATCTGTTTGCTTTTTCTTATCTGTGGGTGCTACTTTTTCATTTGTGTTGTATCTTTAAGCATACTTTGTCTAGGAATCCCCAGTCTGTGTGTGGAAGGTTATGTAGTACTGATGTTTAGGCAGAAACTTATCCTGCATTCACTGATCACTTTAATGTTGCTCTTCCTTGTACCTTATCTGCATTTAGCTCTTAAAGGTTGGCTTTCTGAGAAGACAGATAAAAATTTAAGATAATTTTTCTTTATTCTGTGGCAAAGAAAAAATTAACTGTGGACATAAAAATGTTGGATGTCAGAAATTAGATGCAGAGTAGAAAGGGTTATGCCAGCTGCCTATACCTTGTACCATGCAGTCAATATTATCTTTGTAGAGTCAGATTTCTAGCAACTGAACTATGAATTGTTTGATGTGCTGTGCTCCTCATTTTTATTACGCTCAGAGTCTAAAATTTGGCGTGACTTGCTTTGTATATTTCCCTTTTTATAATGCAAGTTTTCTGCTCTTAGGTCTTTATAAGGTTGTGGCAGATAAAACTCCATATGTCAGCATTGAAGAAATCACGAGAAAAGTCTCTATTGGGCCAACAAGATTTGGCCATCCATGTTTCTACAGCCCTGAGGATATAAAACTGGCAAACTTCACAATCAAACATGGTGAGCAGATCACCTTCAACTCAGTGGAAGAGGTCAATGGAACAATGGCTGTGAATTGTGTCTTGGTCAGAAATAACCAGATTCATTCCTTTACTTTGCCTCTTTCGCAAGAAGGAAAATTCTACGAGTGTGAAGATGATCAGATATACACCCTAAAAGAAATTGCAGAATGGAAAATCCCTAAGTGCAGAAACCGGATTGTCAAACTTTCCAATACTTTACATATGTGGGATTCCTCTAATCCACTTCCTCAGAATTTTGATGGCTGTTTGATTCTCATGCCTGTCTATGAAGTGCAGGCAGTAATGAAATGTAAGTAGGAATCAAAATCATGTTCTGTTAAACTTGGTGTAGCCCAGTACCCTTAAATACACAACATTTGCTTAAAATAGCCAGGAAAGATTCAGTTTATCAAAAATTCCTGATCCATATTTTACACTGATGATAGTTTCAAGATGAAGAAAGATAAAAATAATATTGCCTTTATTATTCCTTTATCATCTGTTAACTCAGATTATTACCTTGAATTTTTTCTGTTACTATTTTACTGATCGCTACAATTAAATCCTCACTGCAAATAAAATATATCACATGGTGAAAAGGCGGAACTTAGGAATTCTGTTCTCTGATTCTCTTTCTTTGCATCTCAGACTTTGACCATGGAGAAGCCAAATAAACATTTATGGCTATGGCTAAGGAGGTAGAAAAAGAATATAGACATATATGTTGCAATACACTTAATTACCATTTATTTTTCAGAATGAGGATGCCACAGAAAGAAAAATCATATTATTTTACTTTATTGCGGAAACAAATATCAATAGACTATAAACAGAAGAAACTCATGGACAATTTCTGAAACCTCTCGGTTTGAGGAAACAGAAAGATTACAAACCCAATATATTTGAAGGCTGTAGTTTGTGTTATGAGTTTTTATTTAAAAACCCCAAAAATATCCATGGCACATTAACACTGTTCTAGTTGTTCCACCAAAACATTGAAACAGCTGGTTTCTAATTGCAGGATAGTAGCTTAGCTTTTGGAACGGTTTTGCTGCCTGTTGTATTTATTAGAAACAAACCAGTGAGCTCCGTAGAAATTAAATCCTAACAGAAATTAATTCGTGAGGATATTAATTAGGAAATCTTTTCATAATTGAGCTTTCTCTGTTGAATGATGTAAGCAAATGAATAAAAGAAAAAGAAATAAAAGTGGGCAGAGACTGTTAACACAATATACTATAGTTGTTATATGCTTATCATACAATATGTGCTTGCGATGTGATTTAATGTGTGAGTTTGGAAAACATACTTCACAAGATAAAGTACTCCATTTGCTATAATGGCCCATCATCGCGAACGAAGATTTGGGGAAAGGTCTTTTTACCTTTCCAGCCTGCGCAATGGATTTTTTAGGTGAGACACAGCCTGCGCTGAGCTGAGCCCACCCTTTAATCCTAAGGTTCATCTGCCGGGGCCAAGCAAGCTTGGACAATGGCAGTGAGGTCCTCAGGACGTAGGTTTGTTTAGAGTGTCCTTCTCATAGATGGATGGCCACACAGGGCTAACGACCTCCATCAGGCCAGGAGACCGGGGACTCGAACCCGTGGTCGCAGCAGTGAAAGTCCTGCACGCTAACCACTAGGCCACCATTTGCTATAACTCCAGCTAAATTCAGGAATCTAGCTCATCTCCTGAAGCTGGATTCACTTAGGTATGTTTCTATACCCATTTAAATATTTATGCAGAATCACTAGGAATTTAATGTCCCTAAAAACTTTCAGAAGATGCAGAATGTTTGCTATTCACTTGTCTTCCAATAAGTTATTTCAGTGAGAGTTGTATTTGTTGTTTTTATTTTATATTTCGTAATGTTCTCAACCTTTAAAAAGCATGAAATGTGTCCTAAATAACTGTTTGATACAAACTTGGAAAGTAGGCTTCATGGTACATGATTAACTACTTTCTTGTGGACCATGAAAAATGGATTTTCACCATTTTTAGAAGAACTATAAATAGACACAAGATAAAGTATGAGAAATACTATCCACTATTCAATAAAAAGGATTCCTGATAAGAGGGATAACTGATTACATTTTCACAGGCTGTGAGCAGGAATCCTCTATACTTACTTCTCATTCTTAATAATGAACAAGCTATGTGTGGGGAACTCCCCCAAATGCTCCTAGAAAACTTTCATTTTCACTAGCCATTTCTCCTTTGTTATCTTTCCCTTGAAGTGCTTAGTATGTTTGTCATCTGAAGGTGTCAATGTGACAAAAGCAGAGTTGGAACAAACAGCTTCTGAATCACTGTCACAGAACTCTGTCATATAAAATACACTTGATACCGACTTTGCAGTATAAAATATCGGTATGTCCTGCTACAAGGAAATGTGAACCCAGGGTACTATCCCTGTGTGTAGGTCTATGCAGAATAAGTATGATTGAAGAAAGTAATTAAATACTATTTGCTTGTTAAGTTTTACTGCCCTGGTCAGGGATCTGTGGTGTCACTGATTTGGAGCCAAATTCTTAAACAAGCCTTAATTTCATAGTCAACTTTATGCTTGGAATTTTTGCATTAAAAATTTTGCAAGTTCAGTTGTGATAGAAGTGCTGTTGTTCCCTGAGAGATGGTTCAATTCAATGGCTCAGTTCTGGTAGTGAATAAAACCGGGTGATGCAGACAAGGATTTCCACAGGGGAGCATTATAGTAAAATGTCCTAATTCGTAAACAATAACCTTAGACTTTGTTACAGAAAGGTTTTGCCTTTTTTTTTTTATATATTATTTCCTAGTAATTACAGATGTTTTTATTATTCTTATAAATATCAAAACACCTTATTTCTCCCAGACTGGCCATAGCAACAACATGTGCTAAAGGATTCAAATGTATTTATTTATTAAGCATGTTTTCCCAATCACTTCTTTATAGAAACCATAAGTTACTATGAAATGAAAGAATAGAAATAGTACCCAAGAAAGATATCTTTGATAAGATAAACAACTGATTAAATTTGGAGGTGCTGTGGGTAAAATAATGAACTAGATATTTTTCCCGTTCTTCTTCCTTAAGCTTTTCTTTCACTCATATACCTTATTCTCTCTCTTCCTTTGTGTGGTCTTATGCATATCTGATATCCATATATCTCAAATTACAACAGTTAGACTTTCTGGCCTTCTTCATGGTGCACATGGAGCAGCACATCTCAGGGAAGGTACTTTTAGTATCTGGCCAACAGGATGTGTATTTTATTCCAATGTCAGTTTGAAAACAAAACCCAATGTATTTATTTTCTTTTCCTTTGCAGTTCGAAAGGACATAGTTCATATCCTCTCAGATCTAGATGTTGAGGTCAAGGATATAACAGACTATTATGATATTAGCTCTTTCCTTCAGCCACTGTCTTTGGAAGATGTATTTGAGAGAACAAGCATGGAATTTCCTATGGTTGCTGAGATAATGGAAGGGCCTTCAGGAGGCCAAAACCCTTTTAATTTGTTGTCTACAGGGAAAGAGATTGTCATCTACAAAAAGTACCAGGCAGCAAGAGTCCTAGCTTCTGAGATCAGAAGTGATTCTCCCAAAAGACATTTTTTAATCCCTATGAGCTACAAAGGAAAGTTCAAGAGAAGACCTCGTGAGCTTCCAACTCCCTATGACTTAGAGATAGCAAGAAGTGAAAAGGAACAGCTTCATGTTGTAGCAACTAAAGCCTTTGCTTCCCCTCATAAAGAGTTTTTTTCTGTTTCAGTTGGAGATCAATTTCTAGTTCAGCAGTCCCAGACTAGTGAAATTCTTTACGAAGGAAGAAAGAAACTTGTAGATGTTTTAGCTTGTGAGCAAATACTAAGTGATACATATAAAAAAGTGCTCCTCCCTATGTACATGGAAGGCAGCTTTGTGGAAGTGATTCATGACAAGAAACGGTACCACCTTTCTGAGATTTGCAAAGAATTCCGTTTGCCTTTTAATGTCAAAGTGTCCGTGAGGGACCTTTCCATTGAGGAAGATGTCTTGGCTGCAGTGCCTGGTCTGCAGTTTGAAGAGGAAATCACAGACTCTTACTTGCTGATCAGTAGTGCCACCAATCCAGTGGAGAGCTGGGAGATTCCTGTATATCGCTTAAATATGTTGGTCCATTTGCTCAGCAAAGATGTCCAGGTAGTTGTACCACCTGTGACTAAGACAATAGTGGAAGAGATCAGCGAAGAGCAATACTATATGGTGCGAAGATACGAAAACCAAACCCTTCATCCACCACCTAGGCCTCCCAAAAAGCCAACAACACTTGCCCCCAAACTTGCTTTTGCAGTAACTAAGCAAGATGTGTCTGATGTACTACAGGCTCCAAAGGTAAGGTATCACAGCTTGTCTTTGAATGTCTTAAAATCACAAATCATGTTCTGTGGGTTTAAAGTCTTCATTTGTCTGTTGCATCCTTACAGCATGCACACAGATGTCTCTCAGCTCCCAGTAATAGGCAAATTAGCCATTATAGACAAGAATGGCTAAAATCTCCAGTGTGTGTTAATTGATCCATGAAAAACAACAGAACCATGCCAACTCACAGCAGAAATCTTGGCTGTATAGTTTTGCATGGATAATCCTTTACTGCACCACTGTAGAACTGAAGGGAGAGACTTGAAGTGCCTGTATTTAAATCTTTATTAAGGGGAAGAGTATGTTTTCATGATGTAAAGATAATTTTGCTCAGCTGGAAATGGCAGAATTAAGTTCAAGTTCACCTAAGGACAAGTCATATAGAAGTTTTTGAATTCATTGTTTGCACTTACCTAAGTGGCAAATAGGTTTGGGAAAGAAAAAAAAATGGCAGTCATTTTAGAAGCACTTGATGTTAAGAAAGAAGTGTCCCTTCTAGGACACTTTTCTTCATGTTTAACCTGAGGCAACGCATTGTGTTTTGGATTTGTCGCTTAATCAGGGTTGACAACATCAGTCTTTTGGCTATTGCACAGCAGTGCACCCACAGCGTCAAGGCCTTCTCTATTTCCTGGGCTTCCCCCAGAAAGTTGGCTGGGGTTGGACGAGAGGCTGGGAGGGGACACAGATGGGACAGCTGACCCCAACTGACCAAAGGGATATTCCACGACATATAACGCTATGCTCAGAAATAATAACTGAGGGAGTGATTGGTCTAGGAAGTTAGCCTAACTCAGAGACGGCCAGACATCAGTCTGCTTGTGGGAGGTGGTGAGTGACTGCCTTTGCATCATTGTTTTTGTGGGTTTTTTTCCTCTTTCCTTAATTTATTAAAGTCTTTATCTCCACCCACAAGTTTTCTTGCTTTTGCTCTTACTCTTCTCTCTCCTGATGAGATCATCATCCTGATGTCATGGTGGAGTGAGCAAGCACATGGATGAATGCTTAGCTGCTGGCTGGGGTTAACCTACCACAATTTTCTTGCTTGTATTGAAAGAATCAAAGGCCGCTTGATGGGCTTTAATGAGAGACACTGTCTAGGAGGTATTTAACTTAGGTTGCAGTTGACCTCATATGCAAATAAAAATTCCCTACAGGGGAAGAGGAAAAAACTTTCAGGTCTCTGGGTTGTGTTTGTATTATGCTTTAAATGCAGTGTAACTCATGTAATTATATTTTGTGGGGTTCATAGAAAGTGGGGTTTTTTTGTTGCTATCAAACTAAAGTCCAGTTGGAGCCCCTCTGAAAGGGCAGCATTTGTGAGTACCTCTCTTTGCCTGCTGGAGGTTTTCCTCCCCTCATGCCAATTCCAAGACTACATGCAAGTCCAAAGCTCCACATAGATCCTGGAAGATGGTTATAACACGCAGTAGGAGAAGTGAATGAATAAGGGGGTCCCTCAGATAAGGGTAATACAACAAAAAGGTGTATCATTTTCTCCCATCTTTACTACAAAAACTTCTTTTCTATTAATTTGTTCAATGAACATTGCAGCAGCTTAAATAAGCCATCCTGTTAGGCGAGGCAGGGTACATGAGAAACTGGTCTCTGAGCTAATAGGCAAGCAATCAGCCTGGTACTGTTCTGGGGTACAGAACTGAGGAAAAATTCCCTGAAGTTGTGTTTCTGGTAGACCTGTACCCTTGTCAGGAGAACTTAGACCTCCTGTAGTTAGTGATGGCTGTGTGCGGAGCAGAGCAGGTGGATGCTGCTTCCAGATCAGGTTCACGCAGAAGATGATATTTTCCTGAAGTGAGGAGAGAGCAAAATGAGCAGGAGATAGACGAGCTGAGGTTCCTTTGCACATGAGGTTCCTCCTCGTGCATTCATGAGTGAGAGCAACCTTAGACTGCAACTGTCCAGATGAAGGAGATAATTTAAACAGTATTTCAGAAGACCTTTTTTTTTGTCACATATTTGTTATAAATAAATAATAAACTGCAGTCAGAATGCTTAGATTATGCAGATTTGCAAATCTCCTTCCCTGGGAAAGTGAAACAAGTAGAGATCCCTTATTCATTAGATTAAGCATCCTGAGCTGAACATATTGGGTTTAAAGTCACACAGAATGCATTATCTTTTCTATCCCAAGCACCATGAGTCCTCTGAGAGGACGTGGATGGTAACAGCTAGGCTCTGCCTTGGCCCCTCTGCAGCGTTAGGGGAGACTACGTTTTCTTTTACATGCATCAGGAATGTCTGAAGTTGGAAATTGTGCCAACCTGATAAACAACCCTCTTTGCATATTTGTGACTATGCATAGGCTTATTTACATAAATAACAGATGAGCGTCCTAATGAGCTGAACTTAAGCCTGACAAGGTGGCAGCCTGGAATAAGCTTTAGTGCTGCATGAGTTGCCGTGCTCCTCCTGCAGGCAGCTCCCTGCCTGGTGCTTGGGGAGCTCTGGCTGCTTGCTGGAGGGTGGTAAATGGCTTCCTTGCCCACCAGTTGGGAAGCTCTACTTGGCTTGTAGCTCCAGCATTTAATGCTGCTGCTGCATGAGTCCTCAGAGGACTCAGATCTGTCTGTTTTATGCCAATACCTGAGGATAATCTGCAAGAGTGGGTCACCTTTAGCTACAGCTTGTACTCTGATTGGCTCTGAGCTCAGAGCAAGGCTATGAGGGCAGAGAGGCTCCAGCTGTCTCTTCCTGCTGTTCTCTGACCTTGGTAGGGGAACCCTAGGGCCAGGAGCAGGACTGTATGCTTCACTGTGTACTTTTGGTCATGTTAGTCACTGAATTGTATGAGATTAGCAGCCAACACGGACTGGAACCTCAGATGAGTGTAAGAACTGCCTGCACTTGTGTGCAAGGTGCAATGTTGCAGAGAAATGCATGTTTGCACAGTTCAGCAAAGTCCAGAGACAACACATGAATTCTCAAACATAATATAGCTGCATTAACCAAGCACTCTGCCGAGTTTCTTCACAGGGCTAATTAAGTTGGCTCAGGTCCTGCTGATACAACTTTCCCTTCCAGAGCCTGGGGATCTCTCCTCTCCCCTCCACACTACAGCACAGACTTTCCCTTTCTCTCTCATATGAGCATTGTTTGAGTAAGAAACATACAGATCACATATGTTTGCAATTTTCTATTACTTGCTAATTGAATAAACAAACCACAAGCAAATACGCGTAAACTAAACAAATGAAACAAAACAGCTTGTACTGAATGATTAAATTAATCTGATATCTCATATAGCAGATATCAGATTAATATTTAATATGAATAGAAAATAGCAGATATCTATCCAATAACCAATATCACCTCTACCTACAAGCAACCCCAACTGAGGACAAGGATGACAAAACAACTTGTACCCTTTGTCTTATTGTAAAATGTGGGATACAAGCAGTCATTCACCAGAAATCCACATGTTCCTTGCTGGAGTGAAGTTCACAGGGGGATCTAACTGACATATTGAATTAAATGTTATAAGTCATTCAGTTCCTGATTTGTGAGCTTATCTAGAAAGTGAGAATGATCAAATAAACCCCTAGAAGTTAATGCTACTGATTTGAGAATGGATCATCTCACTTTCTTGCCAAGTTGGTCCTGGAGAGAAGTTCCTTGGAGAGGAACCAGTCAGGGCCTCACTTTCTTGAAATGAAAATTCATTTAAAGGGAACAAGACAGATGTGTCTATTCTGTCTCCCCAGTTACAACCACCACTGTGAATATAACAAAACCAAGTTTTCACTTAGTAACTCCACTGAAAATTGTTTTTTTAAATTTCCTTTTTACCTGCTACCTGTTTCCTCCCATTCAGCAGCAAAAGTTTTCTAGCTTTCTCTTTGCCTATTAGTTGAAGCTGTAAGTATCCTACAGATTTAAGAAGGTGCTAACATATGCCCCTCAATGGTTTTGTATTAAATTGAAACAAAGAAGAGCCCACACCAGATATTGCTAAATGTAATCTTAATCAATGCGTGGACAGCCACAGTTTAGCCCTAGTACCTCTAATACCCTGGGTGCAATAAGTGCACTACTTAAGGGACAAAAAAAGGCAGTATTTCGCTCCTGATAAAGAGAGGTTAGCTCCATCCAATGTTATTTTCAATGGCATGTTTAGTCATGTATCTAACCTGAGCAGCAATAGAATCAGTAAAATACTCAGCAGCTAGATTGTTGCTAAATACCTTTATGAATGTGGTACTGGAAAAGTCAGTTTCAGACAGTAGTCTGCTCATCTCTGGCAAGAAAGCTGAGAGAATTCTAGCCAGGGAAACTGGATTTTAATAAAATAGGAGTATTAGGGCATGATAGTTAATTGTCATTTTGTGCTAGGGTCCATTATCCTTCCAAAAGTCATTACAGTGTTATGATATCAGGAACTTTCTTGCTTTCTTACTTTTTATTTCAAAATTAAAATGAAAGAAAAATTATCACTCCCATCTGGCTTTGCAATTCTATAAACTGAACGATCAAAATCTACCATTAACATATTTATCGCATCTGTCTTCACAGCAAAATGAAGACTTATCTGGAATTAAGTTGATAAGACATAAGCTGCATTTCTCAGCAAATGAGTTTTCCTGCAGTGTCTCCTTTCCTTCCTCATAACTATTTCTTTTCTGCTTCCAGAGCATTTTTGACATTTTTGGGGCCTTTATGGAGTAGATTTAACTCAAATATTTCTGCTGTGTAACAAGAAACTAACCTTCCTAAACAAATGCGTGTTAGAAAATGCACACTGAACAGCCAGAAAGAAATAGGTAAGAACAGACTTTAGGAATTAACAGTCTTTTGGCTCTGGAAATGAAGAAAAATGTGGTTCATTAGCAGATGCAGAAATGTGCATATGCAAACATAAGAAGGAGGGTTTTTCTCTGACATTGTGGCTGCTGAGGCAGCAGCTGTGCTCCTTCTTCCTCTCTTTTTCTCTGTCCCCAATTAAGAGGAGGTTTCCCTCTCCCTGGAATCTCACCTTCCACTCTCTCTCTCCCTCTCCTTCCCCACGTTCGATGTATTGCTTCTCCTTGTCATTTTCTAGTAGCTCTGTAAGTCCCTAATAAGGAGCACGTGAAGTTTGGAAGCACAGCCCTACAGATTGAGGGCCACCCCACGCTGTCATTGTGGTCAAGTTCCTAAAGCCTCTCAAAATCCCATCCCCATAGAAGCTTCACGTGGTGAATCAGGCCCCAGATTCCTCAAAGTCCTTGTGCTGCAGCTTCTCGCTTCTCTGAGCACCATGTCAACACTGTGCCATGGGTTCCTTTTCCTCCTAATGCCCATTCTGTGCCACATATGCCTGATTTCCACCAGAGCCACGTGCCTTGGGCCCCCCTGTACTACACTTTTTGTGTAGCCTTTCACTCCCCCTAACTTACATGACATTGGTTGTCCAGTCCACTTTACTGCTTTCAACAGGCTTGCCTTTTCCTGTTCCTTGTTTCTTCCCAACACATCTCCACTGCTTTCTCTTCTCTCATGCAGTGAGCTGAAGCCAAGGTCACAGGCATAATGGAGAAGGAGTTGCAGAGATATCGCAAGTTACACACAGGCTTTTACTGCGTTCCCCAGCAGCACGTATTCCAAACCTCAGCAGAGCATCAATCTCCAGCTAGGTTCTTAGGAACAAAACTGGAGCAGGATGTAGGTGCTGACAAGTGTCAAGCAGTTTAATTCTCTTGTTGGCTGGACAGTCCAAGCTGAAGGATTTTGCATTGGTGCTCTGTTGCAGAGATCCTTATAGCTATGTTCAGACCTGGGGGCCCATGACAATTTTCTGGAAAGCCTATATGCATCTTGATACCATGCTGGGCTGCAGCCTACATGTGTGCCATCCCACTTCATGTCCTGGGTTTTTCTGCAGAAGTAACCAAGCAACGCTGTCTGTAGAAGCATTCTAATCTGAATGGTGAGGGACCAGGACTGCTGGGTACCCTATGGACTCTGTACGAACCAACGGGAAGGAGTTAGAAGAGCAGTAAACTCCAAATCCCTAGCTAATAAATGACTGGAGTTTTCGTGATATTTTTAGTATGGAGACCAGGCATTAAGACCTCTTTCTCTTTTAAACAATAATAAAAGCTTAACATTTTCACACGTCTGTAGGCACTTACTGCGGCATGATGTGTCTCAAAAACTAAATACAGCAGGGAAGATAGCAATGTGCTTGCCAGAAGGACAGGCAGTAGATAATTGCCTGGATAAACAGCAAGGCAATCTGAGGTGTAAGTCTCATTGCAGAAAGGCATTACTGCTACAGGAAATGCCGATGTAGTACATGAAATTAAGGAAGGTACAGACGAACATTTGGATATGCTGATTGATGAAAGTGCCAACTGGTTAAAAGCAAATTGCTTAATTTAGAGCTAAAAATTAATTACTTTGAGAACAAAGAGAAAAGAAATATAAAAATAAAGAGGATGCCCAGAAGAAATAAAAAATTGAACCACATGAAAATATGGAACCCTTGATAAGAAGGAAAATCCTGCAAAGAATGTGTGAGCCAAAAGCCATTGATGTCAGTAAGATGAGAATTGGCTGGCACACTTTTTTTCTTGTCTCACAGAAAGTATGTAACATAGTAAAGCACATAACATAACAAAATCATACAATTATGTATAATTATGAAGCAGGGAAAAAAGGTAAAAAAATAAATCCAAAATTCAAGGATGCACTGCAGCAGAATAACTCTTCAAAATAGAAACTGGGGAGGGGAGGAACAGAATTTTTTTTTTTTCACCTGGTGTTCCAAGAAGCCTGACTTCCCACAGGACTGTTCTGCAGGCTGCATCCTACTCTTTGCCCTTCTCACAGCAAGAAGACTGGAAAATTAAGTTCATGAGTAGCTAACACTACCTCTTATGTTCATGGATAGCTAACACTACCTCTTATGGCCTATATTTTGGTTTGTTTGGAAGTCACCAAAGAATTTTTCAATTTACAATGGCCAGAGATAAACTACACCACAGTGAATTTCCAGCAGGAAGCACAGTCCCCATACTCCTCAAAAGGCTGTGTGGAGCAGTGGCAGTGACCTGCCAGGCAGCTCCCAAGGATCCCACAGAGCTAGCAGCTGGAGCTCTGGGCAGCTGCCAGGCTCTCTGATTCCATCTCTGCTTAAACACCTTCAGGGACTTTTCTGGGTTCTGAAGGCCAACTGGCATAAGGTGGCTGGCATCTCTGCTAGTAACCCTTTGGTCTCCTTCTTTTTGGGAGTGGGCCTTGGTGGTGCTCTAACCCCTAGATCATGCCTGAGAATTGTTTGGGAAAGTGCTAGTTGGCACAGGTTGAAATGAAATCCAAGGATGTTTATAGGCACTGTGTAATCAACTAGTGTTGATACAGCCACTGCTAAAAAAAGATGGGGAAAAAAAAGAAAAGAAGGATGCTCACCAAAGTCACTGAAGTGTTGTATATGATCAGTGTAAAAGACAACACTGACATTGCCCATTTACATTATGCTTTCTTTCATGAAATTCAAACTTTTGCAGTACTATCAGCTGGGCATTCTGGAAGTGAAAGCACCCCAGAACGTTGGGATTATGCTTTGAAAAATATGCCCTATGAAAGGAAACGAGAAACTTGTTGTCAGTGTGACAGCAGAGTCAAATCCCAAAAGACCTGTGGACATGTCTCATGTTTTCCAGAGAGTACTTGCAGTAAGGAATTGAGTGATTATCAAGAAACAGAGAATGCTGTGGAAACAGTCATCAAATCCATTAAAATTTGTCATGACAGTCTGTCGTGGGCTTTCACTCTTTACTTTTTGAATGTGTTAGTCCATAGACGTGACAAAAAAAGTATGGTGAGGGAGCTTTTGAGGATTGAAAAATAATGTATTTAATGTCTTTACCAAGAAAATTAATTTTCCTTCTTTATGCATAGATATATATAATGTACACCAAACCTTTTCGAGGTATTTAACAACATTATGTTCTTGTTTTGCCTCAGGACACAAAACAGTTTTACTGGTAAATATGTTGTGATGACAATGTTGTGGTGGTGTAGTTCAGATTTTTCTGCCGCTTCTCTTTCTTCTTTTGTTAATACAAAATGACAAGGGGATTGAGGATGCACAGGGTATTCAATTCTGTTGGGATTCCTGTAGTGCCACTGAAAACTAGAGCAGTGATCCCAGGCTCGCAATGCCTGTAGGCAGTGGCTTATGTCAGTGGTCCATCTGAACTAGTGTGATGGAATCTACTCAAAGTATCACTTCATAAGAGTCACTGGAGAAAAAAAAGGAAAAGAAAGAAAGCTCTTTGCTAGTTTGTGGCATGCCATGCCCCGCCCTGATGGATAACACTGGTGATGAACCACTTAGACTCTGCCCTGGTTTGGACTCGAAATTAGCTGGAGTTGAAATCTGCTTAATAAAGTAGGATAACGCTATTCCCAAAGCATTGCTTTTAAGCTTTAAATTTAAGAGTATTTGAAAAAGTAAATAATATTTTATGTGTGAAATTAAGAAACCATATCTGGAAGCTACTTTTATGGATCCATCTGTTTTGCATAAGTGGTAAATGCATGCTCTGCAGTATTAATAAGGGAAAGAATGGTTGAGTTTGCTTGTGAATTATTCTCATTTGAAAGGAAATGTGCCAAGCAATTGAACAGTATCTCTACAAGAAAATTCTGGCCATGAGAGGAGTAGGGTTCGTAGGAGCTCAGTAGGTCTGGTTTACATTGCCACTTCTGTCACATGCTGCTTCACCAGGCAAATCACATAAATATCATTGCCTCCAGATACATAAAGAAACTGCCAAGTGTGAAGAGGGAGTGTGGATTTACAGCTCATTAGTTACTTTATATGGTTGCTTAAATCTCAGGTAAATGCAAGATACATTGCCTCATTTTCAGTAAGGGTCAGAGCTACCTCACATTTACTCTGGAGCACTAACCACACTGACAGTTGCCATGGAGTATTAAATGAGCTGTAAATCCATGGTCATTTACTAGGTGGCGACTTGTTCATGTAGCTGTCTCCTCTGTCTATGAAATGGGACACAATATTTCATTTTCCTATCTTGGATATTTGTATAGGCAAGCATAATTTTCATATGTATGCAGCATTTTGTGCATTGGCTACTGCAATAGGAACAACAGAAACAACATAAAAATAATATCAACAATGAAATTACTGGACACTAGTACATTTTATCCTTGTTTAAAAGTTTTTATCTGGAAGTTAATCTACAGAAGAGGTGAAAAAGGCAAGTGACAGTTGTCTAGGACAGATGGATTCTGAAGTGTGGGTATTTGAAAGAGGAAGAAACAAGAAAGAACTTATTTAAGAACTTATGTCACTGCAAGGTGTTAACCCTGAGGCTCACTAACACTTTTGTGAGCTCAATCTTTTGTTAACCAGTTAACAATTTATTGTAATAGTAGACGCTGGTCTTTGTGCTTGCCTTCTGCATCTGCTGTGGTATATCCGGTGTCTTAATCCTTATCTTCACCTTCTGGCTTACAGAAGGTAGCACTTAGTTTCAAGACATGAAGACTTACGGATGGAAACTCAGATGTTTCCAGATGTTACAATGCTTGGATGTTATAATGCCTCTGTAAATTTTCACAGCTTGTGGAACTTTGACAGATAATAACATTAAACTAAGAAATCCATGTTAAAGGTTAGTTTGTGCAAGCATGAAAGGTATCAACAAGGGAAGAAAATGAGAAAGAGACTGCTACAATATGGGTTATATAAGTATATAATATTATATTGATAGATCATACTTGGATAAAAAGCAGTGGGAAATAACTGATCGTATATAAATGAATGCTGGATTAAAAGGTAGTTTTTTGAAGTCAACTCTAGCACACAGATTTTACAGACACATCATTTATACTACTTACAATGGTGGAGCAGCACCACCATTCGGATGGAAGAGTGGATTAAACAGCTAAGATAGGAAGGTAAAATTGAGAACTAGTGAAACAGTAAAATGGAATATCCAGTTACATTCTATCAAACTGTGAAATGGGATGGGAAAAGAGAATTTATGTAGGATGGAGGGAATTGCATTTTTGCTACAAAAAGGCTTTTTTCAGGGGGAGGATTTTTCTTTTTAAGAATGTTTGTTTCCTCTTTTGAATATCCTAATTCATAACTATCCCACCTTCATTATCTCTCACATAAAAATGAAAAGTAGTGTACTGTAAAAAAAAAAATGCTCTGCTTGAGCCAACCACATGCATACATACATTGTGGTTAACACGAAATATCTGCTCTTCATCTGTTGCTTTGCACCTTGTTGACCAGACGGACCAAAGAGGTCTTGGTTTGTCTCATACTTATACTGTATATAGTCAACATTTGATGGTGCAAATACCCAAGCTACCAACCCCCTGCACTACTGATACTCCCTCTCTGTTCTCATGGCTCGAGCTGGAGGAGTATGGATGAAAAAACATGGGAGCTAGAAGGAAAACAGAACCTAAATCCTTAAACAGCAGGCTTAGATTTTGCATAAGGCTTTTCATTATTTTGCATCTTCAGAAAATATAGAGATAAAATCATCTCATGAAATATTGAAACCACTTCTGCCCATACGAATAGCTGAATGTGAGACATCTCCCTCTCTCCTCCGAAACGGAAAATAAACCTTCTTTGAATGTTATGAGTTATTGAATAATAATATGGCAGTAGTCTAATGCTGCTATTGTTGAACCTAAATGAAAAACCTTATTAATCATGGATTTGACAGCTCATTCAGTTATAATAATGTTTCCTGTCAATCCAAGCTCTCATTATAATTGGATCTTACTTAGGAAGGAAGATGCTCCATTGACTGCTCAGATGGAGAAAAATATAGGTTTGAAAATGAAAATATCGGTCTGAATTCTGTTTCCAGGGAGCCTGCTTATGCATTTACAAGTTGGATAACACTTTAATCCTTGCTGTGTGTCACATTTGGATGTTGCTATAATAAGATTCTCTCACTGACTAAACACCAGCTCTACAGTCATGACAGTCAAAGTAAAAGCAGGAAGAGTAAATGAAACTTCTTCTCAGGGATGCTGGTATATCATCACTACGACCTAGTTGCAAAGAACTAACTGAAATAGATGGCTTTTCTACGTAAAGAAGTGTGTTAGGCTGTGAATTTACAGCTAATTTGGTTTTCTGCATCGCCTCTTTTGTGGTTACTCAGTATGAAGAAAGTATTAGATATTTCACATGGCATTGAGAGGAGATTAAATTGCTTTGAACCAAGGAAATTGTTCAAGGAAACTCTCTCTGCAGGAGAGTTTACAGAGAGAGTTAGTGGCAAGAAACTATAAATTCATATCCTAACTTACTGCACAATATCTTTATAAACAAGGGCAGAGACAGAACAAGCATAGGCAGCTGAGGTGGTCATCAAAGCAGATGAATATTCAGGCTGAGACCAAAAGTACTTTGAAAATAATTTCAGATAAATGTCATTTAGAAGGCACTTTGTGGGCAAAACCCACAAACTGCATCTTGGAGGCCCCAATTCTGTGGGTGTAACAGAGGGAGGTGGTGCAGTCTATCTATGCAGGTCACAATTCATTAAGGACACAGAAGCCACAGAGAAGGTAAAACTTAGACTCAATTTAAAAAGTAAAGATCTTGAAAACACTTTTCTAGGGCAGCCAAAACAGTAATTCCCAGAAAGTGTTCTTGTTCTCGTAAATCAGTGTGGTTAGAATAAAGGGGAACTTAGAGTAGCTTCTAATAGTAGTATAATGCCAACCAGCATAGGGACACTGGATTGTTTTCACTGCTTTGCATGTCAAGTAGCAAATAATCTAGTAGCATCAGTAATCTTTGCATGAGTATAAGGGCTTACTGGTTGTGTGTTGAACCTACAGCAGATATACACACTGAGAAGAGAGTAAGTAATCTTTTCTCCCTCCATGGCTCAACTGGATGAGGCACAGATGGGAGAATAGGATGTAATCAACACCAGAATTTAGTAGCTGTATTGAGACAATATGCTTTCTTCTATTATTTGTCTTCAATCACTTCACCTTAGCACTATCTTTTATTTTGCTTTGTGCCAAGCGGAGGCAACTTAGTCTTCACTAAAATTGCAGTGCCTGAGAGAAATAAGGGCAAGGGTAAGAACAAAGGTGTTACAAATGTGAACAGGAATAAAAATCAAGGCAAAGTGGAAAATGCTTGTTTTGGTTTTATTGCTGTACATTCATTTTTAATGCGCAGTAGCTGACTGATTTCTCATCTCTGAACGAATAAATGTCAAGATTTGTTTCAGGGGAAGAGTTGATATCAGAGGGGATTTCTTATATTGTTACAGTGCGAAGATCATCCAGTCATAGACCAGAAGTTGTCATATGCCTCTACAGCCACGCATGTCGTGTAAATTTGTGGAGGTTATGCAATGGTTTGTAAAGTGCCTATTAGCATAAAATGCCCATACAGTTTGTCATGGAACTATGTAATTTGAATGGTGGAGTAATAATTCAAGCAATACTATTCACAATATGTAACTTTATCAGCAGCTATTGAATGCATAAAATAAATATTTATATTCATGGATAGTTCTGAAAAGGTCAAGTAGGAGACATTTTAATCCGTGCTTTCAATTTATGGCTATATGTTTAGAATAATAAATCATAGCAGCTTCCAAAAATAACAAAGGCACCAGTAACATATGACTCCCAAATGTCTGTGGACTGCAGATTAAACTAATTTGTTTTTCCTGAGCACCTAAGCACAATTTCTTTATTTGTTGGTTGTGATCTCTTCTGTAATTACAAAAAGAAATTTGATACCTAATGGCATAAAACATTATGCTAACAATTTCAAATAAATGGGAGCTTCCAGCTTATTTCAAAAGACACATTGCCAAGTGCTGCCATTGTATTTTTCATAACTTTTTCAAATGTAAATACATTTTCAAATGTACAAATGTAATTTGTATTTGCAGTTTTTAAGTGTACATGCAACTTCCTCACCCTGTCTGCAGGTACAGCACAACTGTAATAACATGACAGTCTGAGACACTAATTTGTTGATTTAAAAAATCCTTTACAGATGTTTTACATGCTTATACATTGCATGCATCCCTAACCAAAATGTCATGCTTGGGTTTCTTTCAACATATAGTGTTATTCAGATGTAACCACAAAGAAACTGCCCCCAATATGAAGATTCCTGACAGAGCATTTGGTTTTTCTAGCTTTGGTTTTGCTAATGACTCTGGTCATGAGGCAATGCTAAATAGTTTCCTTACTGAAACCCGTACTATAAGCAAACTTTTGACTGCTCTACTGTTTGACTAGCTTCTCAGCTGTGTCTACATTTTAACATGTCCTGTCTTAGGCTGGCTGTGCTGGGATAGATGGATCTCACGGGGCATGTGCAGGCGTGGTTTAAAGAAATAGAGCTCCATTTGCTTTAATGGAATCAAAATATTTTCCAAGAAGTGTGAATTTGGAATATTTGTTGTGGGAGAGAAAAATGGCATGTGTGTTTCTTCAGAGCTGGGCCAGCATGCTTCAGTGACTGCTGGCCTGGTACAGCCTAGCTACAGAGAAAGGTGCCTTTGCTTAGGTAGCCACATGTTAGAGATGTGAGCTACATCTCTAAGCTTCCACTATGGTCTGTACTCTCAGCGGCTCATTTAATGGAATTACTTAGTAGGACTGGGAAAATTTTGTGTTTCTCAGATTTGCTTTTCTTAATAAAACTAAATATTGTCATGGTAATTCTTTCTGGACAAAGAGACAAAGTAAGAATTCAAATGTAAGCTGGTCCTCCTGTTTCCATAGCTCTTGCAATGCCAGTAATTGAAAGGGCCCATTGGGTTCTGGGATCTCTAATAGATGTTTGTTTTCATCCACCACTTTGCTTTTGTAGCATTTTTTTTAAACAGTAGCTAAGGGCACAGATGAGAAGATCCATACATGTTTCAAAGACATACAAACACTGACCCCTCAGAAGCGACAGGTGTGACTGTTTTTCTTAAAACCCTTATTTAAAACTGGTTGTATTTGCTTAGTGGTCAAATCTTTCTTTGAAGTCTTGAAATGAATAATGGGAATTTCTGAAGACATCTTCTTTAGTGTTGACAAAGATGTAAAGTATCAACTAGAATTAAAAAATTAATAATTCCAGTAAGTTTTTAATGCCTTTGTTTTGACAAAGAAAACTTTAATTACATGACTTTACATGTGAAAAAATCAATTTACATTGAAAGAAAAGAGTATGGTTTGTAGTCCTGCCATAAATTTTGATTCCTACATACTGAAACATTACACACGTGAACGTATCGGTTAATCCTATTTCAGGTAAAAGAGCATATACATGTGTCGTGGTTTTCCTTTCCTCACTGGTACATAAACTAACAATTTGCTAAAATTGTGCCCCCCCCCGGGTTATTTAATTGAATGGGTCCTCTCCCTCTTTGTCTCCATCTCCTTCTCCCTCCTCACTGTATGTTGCCAATGTAACATGACAGAAGTACACTATTTTTTAGCTCTCCTTTTCTTTTTGAATTTTATGAATCCATTTAATTCATGTTTATTACACAAGCATCTCAGTGTATTAAACATCTGTCCTAGATAATTTTCAATGGCAGATAAAAGAAATCATCCACAGAAAAATTTTGTACTGAAATTCTTTTTTCGTGGGTGTTTAATAAATGTGTCCCCAGCTACTAAGCACACAGCATCTATATTTTCATTAAGAGGTGCAATAAAATAAATTTATTTCTTTTTCATATCACTTTCTGATTTTTAGTTCAGTAACATTTCTCTTTCATCTAGCAGATGTATGTGATTAAATTTAATTTATAGAAAATTATGCTTTACAAAACACCACACCACTATTGGCAGCTCTTGCCTAAAACATAGTAAATGGTTTTTCTATTAATTTACCTCATATAGTCGTAGCTTACAGACAGATAACCTTGGACAAGGTATTTTTTTCAAATCTGAGAAAACTATCTACTAATATACAACCACTATGAGCATTTTCGTGCACCTATGTTCATTACCTTTAAAAGCTTGTTCAGTTAAGGAAAGATGCCATCTCTACTGTTTCAAAGAAAGAAACCAAACACATAAAAAGTACAGCTTTTCACATTAGAATTTTATTTACTCTACCCTAGTCTAATAATAAATGCCATATTCATCTTAATTATCTGTACAATTTTTTTTTTTAGCCATTTAGACCGCGTTCTACATTTTACAATAAATGGGGTGATATAAAATTGCCATTTAATAAATTGATCATTCTGGAAAAACATCACTGTCATTCAACTTGCGGAACATAACTAATGAGTAAAATATTCCTAGTAAAGCATATTCAGTAGAAGTTCAGAGGACAAAGCCCTTGCTAATGCCTCTATTCAGAGCACTGCCTAGACTCCTACTATCACAAACCTTTTTCTCTTTAAGTAATTAAATGTATATTTTTAACATTACATACTTCTTGTTTTATTTGCTTTTTGTGGGTCCATTTGGATATATTCTTTGAGAAGAGAGAATGCATCAGCAGTTCCTTTGCAATAAATGGAACTAGAGGTGAGAAAATAGGAGCACAATTGTTAGCTTTCCAACATTCCCAAGGAAAATTTTGCAAGAGAACCCTCTTGATGCACATGAGCAGGTAAAAGTACCATTATCTAATACCTCCTGAGAAGAAAAAGAAAAGAAAAAAAAAGCAATATTGTATCACATTGAAAGCATCATCAATGTATCACAGAAAGATGAATAGCCCAGTTGTAGTCCCTCTGTTTGAAGGGGTCATAACCAGTTGCAAAAATGTACAAATGCTTTGGCTCCAAGGCAATGCTGAATGCAGCCATGTGATTGAGTCCAGTGATCTCGATGTATAGTGTCTTGTATTCTCTTCTCTGAGAGTTCAGAGGCATGATTCCTTCTGGCTGTAATTTACACTACTTCAATTTCTTTTGGACAAGGCTTTAATTCCTATTATAGAAAAAAGTTAGATTTTTACCACTCTTCTGTGACTGGTACACATTCAGGCAGGACATTACTTCCCATGTGTGGATACTAACAGCATGTACCATTGGCATGAGGAGCATGTTCTACTGCTTGTTATTTCTCTATAAAAAAGTTTAAGTTCTTCACCAAGAGACCTGAAAGCTCAGAGAATAAATTGGCTCTGACAATAATTACTAGTAAAAGAATTTTTTTTCCATAAATGTGATCATATCTAATTTTTATGACCCTTTTCTCTGTTGGTGTTTGTGACCTTTTAAGCCAAAATTTGCAGAAGTTTTGCATAAGAAGCCTAGAAGCTTTGGTTATCGAATTCCCTTGTTCCATATGTTTCTTCCCTGTATTTTTTCTTTTTGAGAACTGAAAGGCTTATCCTATCAATTCATGAATCTGTATATGCATTCTCTAGATCTACATATGTTGTAAAATCAATTCACTGGAAATGCTTGGAGTATTAATAATTTAAATTAAAACAACCAGGACTGAGCTGGTGTTTTATAGTCAAAAAGTATCTTTTCCCTATACTATTTCCCCTTCTGGTGCATAAATGATTCCTCTAGCATTAGTGGAGCTATGCTAATTTATATCCACAGAGGACTTGGTCTCAAAAGTCTAATTTAGATGACAAAACTGAAGTGCAAGGACTTACCATTTTTATTTGTATGTAAAGTACCAGCCACTCAAATAGTTGTGTGTCATTAAATTATTTCTAGAAAATAAATTGCCATTTGGAAGGCTTGCTCTTGGGTGAAATTATATCTTTTTGTATGACTTTAGACAGATGCAATGAGTTAATTTGAACAGCTGCTCTTCACTTCCGTAATTTTGTTCTCTCTCCTATCTCCCATCTCTCCTCTGCTGAGCATGCCTTCTTCACTACATCTAACTGAAATAAATACATCCTTGGACAATAGCTCATGTACTTCATTGCATTGTTCCCTCTGTTCTGAAGGGTCTTGGTAAAAAATGAGGTAGTAGGGCACAAAACTGGCCAATATCAGCTATAGCTCCTGGGACAGCTAAAAGTTGCATGATAAGAAGACTATTTTAAGCCATCAAAACTCCCTCTTCCTCAGCTGTAATTTTTTTGTTGCACAGCACAAAATTTTACCCTAGGGTTTTTGACTGAATAGTGATGGATTTGACAACAGTCTCACCTGTACACTGGACATGTAGCCGTTAATGGGGCACTTCATTTCAGAGGAACCACACAATTAAGATAGCTAATGTGCTTCTAGTTTTCAAGCCTCATGTTAGTAATTTCGTAAAGGCTGCGTTCCGTTTTCAGCAGTCAGTTTTGTCTGCATTTATTACTGAAGTATTTGCCTTAGTGGTACCTGAGGCATGCTTCCATGTAGCTCTGGTCCAGCTCTGATGCTGTCATTCTTACACATTAGCGTTCCCTTGTGACAAAATTAATTTGAAGTCAGCAGGACAGCTATGAACATACATAAATGCTGCTAAACATGAGAGAGGGCTGCCTTGTTTGCAAACAATGAAGAAGAGATGATCCTTGATGAAAGCGCTTGCCATCTGCAGGGAAAAAAAAAACCTGCAGAAAAAGCCTGTATCAAGGTTAAGGCTGGAGTTATAAAATGAAAACCTTATGTGGTCTGAAGAGACATTATGGGCATTGAGGGAAGCTATGAACTGAGCCTGTTGCTTTCTAGTGTATTTTTCTGTGCCTGTCATTTAATCTCAGTATTCATCAATGCTTACCTGCCTTACAGCCCAGTGGAATACAGTGTCCTGCATTCTGCTTTCTATTTTCGTGTAAGTCAGGTCCCCTTGGTGTCTCAGATAACACTGTGAGCTGGTTGGTAATTATTGTCATAGTGACTAGAATACATGGTGAACTTTCACAAAAGGCAGCTCTTTGTTTTGAGGGATCAGGTTCACATTTTCTCAGTGGTTTTAAGACAACCAACACATTTATGTAAGATACCATTTTTATGATAAAAAAGTTAATTAGAGACTATTTTCTTTATTGGCAGACTATACTTAAATCAACTCATCTTTGTATCCTTAACCATAACTTAGGGGAAGTTTTCTGACCTCAGACCTTCATTTGGAAGGTTTCCATCATTCTGTATTCAAAATATATATTTCATAAATATATCAGTATTTGTGATGTGTGCATGTTTCTATTTTGTCAAGAGTAAGGCAAACTTCATTTTTTCCACATTTTTCATGTTACTATTAGCTGTACTAGAGAACTGTATAAGGGTAATATGAAGAGAGATGAGAACAAAAGGCTACTGCTTGCTATAAGGATCCTGGGGAGGTATCTGATACTATTGCAGCTGTCTGTAGCTTCAGTTTCTAGGCAGCTGGAGGGCTTCTCACACCTGGGGACTTGCCTTGGCCAATCACTGGAATATAAGAGTGGGATATTTGGATGAATAGAATTCCACTAGGAAATGGTGTGATGGTGAAGATTCATTGCACAGATATTTACAGCCATTGTATCACCTACAGGCCCATGCAGAGCGAGGGGCTTGGGGTCTCTTAGCCCTGCAGAAACATGCAGTGAGTGGCAATCCCAGCAGATATCCTTCTGCTCTAAATAGCTAGAGAACTCATGTCAGAGGGAACAGACAGCAGATGACTTGCCTGCAGTAACTCAGCAGGTTAGTGGCTGGGTTTCTTGGCTAGCAGACCTGTTTTGTCCTAACTAAATCTCTGGGCAGAATTTTTTCTCTGCAGTTTTTGAGGAGAAAAATAAACTGAGATCCCAGATACAAAGTTTGTCAAACAGTCAGCCTACAAAATTAATTCAAAACAACCATAGTATTTTTTAAGTCAGCGTTGTTGTTCAGGTTGAATTAATGCTATACCTGGAAGGATGCACTTGTCACAAGTCTGTAATGTGTCCCTATACATGTACACCAAAGTCTAGCATGAAGTTCTGTGTTAGAATACTCTTGTGAAGTAATATTAAGTATTAGTTTTGCATAATAATTCTGAACTAGTTGGAAATCATCACCAGACATCTCTTTCTTGAATGATGTCCCCTTTTGTAGTGACAACCAGAATAAGTTTGCCACCTTACTCTCCTGGAAGTCCCTCATGTTCTTATCTTTATAGTGTAAAAATGAAATATAGGCAGGTAAGAAAAAATACTGGAGCAAGTGACTACTGTATTTAGCTCTCCTCTGAAGCAAAATCCTCAAGAAACTCTTTTGTGCCAATATGTGTTACTGTTTCCCTGGCCCAAAACTTTAAATTCTACTATGGCCATGAGAGACCTGAAGTCAGAGGACTGCCAGAAAGAAAGGATTTTGGTCAGGTATGAAGTAAATGTTTTTGAAGGGGTAATTTTGAAAGGAAGCATTTGAGATGGGCAAAAGAGGCTATTTTTACAGTGAAGTCCACTCTCCTGTACTACTGCTTTCAATTTTTAAATCACTTTGCAGCCATTGATACTGAGCAGTAGTGAAAAAGCACGTGGCTCCATTTCTGCCTCTATGCATTCATTAACAAAATCTGATAAATTGTTTAAGATCAATATTGGGATTTGACTGGCCTCCTGATTTTGTGCCTCTGTAATGCTACCATGTTCAGTAAAGGAACACCTGCCTATACTGGAAATCAAACCTTTGATTTTGCTTTGTGTTCCACTTAGGGCTGTGACCTAATAATTACTAAGCAAAAGCAGAAGGATGCTGCTTGATTTTATTAAATGCCCATGTGATACATTTCTAGCAAATAATAAATCACTAAATGAATCTTTTAGTCTATAAGAGGAAAAGTAACACTCATCCTGATGTATTTACTTGAACCTAGGCTGATTTGCTACTTTTGTCATAAGCAAGACAAAAGTAGCCATTGGGAGCAAGAGATGTGCAAGACTGGAAGAAAACATAGCATGTTAATGAAATGTACTCAGCAGAGAGCCTATTACAGTATCTGTCCTCTCTCCTGTGCCACTGCAGAGCTAAAAGTGATTGATAATAACCTTGTAGTTACAGTACAATTTACCTACAATTTTATCATTGAAGCCATGGCATTGATCTACAGTTAAATGAGATAATTCCTGCGTGCTATCTTGCCAGTCTGCCAGAAGCAATGTACCAGTTGTACCTGTAAAGTCACAAAAAAATGAACACCTGCTTGAATCCACTGCTTAATATAGAAGTTTTAGATAGCTACATTATGAAATTGCTATAAAGAATATTTTTTAAGTTAGTAAGAGAAATTTGATGAGGACTATTTAAACCTAAAAATTTCTATCCGTAATACTGCTTTTATCAGAAGAGTATTTGTTAGCCCCTGCTTTTCTCCTTTCACTATATGAATGCAAACCATTTTTTCAGGGGAAAAACATATGAAACTTCATAACTTCTTACTTATATCACGTTCGAAGACATTAGAAAATGTTTATGCAAACAATCTGCAAAAGTGTTAGATTATTACAAATATTGAAATAAGCTGGTTTAAAATACGAGACCCTTTATTTCTGCCTTTTTTTTGGTTTTGTTTTTTGTTTGTTTGTTTGTTTGTTAAATCTCAAAACATAATACATGGTGGATCAAAAATCAAGCTCTTAGAAATTTGACTGGAAAATTCCAGTGAAATCCTGGACTAGAAACCAGGCAGTTCAGTGAAAACTTTCTGAATCTTTCAAAGATATGTGTAAATCTTTCACCCCATTTCTTCAAAAATGTCATCTTTCACCTAACCCCTGAAACTTAAAATGAAACTTTTGGGGCAGAAAACCTCGCAGACCACCTCCTGCAAAGGTTTGCTAAAACCAGTACATAGTTAAAACTCACTG